>NW_026571299.1:21560104-21645104 GCF_026225935.1 Boleophthalmus pectinirostris | reverse complement strand
GCTGCTACTGCTACTGCTACTACTTCTACTGCAACTACTGTAATCACTCCTGCTACAACTACTGCTGTTTCTGCAGCTGTCAGAGAGTTTTTCTTCAACCAGCCGATTACTACAATGACTAGTGCAGTGGCCCCTGCTGCCAGTGTCATTCTGTGAAGTCCTGTACCTCGCACCAGCTCAGGTCAGTAGTGACCCGGAAAACCAGACTCCAGACGTACCTTCTGTCTAGATGTTTAACAGTGGATTCCTGTCACGCAGGAATTGAACGGATTTCTGTGGTAAATGAATAACTGCCGCTGCGCTTCCACTGAACTCATGAAGGAATGTTACGTCACGTGACGCAGGCTTTAAGAGCGCTTCATACCTGTGCGTCTCTCACTCGCGCACTGACGCTTGGACCCGCGGCACTGTATCCTCTTACTTCATATGACCTTAGCGCGCTCACTACCCGGTCTGGAGAAGACGGCGAAAATTCGCGGAACACTCGGGAGCTACAGTCGGCTCCATCGCACCGAGCGCTACCTGCATTCTGAGCCCCCAAATAAGGCTCTGTCCTCGGGTTAACAACCACCAGCGCACCGCTTCACTGTCATCCATCCAGTGCGCTCTACAAGGAACAGAACCCCAGTTGAGGGAAAAAGAAAAGCTCCACAAGTCCTTCATAACACGGACTCCTGAAGCCGTAAGTCGCGCTCTATTCTGCACCGCCACATTCAGCCTGGGTCTGGAGGCTGAGGACGCACTCGTCTCTTCTGCAGTAAGATGTATAGTGTAGTGAGATGTGTAGTAAGGTGTAGTAAGTGTATGCTGAATTTTAGAAAAGTTGTTGTTTTAGATCAAGAAATTACTCTAGTAAGAGTAAAAAGTATATGAATGAGAAAACTACTACTGAAGGAAGAGTAGCCTCATTTCAAGAGTAACTGAACTGTTTACTCTGAGTCTAGAGTCAGATGCTCCAGACACTTTGACAGTAAATAGGAATGCTCCACAGCAGGGCATTAAACATAGGGCTCTCCTCTCCATAGATCTGATCTGTAACTTTCCCAGGTATTGTAACCTGCTTGTCTCTACGGAAGCCCTGAGAGGCAAGAGAAAAAAAAAAAAAAAAAGAGGCAGATCATTTGGGCTCTATTTTCTAAGTGTTTTTTTTTTTTTTTTTTTTCACCAACTCAACAAAAAAATAAATAAAAATAAAAAATACAAAATTCTACCAAAAAAATTCTACAATTTATTATTTTTTCTAAAAAAAAAACAATTTTTTCAAAAAAAAATTTTTTTCTCTTTTTTTTTCGCTGTTGATGTGGCTGACGAAAACAAAACAAAACAAAAAAAAACCCACCACTCAGAGCCTGTTTTCCTGGTGTATTCCTATAAGTACCACACTTCGGCTCCGGCAAGCTGCCGGAGATTTGGCTTATGGCGTTAGGTTCTGGGTTAGGACGTGGGAGGCTGGGGTTTGAAACTCACCTGGGCCGGGTTGTGTGTTTTTATTCTAGCTGAATACAGTCTATTCATGAGTTTTATGTTTTATTTAGGGGCCCGGAGGTGCGTCCGTCGTAGACCGTTGGATCATTGCAGCGTCTCTCTCGCTCTTGCTCTCTCTCTCTCTCAAATCCCATCGCAATGAGAACACGCAAAATGCAAAAATGCTCTACGCGTCAGGGCGCACCGCTAAAACCAGAAACAGTACGGCATTCTGTCTTCCAGCCTGGAGCAGTGATCCCCACTTTCGCTCTCACAGAATGACAGCGGATCAGTGATGCATTGATCTTAGTTCTCATATTACTCATAAAAGAGAACATAAAACATAAAACTCATGAATTCAGCTTTTTTTTTTTGTCAGCCACATCAACAGCGGAAAAAAAAAACACACACAAGAGAAAAAAAAAATGTAGAAAAAAAACATTTTTTTAGAAAAAAAAAAAAAAAATGTCGAAAAAATGTGTAGAAAAAAAAAAATTTGGAGAAGATTTTTTTTTTTTGAATTGATGAAAAAAAAAAAAAACACTTAGAAAATAGAGCCCAAATGACCTGCCTCTTTTTTTTACATAAATCGATTTTAATGCCACTACAACATTCACGACAAAGCAACAGCATCTCCATGGATACAAGGAGACATACCCAGAAAAGTTACACAGTGAACCTTTAAAACCTCATATCCCTGTGTTATAGGGCTCAGGCGTTCATTTAGTGAAGCAGATATTTGATGTTTTGTAGAAGTGACACGTGTGACAGATTCCACAGACGTGTGTTGCTGTTACACTTCTAAACCTGAAATAATCAATAATATCTGAACAATATTTTACACCTTTAGTTTTCTGTCATTCCATGTCTGTTTTAGACTTGGTTTAGTCTTGATTTAGTCCATGTTTAGACCTGTTTTAGACCTGGTTTAGTCCTGATTTAATCCATGTTTAATCCTGGTTTAGTCCTGGTTAAGTCCTGATTTTGTCCATGTTTAGACCTGTTTCAGACCTGGTTTAGTCCCGATTTAGTTCATGTTTAGACCTGTTTCAGACCTGGTTTAGTCCTGTTTTAGTTCATATTTAGACCTGTTTTAGACCTGGTTTAGTTCTGATTTAGTCCATGTTTAGACCTGTTTCAGACCTGGTTTAGTCCCGATTTAGTTCATGCTTAGACCTGTTTTAGACCTGGTTTAGTCTTGATTTAGTCCACGTTTAGACCTGTTTTAGACCTGGTTTAGTCTTGATTTAGTCCATGTTTAGACCTGTTTCAGACCTGGTTTTAGTACTTGCTGTGCTTGTGTTTACTTCATAATAACAGCTTTTGTAAAGTGGTGTGAGATGCACAGGTGGGAGGAGCCAGAGCAGAGGGGGCGTGGCAAAACACTTAAATCATAGTTTTTGAGCCGACGCGTCACACTTTTGAAATAGTGGTCTGAGAATGACAAACATGTCCATAAACACACACATACAGTTTTATACACACACTGTATGTGTCACAGCTGGAGCCTCGGTCATATTTAAGGAGACACTCAGTCTGTGTATGTACTGTTAATATCACAGATACTACTACTACTACTACTACTACTACTACTACTACTACTACTACTACTACTACTACTTTTCTATAGTTTAGGGAGCACATATCACAAATCAACTTTATAACTGTTATCAGTTCAAGCTTTATTTGACTTGATCTTATCTGGGGACATCCATCCATCCATCCATTTTCGTCCGCTTATCCGGGGCCGGGTCGCGGGGGGAGCAGCCTAAGCAGGGACTCCCAGACTTCCTTCACCCCAGACACGTCCTCCAGCTCCTCCGGGGGGACCCCGAGGCGTTCCCAGGCCAGCCGAGAGACATAGTCCCTCCAGCGTGTCCTGGGTCTTCCCCGGGGCCTCCTCCCGGCGGGACATGCCCGGAACACCTCCCGAGGGAGGCGCCCAGGAGGCATCCGGAACAGATGCCCGAGCCACCTCAACTGGCTCCTCTTGACGTGGAGGAGCAGCGGCTCTACTCCGAGCTCCTCCCGTGTGACTGAGCTCCTCACCCTATCTCTAAGGGAGCGCCCAGCCACCCTGCGGAGGAAACTCATTTCGAGCGCTTGTATCCGCGATCTCGTCCTTTCGGTCACTACCCAGAGCTCATGACCATAGGTGAGAGTAGGAACGAAGACTGACCGGTAAATCGAGAGCTTCGCCTTTCGACTCAGCTCCCTCTTCACCACAACGGTCCGATACAGCGACCGCATCACTGCCGAAGCTGCACCGATCAGCCTGTCAATCTCACGTTCCGTCCTTCCCTCACTCGTGAACAAGACCCCGAGATACGTGAACTCCTCCACTTGAGGCAAAGACTCCCCACCCACCCGGAGAGGGCAAGCCACCTTTTTCCGGTCGAGAACCATGGCCTCGGACTTGGAAGAGCTGATCTTCATCCCAGCCGCTTCACACTCGGCTGCAAACCGCCCCAGTGCACACTGCAGGTCCTGGCTCGATGAAGCCAACAGGACAACATCGTCCGCAAACAGCAGAGATGAAATCCTGTGGTCCCCAAACCGGACCCCCTCCGGCCCCTGACTGCGCCTAGAAATTCTGTCCATAAACACAATGAACAGAACCGGTGACAAAGGGCAGCCCTGGCGGAGTCCAACATGCACCGGGAACAGGTCTGACTTACTGCCGGCAATGCGAACACAGCTCCTGCTCCGGTCATACAGGGACCGGACAGCCCTTAGCAAAGGGCCCCGGACCCCATACTCCCAGAGCACCCCCCACAGAACACCACGAGGGACACGGTCGAATGCCTTCTCCAGATCCACAAAACACATGTGGACTGGTTGGGCAAACTCCCATGAACCCTCGAGCACCCTATGGAGAGTGTAGAGCTGGTCCAGTGTTCCACGGCCAGGACGAAAACCACACTGCTCCTCCTGAATCCGAGGTTCGACTATCGGCCGGATTCTCCTCTCCAGTACCCTGGCATAGACCTTACCGGGAAGGCTGAGGAGTGTGATCCCCCTATAGTTGGAACACACCCTCCGGTCCCCCTTCTTATACAGATGGACCACCACCCCGGTTTGCCAGTCCAGAGGTACTGTCCCCGACCGCCACGCGATGTTGAAGAGGCGTGTCAACCAAGACAGCCCCACAACATCCAGAGACTTCAGGTACTCAGGGCGGATCTCATCCAACCCCGGAGCCTTGCCACCAAGGAGCTTGCCAACCACCTCAGTGACTTCGGCCAGGGTGATGGATGAGTCCGCCTCCGAGTCCCCAGCCTCGGCCTCCTCCTCGGAGGACGTGACGGTGGGATTGAGGAGATCCTCAAAGTATTCCTTCCACCGCCGGACAACGTCCCCAGTCGAGGTCAGCAGCTCTCCCCCCGCACTGTAAACAGTGTTGGTGAAGAACTGCTTTCCCCTCCTGAGGCGCCGGACGGTTTGCCAGAATCTCTTTGAGGCCGTCCGACAGTCCTTCTCCATGGCCTCCCCGAACTCCTCCCAGCTCCGAGTTTTTGCCTCCGCGACCACACGGGCTGCAGCACGCTTGGCCCGCCGGTACCCGTCAGCTGCCTCAGGAGTCCCCCGGGCCAGCAAGGCCCGATAGGACTCCTTCTTCAGCTTGACAGCATCCCTTACTTCCGGTGTCCACCACCGGGTTCGGGGATTGCCGCCGCGACAGGCACCACAGACCTTACGCCCACAGCTCCGAGCAGCTGCATTGACAATAGAGGCCGAGAATGAAGCCCACTCGGACTCCATATTTCCGGCCTCCCCCGGAATCCGGGAGAAGTCCTCCCGGAGGTGCGAGTTGAAGGTCCCTCTGACAGAGGGCTCCGCCAGACGTTCCCAACAGACCCTCACTACACGCTTGGGCCTGCCAGGTCTTTCCGGCTTCCTCCTCCGCCAGCGAACCCAACTCACAACCAGGTGGTGATCAGTTGACAGCTCAGCCCCTCTCTTCACCCGAGTGTCCAAGACACGCCACCGGAGGTCAGATGACACGACTACAAAGTCGATCATCGACCTCCGACCTAGGGTGTCCTGGTGCCACGTGCACTTATGGACACCCTTGTGCTCGAACATGGTGTTCGTTATGGACAAACCGTGACTAGCACAGAAGTTCAATAACAAAACACCACTCGGGTTCAGATCAGGGAGGCCGTTCCTCCCAATCACCCCTCTCCAAGTGTCAGTGTCGTTGCCCACGTGGGCGTTGAAGTCCCCCAGGAGAACAATGGAGTCCCCGGTCGGTGCACTGTCTAGTACCCCTCCCAAGGACTCCAAGAAGGCCGGGTACTCTGCACTGCTGTTCGGCCCGTAGGCCGACACCACAGTGAGAGACCTGTCCCCGACCCGAAGGCGCAGGGACGCGACCCTCTCGTTCACCGGGGTGAACTCCAACACACAGTGGCTGAGTTGTGGGGCAATGAGCCCACACCAGCCCGCCGCCGCTCCCCGCGGCCAACGCCAGAGAAATGGAGAGTCCAGCCCCTCTCAAGGAGTTGGGTTCCAGAGCCCAAACTGTGCGTGGAGGTGAGGCCGACTATATCTAGTCGGTAACGCTCAACCTCCCGCACAAGCTCAGGCTCCTTCCCCCCCAGCGAGGTGACATTCCATGTCCCCAGAGCTAGTCTCCATGTCCGGAGATCTGGTCGCCGAGGCCCCCGCCGTCGACTGCTGCCCAGATCTCTCTGCACCGGCCCCATATGGATCCTCCTGCGGGTGGTGGGCCCACGTGAGGACGGCCCCACATCACTCCTTTGGGCTGAGCCCGGCCGAGCCCCGTGGGGGGAGGCTCGGCCACCAGGCGCTCGCTGGCGAGCACCCACCCCAGGCCTGGCTCCAGGGTGAGGCCCCGGTGACGCCAATCCGGGCGACGTAACTGGCCTTGTTGGTACACTCATCATAGGGGCTTCTGAACCGTTCTTCGTCTGACCCGTCCCCCCGGACCTGTTTGCCTTGGGTGACCCTACCAGGGGCACGAAGCCCCCGACAACATAGCTCCCGGGATCATTCGGGCACTCAAACCCCTCCACCACGATAAGGTGACGGTTCAAGGAGGACATGTTAATGAAATTGTTAATGAAATTGAAAAGGCTCATATTTCACTGTTGTTCTAAAGTAGTTTCTTCATCACAAACAGACCTGCAGCTGTGTTTTGTTTAACCCTTCACATTTAGGCTGAGTTCTTCTCTCAGACAGAAAACACTGTTCCACCTTGTGATGTCATGTGTTGATACAGGAAGTGGTAAATGGTCACATTTTTCTACAGCGCTTTTCCACCTTCATGGCTCAAAGCTCTTTACAACAAGGAACCACACACACATTCACACACACACACACAGACACACACACACACACACACACACACGCACACACACACACACACACACACTTGGGGTGAGGCAGGTTAAGTGTCTTGCCCAAAGACATAACAACAACATTCAACTGTGGGAGCTGGAACCGCCAACCTGTGCGTCAGTGGATCTGACCGCTCAATCAATGATGTTTATGTCAAGAGCAGGATTTGAACCACCAACCTTCAGATCAGTGGATGCTCTACTAAAACTGAGCTACTGTCACCCCACCGTGTTTTTAAAGTCTATGCACCTTCACTAGAATTTGGATAATTTCAGCTCTGGAATTAAAGGTAAAAGGAGCTGTTAACTTGAAAACTACCACTTCATGACATCACAAGATGGAATAGAGCATTTTAGAGACAGACTTTACAGACAGACTAATAATAAAGGGTTACTCAAATGTGTGTGAATGAAACAAAACGTAACTCCAGGTGTGTTTTTGGTTTAAAGCTCACAAGAGTCACTTCTGTGTAATATAAGACATCTAAACCCTACATACAGTTCCTTGAAGATCTTTCCTCTCTCCTGCAGATATCCTGGCCCTCCGTGCACCCCCTGCTGTCTGCCCCTCGCCCAGCAGCATGATGCCCGTGTCATGTGAGGAGCTGGAGGAGCTGGAGTGTGTGGTGTGCTTTTACATGTACTCGCGCTCAGACAGGATTCCCCGCATGCTCCACTGCAGACACACATTCTGCTCCGTGTGCCTGGAGACCATGGCCTGTCTGAGGGGTGTGATCTGGACCGTGACCTGCCCCCTCTGCAGATGGACCACCTGCACCAACGCCTCACTCACCCTGCCGGGGGCGCTCTGGGTCAACACGGACATATGGGACCAGATCTCAGGGGAGCAGCAAGAGACCATCAAGGCTCAAAAGTAAGTCCTGAGATACATCTGGGTTAGACCTGGTTTAGACCTGGGTTAGTGCTGGTTATAGAACTAGTTTAGGGTGGGCCTGGTTTAGAACTGGTTTAGTCCAGTTTAAATTTGAATGTAGTTATGGTTCAGTCCTGGTTTAGTTGTAGTCCTACAGGTGGAAGAGGATGGGAGGGCATCTGACTAAAATATTTTTATTTTTTTTCAGGCCGGACAAAAAAACGTTTCTGTTCAAGTCAGCTCTCCGTAAAGTGTTCAGCTGTATACTGAAGCCCTCCACCTTGTAACAGAGGACTATTACTACCACCACTACCACCACCACCACCTCACTACTACTACTACAACTACTACTACTACAACTACTACTACTGTACCCAAGAGTCCTTCAGTCAGGACCAGAGACTTCAGGAAGGACTTGATTTGAACGTGAAGTTTAAAGATCCTCTGCTGCTGCTCCTACTTCTACTACTACCTACTACTAGTCAGTCTGCCCCAGGGCAGCTGTGGCTACAATAGTAGCTCACTGCGAGTGTGGAGTGAACAAACAATGAATTGTAAAGCTCTTTGGGTGTTTTGAAAGGCGTTATATAAATGCAATGATTAATTAATTTACTACTGCTACTACTACTACTACTACTACTACTACTACCACTACTACTACTACTGTAGTAGTTGCTGTTTAATGGGGCTTTGTCAAACTTAATGCTACTTTGAGCTTGTGTTGAACTAATATTGTTAAACTGGTATTTGAGTCATGTCCTGGTTTCTCAACACAGTCAGGTCAGAGCATTTGAACAACTCACATTTGAATAGTACAATGTGCTCTTCCTGTGCTCATTCACATTACCTGGGAGTGTGATGCTAACTGTAGGCTCTGCTCTGTCTGAAGCTCTGTTACTTAAGTTAGACTTTAATCTGAGTTTGTTTTAACACAATCTGACCTGAAAGAAGAGACTTAGATGAAATAGAACAGATGAGCAGATTTGTTCTGTTTAATAAGTTCCTCTCAAATAACATCTTCTTGAGTTTTCAGAGTTTTTTGACAGTGTTTGGGACTGTGTGCATTATGTCATCATGGTAACTGCTGAACATTTTGCCATCTGACATATAAAACACCTCCAGCAGACAGAGACATCCAAGTGTGTCTCATTCTCGGTTTATGGACAGACCAGGCCTCATGTGAAAACTCCAACCTCCAGAACTCCCTCGCTGAACTGCAGAGGCTGCACTAGCACTGACTCAGGACTGGTGCAGGTGATTTTTAGGTTTTAGTCATAGAATCTGACACCCCCACTGTTGTTAGTAAAATGTAACTATGACTAAAAAGTATGAATATTTTTTCCAACTATTAAAACCTAAGGCCTAAACCAGAACTAAACCAGATTTAGACCAGAACTAGACCAGGACAAACTTGAACACTTTAAATCTCTGTTTGTGACTTCTCATGATCTAAATGTTCAAATCACTTTAATGTTGTGACAAACAGCCCGTGAAATACTTTTTTTTTTATGCTGATAAAATGTGAAGAGTTTCTGCTCAAACTGAATTGTTTGTAAATTATAGATTATTATTGTATAAATATTTATAAAATATCACTTCTCTTAATTCATTTTCCTTGTGATTTTTAAAATAAAGTATTTAAAAGTAAAACCTATTGTGCTTGTGTGTTTCTACCTCTGATCATTTTAAATCACAATATTCATCTAAAACCACTTAAGAAAACAAACAAGTGCACTGACGTCTGTGTAAGAAAACTGTGGTGTCCAACGGAGCTGACATGACTGTAAACGTCATGACAACAAAACACCACATGGGCCCCTCCTAAACCAGGACTAAACCAAGATTAAACCAGGACTAAACTAAGACTAAACCAGGATTAAACCAGGATTAAACCAGGACTAAACCAGGATTAAACCAAGACTAAACCAAGAATAAACCAAGACTAAACCAGGATTAAACTAGGACTAAACCAGGATTAAACCAGGACTAAACCAGGACTAAACTAGGACTAAACCAGGATTAAACCAGGACTAAACCAAGACTAAACCAGGACTAAACCAGGAGTAAACCAAGAATAAACTAAGACTAAACCAAGAATAAACTAAGACTAAACCAGGATTAAACCAAGACTAAACCAAGAATAAACCAAGACTAAACCAGGATTAAACTAGGACTAAACCAGGACTAAAACCAGGACTAAACCAGGATTAAACCAGGACTAAACCAGGACTAAACCAGGACTAAACCAGCTAGGACTAAACCAGGACTAAACCAGGATAAACCAGGAGACTAAACCAGGACTAAAACCAGGAGTAAACCAAGACTAAACCAGGAATTAAACTAAGGACTAAACCAGGACTTAAACTAAACCAGGACTAAACCAGGACTAAACCAGGACTAAACTAAACCAGGACTAAACCAGGACTAAACCAAGACTAAACCAAGACTAAACCAAGAATAAACCAAGACTAAACCAGGATTAAACCAGGACTAAACCAGGACTAAACCAGGATTAAACCAAGACTAAACCAAGACTAAACCAGGACTAAACTAAGACTAAACCAGGATTAAACCAGGACTAAACCAAAACTAAACCAAGACTAAACCAGGACTAAACCAGGACTAAACTAAGACTAAACCAGGATTAAACCAGGACTAAACCAAAACTAAACCAAGACTAAACCAGGACTAAACCAGGACTAAACTAAGACTAAACCAGGACTAAACTAAGACTAAACCAGGACTAAACCAGGATTAAACCAGGACTATCAATCAATCAATCAAACTTTATTTATAAAGCACTTTTCATACAAAAATGTAACACAAAGTGCTTTACACAGATTAAAAACAATCCCACATTGAAATGAAATGAGAAGGTCAATGAGAAGAAACGAGTGTGCTTAACAGCTTTGATTTCCATCCAGTTTGCAGAATGGGTTTGCTTTAAATCTGCATTCTGTAACTTTTCTTGTGGAGGCTTTGCAATCTGCTTGTCTCCATAGTGATGTTATTGTTTTGCTTGGAAAATTCCAGAGTGTTGCATTTATCTTACATTTAGTTATTTACATGTTTTTATACATGCTTACTGAATGCACTTACTCTCAATGCTTTTCTGTGTGAGTGAGGTCACCTCTCCACAGATCTGACCTGTAACTTGACCTGATGGCGTCATCTGCTTGTCTCCATAGTGGAAGAAAAGTTTAATGCTACACTGTGGAACATTCGAGACAAAGCAATAACCAAAGCAACTGATTTTTTTTTTTAAGATCAAAATGACGACAGCTGTGGGCTCTCAGGCTCAACAAGATTTCACCAAAACAAAGTCAGAATCAAATATAAAGTCCCAGTTTAGTCCTGAGTCAGTCCTAGCTTAGTCCTGGTTTAGTCCTGAGTTAGACCTGAGTTAGACCTGAGTTAGACCGTGTTTAGTCCTGGTTTAGTCCTGAGTGAGTCCTGAATTAGACCTGAGTTAGACCTGAGTTAGACCTTGTTTAATCCTGGTTTTACTTCTGAGTTAGACCTGAGTTAGACCTTGTTTAATCCTGGTTTAGTCCTGAGTTAGACCTGAGTTAGACCTTGTTTAATCCTGGTTTAGTTCTGAGTTAGACCTGAGTTAGTCCTGAGTTAGTCCTGAGTTAGACCTGAGTTAGACTTGAGTTAGACCTTGTTTAATCCTGGTTTAGTTCTGAGTTAGACCTGAGTTAGACCTTGTTTAATCCTGGTTTAGTTCTGAGTTAGACCTGAGTTAGTCCTGAGTTAGTCCTGAGTTAGACCTGAGTTAGACTTGAGTTAGACCTTGTTTAATCCTGGTTTAGTCCTGAGTTAGACCTGAGTTAGACCTTGTTTAATCCTGGTTTAGTTCTGATTTAGACCTAAGTTAGTCCTGAGTTAGTCCTGAGTTAGACCTGAATTAGACTTGAGTTAGACCTTGTTTAATCCTGGTTTAGTGCTGAGTTAGTCCTAGTTTAGTCCTGGTTTAGACCTCAGACCTAATTGTAAACATGGTTATGGTTTTTGCAGTTGAACATACTCAGCCCCCAAAACTGCACAATGGTGTGTTTATGTCCACACCTCAAGCCCTGGTCTATTAGTCGCCTCTGAAACCTGGCTCAAGAAATCCAACCGACTCTGACCCTCCCTGGCTGTAATACATACCGCCAAAGGGGGTGGGGTAGCCGTCTATTGTAAAGTAAATTGGCTGTTTGGTTTTAGCATCCAAATCTGTTACAAAGTAATTTGAGCTAATTATGATGAAGATTCCCCTGTCACTGCTACACCACATCCCTCTGCCTCTGTGCTTTTTCTGCAGTTAGTGAGCTGACTGTCACCTCCAAGCTCATTCTGCTGCTGTGCATCTGTAAATATTCTTGTAGTTAGATGCACTTAATTTATCCCAAATTGTAACGAGCCTAACCAAATACAAGATTAAACTTATGAACACCGGGACACTGATTGCTTTATACTGACAGGACTGACAGGTGTGTCTCTGGTGTGTTCGGCCAAAGTCTAAGTCACCATTGCACTAGAGCAGTGGTGTACATCACTGCTGAAAGCCTTGCTATTAAATCTGGACACATTTCAAACACTTGTTTATCCCAATTAAGGACAAATATGCTCCAGTAAGAAAAAATAGAATAAAAAATAGACACAGTCCCTGGTTTAGGCCTGAACTAGCCAATCTTATCCACCAAAAACATCATCTTTGGCAAAAAGGTAAATCTTCAAATAGACATTTTGAGGCAGATCTATAGAGCAATTTGACATAAATCCACACAGGGTATTTAGAAAGACTCAAGTTACTCATTTTGCCAGTAGTACAGATCCAAAGACATTTTGCAGTACATTAAAGTCTATGTAAAACAAGAACACATCCCCTCGTTTGTCTTCAGTAATCAAAACTGACGGTGTAGTTACTGTGTCACTGACAAATCAAAAATCATGGATTATGTGAGCAAACATTTTGCACAGGCTGGTTATTCCTGTTCAGACAAGGACATCAGTTCACCCTCTTCTCATCCACCGCTGACCTCATACCAGTACACAACACCTGGAAGACCTGCCGTCTCTATCCATGCCAGTCCAGAGTCTGAAGTCCTCAGTGAGACACATCTGAATCTACTGGACTTGATTCATTAGAGACTAACAGCAGCTCACATCCCAGCAGCTCCTACCTGTAGTTTATTCAATCTCTCTCTACAAAGACCTTCATTTAAAGGAGGTGACAACTGTAATCTGAACTGCTACAGACTCATTTCTATTCGGCCCTATTTTTCGCAAAATAATTTGAAGGAGTCGTAAACAGGCAACTTATAGTAGATCACCTGGAGTCTCATCATATCTATAACCCTGTGCAGTCTGGGTGTGGGACTAGTCACAGTTGTTTCACTGCTACATTGAAAGTTCTCAGTGATATTGTCTGTGCTACTGACAACAAGGAGTATTATGTGGCTCTTTTTGTCGACCTGGTCAAAGCTTTAAATCTGTGGATCCAAATATTCTGCTGCACAGGTTAAGAGAAACAGGCTTTTCAGACAGGAGCATTGCTTGGTTTAAAACTTTTGCTCCAGGTGCGTACAGTCAGTGAGAGAGGAGGGCCTCCTCTCAGAACCTCTACATCTCCTCAAAGTTCTGCCCCATAGATTTTATCCTTAGCCCCACCCTCTTTAATATCTATATTAACAATATCACACAAGCCACTGGACAATCTCATCTGCATTTATACACAGACCACACTGTCCTTCATGCACACAGAGCTCGTCTTAACACTGGATTCTCCAAGCTCCAATACACTTTCACACTGCTCCAGCACACGCCTCATCTGACCTAACATGGAAAACCAAGAAGACGAAATGTTTAAATGTTTGATCTTTAACAGAAAACCTCCCACAGGCAGAGAGCTTAAACTCACACACACGCACACCCGCACACAGACACACACGCACACGCACACACACACACGCACACACACACACAGCACACACACACAGCACACACACACACGCACACACGCACACACACACACACACACACACACACACACACACACACACACACACACACACACACACACACACACACACACACACACACACACACACACACACACACACACACACACACACACACACACACAGCTCCACTGTGCTCTAACAGCTCCATTAACCTGGTCATTGTAAAGGCCTCACAGCTTTGGGCCCCTCCTCTTTCCTTCACCTTCAACACACTTTGAAACTTGCTTCATTTTAAAAACTCAATCCAAAGTATTTTACAGGATCAGTGCCTATTTGTGTAGATTGTATATTTGTATGTTTGAACTACAGACGTGTTCAAAAGTACTCTGCCTTTTCAGCAGGTCACAAACAATCTGAAAAATACTTTTACTTTTCAGTCCAGTTCAAAATGTGATGGAGTAGAAAGTACAGATACATGCTCTAAATGTACTTCCAAAAATTTATACTTTTGAACAGTACTTTACTTCATTCACTTTGTGATGTTCCACAACAAATTTTAACTTTATATTTCAACTGAATTATCATCCATGAAGTTTACGATTACACATTTACATTTATGATTCCCAGGAAACTTTAAACATTCCCTTGAAAACATTTAAACACAGGCAGTTAAATGTTTGTCACAGTTTAAAATGTGACAACTGCCAAAACACCATCGTAAAAATTTTAACTTGGAACTGACCTCAATTTTTAAAATGTATGAGAAATTTGAGCAAATATTTCAACTATGAAGCAATAACAAAAACACACAATAACCAGAGGGCCTGTCATTTATCATATATCTGTAATTACGGGGCCTATCCAGTAATTGAACAAAAACTGGTACAACCAGTTTTTTTTTATCTAATTTGTTTTGCGGATCCTGCAAGCTGCTTCTTCACTGGGCATCACACGATTTTTTAAGTCCTTTCAAAAAGTGGTGCCATTATTCAACCCCAAAGACGTAAGTGTTTCAGCCGTCAATGTTTTGATCAAGAGCAGAACTGAACTAATCCTGGACTAACATGTGAGCATGGATGCGCTTCAGGCTCCATCGACTAAGCGCCGATTCACTTAGTATTGAAAAACCATCTCCCCTCTCCTCGTCATCCTCGTCATTTTGGTCTTGCTCATATGCTCATATTGACCCTCTCTACGAGATCCTGATGTCTTTATTTCGTAACTAGAGACAAAAAAACTCAGGCGGTGAAATGTTGTGTTGTTTTTTTATTGAAAAGAGTGAGTTGAGTTTGGTTTCCCTGAAGTAGCACTAGCCTTTTGTGACTAAACATTTGGAGGAAGAACAGTGACATATTCCACAGAAAATCACCAAACAAATCAACAGAAACAGACAAAAAAACAAAAAAAACAGCAACAAAAAAAAAAACACTTCCATCCCCAAAATATTACTTCCAATTTATTTATTTTATTTTTTACACAAATTCTGTTGTCTTAGTGATGTAGAGACTGGTTTATTTGTAAAAGTTACTCAGTGGAACTCAACAGTGAAGTCATTTTTACAAACACAATTCTCATCATTTTTTCCCCCAGCAAATTAAATATTACTTTGAGTTTAAAAGTTTGATGGAGGCTACACAGCTACGTGGCAATTATTAGCCTAAGAAAATATATCACCTTATACAAGACCGAACCAAAAATATGAACTCAAGTTTGAAATTTAGCAAATATTTGGCCTTTCTGAGCTTTTTCCTAGAATGTATTGTAAAAGCAGCTACTTGTGAAAAAAAATCATCACCTAAACATTTTACTAAAAGGAATTTGTTGGCTGAGAACCACATAGAAGTAAATGTCAGGGAGTTTTATCCAGTCAGACGTAGTTGCATGAGAACTATTTGGAAGATCTGTTCAGAATAATGTTGTCATGAATAACGACACTAACATTTCAAACTTGATTTCTCACAATGATAACAAAAACACTTTCTTTTAAACAACATAATAACTTTCAATATTAAATTGTAGTACTTTTTTTATTATTCCCATGATGTCTTATATGTGTGTAACACAGTCTTACTCTTGTACTACTTCTACTCTTTCTACGACTCCTGTTTAGGAAAGGTTCATTTCTGTCCAGTCAAGGGAACATTTAGTATAAATTAGTATCTTGTTTCAGTATCAATTAGTATCTACATTTTTGTACTTTTGATACTTCAGAATTGTGTACTGGTCCTTTAAGGTCACTATTACCTCATAATCAAAAAGCCTCTTACAAACTTTTAAATTCACATTTTAATTTTGAAAAGGTTTATGGAGAAAAACTGTTGAGCTCCTTCTTAAATGAGATTTCTGACTGTTTAAAAAGTTGAAAATATTGCAGATTGTTTGAATACATGTAACTGACTGGCCATGTTCAAAATATTAGTAAGATTAGAAATTCACAGATACACAAGTTATGCCCAAGAATGATGTTACACACTGGCCCATTTATTAGGTACACCTGTCATGTTACAGTCACTGGTCAGGTCGAAAGTTTTACGTTAAAATAAGAGAAAACAAATCAAGATTCGACCTGGTTTAATCCTGGTCCAGTCCTGGTTTAGTTCTGATTTAGGACTTGGTTTAGTCCTTGTCAAAAGCTCCAAAATGCTCAGTTCCACCTTGTGATGTAGTTTAAGTGAACTGCTCCTTTTACTTTTAGTTCAGAAGAGATTGGCAAAACCAGGGTTCATTATTAATCCAAACGATTCCAGTGAAGGCATGTGGAGGTTTTTCTTGATGAGGAAACATGATAAAAAAAACTATAAACTATAAAACTATAGTGTTATATGGGCCCTTTAAATGCCAGCTGTAGTTTGGATCAGTTTAGTAGATTTCCAGTCTCTTACTAAACATGAGCAAGTCTCTGCATTACACTTGTATTATGACATGTGTACCTAATAAAGAGGCCGGTCCATAGCCCCATAGACTTTCCAAACATTTCATGGATACATTCAGCTTCTGCAGTTCCAATGGGGTTTTTCTATTGCATTTTTAACATGATCTCTACCCCAGAGCTACACACTACTAACATTACACTTGTGCATTGAAACAACATCGATCACAGTTTGTCATCACATCTTTCTCTGCTCCTCTTCAAGAACCTTCGCAAAAAACAAACAAGAAACATTATTTAAATATTAAAGTCAAATAGAACAGGACACAAAGGAGGAGGCCCAAAGTGTTAAGCTTAAAATACACAATACAGGGTTAGTCTTTAGGGTTAAACAGCCCTTTGCTAAAGTGAGCCTTTAAATACGTATACGCCTCTGACACATTACAAACCCACTTCTACTCAAGTTTCACCAAATTAATTCACGTTTTTCTAACATCTGCATAGTCGTTTTGGATCTTAAAAAAAGTTAAAATTTTAAGTTTTACTTCCATAGTACTGGATACCACCTAATTTCCCTAAGCAGACAGTAAAGTGTCCCTTACTGCATTTATTCAGTCACAAGAGTGATTATTGCCAAAGAAAAACTGGTTTTGTGGTTACCGGCTCATTTCCATGGAAATTTCTAAATGTAATGCTATTCTGTGCAACACACTCCAGGTAAAGCAACTTCATCAGCACAGAGAACAGAAGCTTTCAGACCATCCACCTAAAAACGTACAAACTGTCCCTTTAATGGTCCTACCAGATTTTTCCACATATATTTTGCAAAATACGTGTGTGATTTTATGATCTCACAAGCTGCTTATACAGGAAGTGTGTGTTACCATGTACACACTGGTCGGGTTTTGAAAAGTGCTTATAAACTCATTGTGGTGAATCTTAAATGCATAATGTAAGAGACGAATAACTGAACAACTGCAAAAAACAAAACAAAACAAACAAAAAACAGAACTAGTTGATTTCAAACCTTCACAAAAATCTGCTTTAAGGTCTATTTTGTAATTAACTAAGCTTAACAGACATGAACACCTCTTCAGAAGTCTAACATTATTCACACATACATACATAAAACTGTCTTTAAAATATGAATCATTTTGTAAAACATTGCTATAATAAACACAATAGAATCACTTGAGTAAAAGTGGGCAAGGAAAGTTCCAGAAAGGCTTTTACGTACCATGGTGACAGGAGGATTCTCTCTTCACACAAAACTAAAATCAGACTGATTTTTTAAAATACCTTATAATGACTTAAAATTGTACATCAGAATAACATAGGGTTTACAATAAGGATATGAACAAAGTGAATGGTACTAGAACACTAACGATCCCCCTGGAAGAGCTGGAACACAGCAACAGCCTCATCTACACTTCAAATGACTTGGATTTGCAATATTCATCTGGATTTCAGTGATTTAATACTTGATACTACATTTATTGTCTTGTCTTGAGATGTGGGCTGGTTTTAAAGGTCTTATGTTACACAAACTTGACTCTGAGCTTTGAGCCATGTTTCTGCATCAAAAACAAACCTGGAGTTGTGTTTTGTTTCATTCACACATTTGATTAACTCTTTATTATTCTACATCTCCGAAGCTCAAAATGCTCTGCTCCACCTTGCTCCACATGATATCATAAGGTGGTGTTTTCTGCTTGAGAGAAGAACACAGTCTAAATCTGCAGGGTTTGAATGAAACAAAATACAACACCAGGTCTGTTTTTGACTGTGTAATATGGACACTTTCACGTATTTTCTTATTTTATCTTGAGTTACAATTTAAATACGTCTTCTTAGGACTAAATCGATAAATGGAACTAAAATCGAGATTAATATATTGAATGCAAGTCATTTTAAACATGTCGACGTTCTTGTGTGGTTTTATAGGTAGGGATATTGAGATATGCGTCTGGGGCTTAGCTGGTAGGCTGTGTAGGCTTCAGAGCTCATGTACGAAGATCCAGAGGCAAACTGGTGCTGGTAAGGGGGGAGAGCGGGATGCAGCAGCCCACTGACGGACTCTTTTCTCTGGGTAGAGTCTCTCCGGGAGGTGGGTGCGGAGCCGGAGGTGCTGGAGGTAAGAAGGTGGTCGAAGGCTTGCGAGGCCGAGGAGAGGGCACTGGAGGCGGGGTAGGAGTAGAGAGAGGCCCCTGAGCTGGTGGAGGTCAGAGCGGAGACATCGGGGAAGGAGAAGTGAGAAGAAGGGAAGGCGCGAAGGAGAGATTGGTCAGAGAGAGAAGACGGGTCCTGGGAGGAGGAGACCACCGACTGCGCCTGAGAGGGAGAGGAGAGAGAATGATGATAAAGGTTAATACACAACAAAAATGGTAGTCTGACCAACCAAGACAACATTTACAAACTATAGAGGTGACCACACACATGCTTCTTTCCTAGTGATGGGCAAATGAGTCAGAGCTCCGGAGCACGTCTCGTTCTTTCTGAAACAAATTGCTCTGAAGCACTGCCTCGGAGCTCGTCTCGCAGCAGCCACTCACGTGACCAAAGTGTGGAAGTGTCGGTCCCTCCCCCTACTGCTTCACTCTGCGTGTCAATCGCTTCAGTGTATCAAAGCGTTTCATTGGCTCAGCGAATGTTCCGCTCTGTGATTGGTTCACAGCATGGATCTATGGTTCAGAGTGCTTCAGATTGTTCAGTGGACTTCCGTGGTTTGACAAGTGCTAAACTGCTACAGTATAAAAGATGCACCAGTATTTCTTAAAAATGTTGGTAGTGAGGAGTATTGTGTGACGTTAGTGATGATTTTGGTGACGTTTGGCGACTTTTGGCATTTGTGTCATTTTCGATGGCATCTACAAGTGGAAAAAAGCGATCCATGGTTTGGGATCACTTTGATCTAATTCCACCTAACAAGGTCACCTATTTTCTTATTTACAGCATGCTATTTATGTTGCTCTTTACATATTATTTTAAATCCATCCATCCATTTTCGTCCACTTATCCGGGGCCGGGTAGCGGGGGCAGCAGCCTAAGCAGGGACTCCCAGACTTCCCTCATCCCAGACATGTCCTCCAGCTCCTCCGGGGGAATCCCGAGGCGTTCCCAGGCCAGCCCAGAGACATAGTCCCTCCAGCGTGTCCTGGGTCTTCCCTGGGGCCTCCTCCCAGTGGGACATGCCCGGAACACCTCCCGAGGGAGGCGCCCAGGAGGCATCCGGAACAGATGCCCGAGCCACCTCAACTGGCTCCTCTCGACGTGGAGGAGCAGCATTATTTTAAATCATCATTATTATAGTTGTTGTTAGGTACGGTGTATGCTCTGCACACAAGTATTGTTAAATTTGTCCACTAGAGGTCAGTGTTTCTCCGAGGCCTCAGACACGTTGAACCATTTGAGACAATATTGTGACTGAGGTGTCAACGCTTCACGAGGCTCCATTCGCCCATCACTATTATTTCCCGTGCCCATCTCATTGGCGTGAGGAGTAGAGTCTCACCTCCACCACACTGACTCACTGCACTTCAAATCCAAACTCAACACACCTATTCAGACTGACCTACTCACTCCACCACACCACCAGACCACAGCTACTCCGTCCTGCTTTTAACCGTTTTTACTGCATTTAACTGTGTTCTAGAATAACACTGTGGATTCATTTCTTGTTTTAAGGCAAACTTGAAGGTCTAGAAAGATGTCTAATAAATAAATAGCATTATTATCTGTATTATTATAGTTAGAGTGAAGGCAACTAGAGATGTGATTGGCTGAGGTGAGGGGGGCGGGGCTTACCTGGCTGAGGTTAAGTGGATGTGATTGGCTGGGTGGCACTCCTCTGTGTCTGTCGGACTCGGCGCTGCAGGACTGATGACTTGAGCGCTTCGTCTTTATGTTTCCTGAAGCACCAACCATAAGACATGAGGCTTCAGCAGACATTACAAACACAGACCATCTCAAACAGTGAGAATATCATGAAAAAGTCAATCCGTATATTAGACACAAAGAAAAACTTTCAAGCTTCACTCTACAATGACTACTCCTTTGCGTTTAGGTATTTAGACCATTGATACTTCTGCTTCTTCAAAGGTCTAAACTTTGCTGAACTGATTTTGCAGATTTCTGTTGTAATAAAGTGAGTTCTTGGGACTACTCACTGATGGAAATGATCAGATTCAACATTTGTGAATTTACCTTTGGGGTATTTCATGGTTAAGTACAATATAATTGATAAGGAAAACTGTCTCTGCCATCTAGGAGTCTGACATCACATTCTAGAATCTGAAACATCATTTTTGCAAGCTTTTCTATTTACAGTGTTATAGTGACTGGTCAAACTGGCCCTTACCTGCTGGCCGGGTCACTGCAGTCTCTGTGCTCTGGGTCTTCACTGCAGATGTGAGCAGAGCCAGGCCTTTGTGGTGTCGAGAGGAGAGGGGGAGGGAGGGGAGAGCGGAGCGGGGCAGAGAGGGGAGGGAGGTGCGAGGGAGGGGGGTGAGGGGGCTGGCATTAGAAGAGTCCGAGTCATGGACAGTCACACAGCTGATGACATTGGTTCTCTGGCTCAAACCCACACTGGAGGAAAGAGAAAAACACAGGTTAGAATATGTCTAAACCAGGTCTAAACCAAAATGGCAACGATCCCAGGGTTTAAGTGAGGTTAAAGTTAACAGTTCAAAACAAAATGTCTTTTGGTCAAAACGATGCCAATAATAATAATAATAATAATAATAATGATAATAATAATAATAATACTTGTGTAGTGCTTTTCGTGACACTCAAAGATGCTTCACATAGATCAAGACAGATGTGGGTAGAGTGCAGTAGTGTCTTGCTAAAGAGCACAGCAGTAAAATGCAGATGTGTGTGAGTTCTAACCTGGCGGGGTGGAACTTCCGCTCATCTTCTGTGTCGGTGTCGCTGTGGATGGTGATGATGCTGACTGCGGGGCTGGGGGTGTCTGAGATGATGATTGGCTGAGACAGGGCGGAGGAGGAGGGACTTACGACGCTGGAGCTGAGGAGGGAGGCAGCCACCAGACCCCTGAGAGACAAGTGACAAATGACATGACTGCACAATCATGTTCACCAGTCTCTGCATGTAAACATTACTCCACAGTTCCCTCTAAGTCTATAGAGGACATGTGTCTGGGCTAGTATGTTTTCAAGTACGCTGAAAACTGGTACATTTCAAGTGTTTGACATCAAGAATGAAGAAATCTGAACTTTCTGTGAAATTCACAGTGTGTCCAAATGCTTCAGGCTCTGCTCTTTGATGCCAATTTTATGGCATCAATCATTTAAAAGTATCTGTAGTAGCAGTAGTAGCATGAGTATCTGCAGCAGTAGCTGTAGCAGCGGTACAAACCTGTTCCTATTCTCTCCTCGTCGGGCCTTCACCTTCTTTCTCTCCTGAGTCTTAGTCTGAGTCGTGCTTCTGGAAAATACAAAAGTCATCATCACAATGTACATAAAATCGTCATTAATCGGCAAGTGATACTTCACAGCTGATGTCATCAACATTCAATAGGTGTGTGCTGCTATCTGTATGTACTGCTCTGTTTGAAACTAGTCATCAGACTTTAAGATTTGTTTTAACACAAACAGTCCATAAAGAAATGACTTAGTTGGAACTACAACAGGTGATCAGAGTTGTTCTGTTAAAAAAGTCCCTCTGAAATAACTCTGCCTCTCACCTTTTTGTTGTAAATCGAACAACCATGAAAGCCCATACTGATCACAGGCTCCTGTATGTACTGTACTTCTCTTATCAGGCAGTGTTTGCTGATATCTGCACTGTGTCACCATCAGCAAACACGGAATTCCACTATACACATACATGTAGAACACCCCAAGCATGATGTCGCTGCAAAGTATAGACTAAATGGATGTCCCTCACCTCCAGCTGTGAGCCTGTGCTGCCCCCTCCTGGTGCAGAGGGGAGTGGTCCTGGTTAAGGGTGCCTTGATGGGAGGCTGAGTGTAGCGCCATCCCAGAGACCTGCTGCCATGTGGAGGGGATGAGGATCTGCTGAGCCCCTGACGGCCACGCCTGCTGTAGAAACACACAGAAACACTGTGAACTTAAAGCAGACATGTTCCAGAGCAGAGCAGAGAGAAAAGAAGCCAGCCGCACACAGCCAAAAGCAGCTCAAAGCACTGAAACGGATCCAGGGGGACACCATGCAAAGATCAGCCTGTACTGTGAAGAGAAGAGGGGGCAGAGGGGGACAGAGGAGCGGCCTGATATGGGTCCGTTGTGGTTTGATCAAATGAGAGCTACAGCAGCAAAGATGGTAAAATGATGGTATAACATTTTATTTGAGAATTGGTCCAGAAGTGTAGTCCAAATCATACTTTGTATGTCTTATATGGAAGATAACTGGAGAAATTCAGATGCATTTAAAATGAAAAATCTGATGACACACTTGTAGTATAGTTTTTCAATGTGTTTAAAAATTCACCTTTGAAACTTCAATTGATAGTTGGCATGCATTTTTTGGGAGTCAGAATAATGAAATGTAAAAGTGGACAAAGTTTAAATATTCTTAAATAAACATAATTTTAAATGCAATCTGTAGAACTTGTTCAGCTATTTATATATCTTTTGTTTGCTGTGTTAAAAATAAACACGCACAAAAATGAGGTCTTGAGAGCGCCTCCAGTCTGTATAGTTAATCTTTACTACAGTGTTTGTGATTACTGACTGTCCTATTCATATTGACCCATAATGCACCGCTCCACTGGACCCTGTTACAGACGGAGCTCAGATGAGACTGGGCAGGCTGCACTGTGAGAGAGGAGCCTGAAGGAGGCGCTCTGAGTCTTCAGTTGAAAAACCAAACAAAAGAAAGAGCAGAATAAAATCAGCTCAAGCCAAATGCCCATGCTCTATGCCAAGTCTGGGAGGGCATCTGGTGTAAACGTCATCAGCCCCCACACTCTATGCCTCAAGTCTGTCAGTGCATCAGGTGTAATTGTCACCAGCCCTGCTCCATGCCTCTACCTAATCACCCCATGAGTCAGCTAAAACTTGGGAGGGCATCTGGTGCAAGGGACAGCTGAAGCACAAGTCATGAGTTTTTTCCAATTTGCTCCTCATCTGGACTCTCAGAACACATGTTTGAGCTCATCCTACAGTGGATTCAAAGGCTGCTTTCTACAGTTCAAACAGACGTAAGAGCAGAATGCCAGCCATGCCTTCATCCATCTGCCCCAGGGCAACTGTGGCACCGTAGTAACTGACCAACAAAAGTGCCACTGAGATGGGAAGAAAAACAATTACTTTAAAGCCAATCCCACAGTTAGAAAAGCAAACCAGACCAATAAGTTAAAATCAAAGTTATTTTACTTTAAGATGAAGCAGATTTCAGGTGACACATATTCCAACTAACATACCTTTGACCTGGTCATTTTAGATTTGATAGGACAGAGTGAAAGCTGACTACTAGCTTTGTTAGTAGGTTGTGGCATGAAGAAAATTGTGGAATAACACTGGCATTTAGACAGGAGTATGACTGAAGTAAAAAATTGCCTCGCCTCGACGGTGTAAGGTAATATGACATCAATGATCCCTGATTATCAATGCTTAGAATAATCAGATCAGATCAAAAATATTCAGCAACTTTTCATTAAAGCCCTTATATTACACAAAACTGTCTACTGTGATCTTTAAGCCTTGTTAGAATGTTGTTACATCCCCAAAAACAGACCTGGAATTATGTTTTGTTTCATTCACAGATGTTTGAGTAACTCTTTATCATTCGTCTGTCTACATCTCCAAAGCTCATAATGCTCTGTTCCAACTTGTGATGTGATGAAGCAGTAGTTTTCAAGTTAAAAGGCATCTTTTTACCTTTAATTCGGTAGAGATTGGCAATTCCAGGGTTGAAATTAACCAAATTATTCTAGTGAAGGTGTATGGCATTTAAACACACAGTGGAGCACTTCCTGTATTATTAAATGACATCACAAGATGGAACAGAGCATTTCAGTTTGAGAGAAAAATAAAATATGCAGGATTTGTGTGTTAAACATATGTGAATGAATGTCTGTAATGAGAAAACATTATTACAGGTCAGAAAACCGTGTAATAAGGGCACTTTAAATACGATGGAAAAAGCGAAAGCACTGGGATGAGAGAGAAGGCAAGTGACATTTTGACAAAATCTGAAATTGGACTGGGAAAAAAATACTTTTTACTCAAAATAAATATTTGTGAATGTTTTATAATATTTTGGCAATGTATATTTCTCATTTTAAGTTTTCTAAATGTTCCCAATGTCACTTGTGCCTTCCTGTCCCTCTAAAGCAGATGCAGCAGACAGGAGCAGACAGGAGCAGACAGGAGCAGACAGAGCAGACAGGAGCAGACAGGAGCAGACAGGAGCAGACAGGAGCAGAGGAGAAACGCAGTTAGTGAGGGCAGAGAGAGCATCTTTATTGGAGACTGTTGAGGTTTTACCAGCACTGTGGCTGTGTGCTCCAGTAGGGGGCGCCCCAGAGGCAGAGAGTACTGGGGGCCCAGGCCTGCGGAGGGGGGGTGGAGGGTGGCTACCATCAGAGGTGTACAGGAGCCCTAGGAGGTAGGACGGAGGAGTTAGGAGCTAGGGGCTAGGAAAGGACTCATACAGAGACAACATAGACGTGGCCCAAAGTGATATTTAGCATCCTTGACTTCAAAAAAATATATATAAATAAATAAATAATAATTATATAACCAAGACTAAACTAGACCAGGACTAATGTTAATGACCCTGGACCTCAGGCAAATGAGGTTTTTGATCAGCAAGTTCGATAATCTGTAACTTATTGTTATTTTTTTCCATATATTTGCTCCAGTATATACAGCTCTTGAGGTCAAAGCAAGTCAGCATGCTAGTTGGTAGTCAACACTTTTATTCAGCTGGATTAAAACTGAAAATCATTTGCTTGCACATAAGATTACCGCAAATAAAAAAAGAAATATTTTCTACAAAAGTCCTGAATGAGTAATAATAAGGACTAGAAGTAAACCAGAGTGTAGTCAAGGATGTAAAATATCAGTTTTCACTAAATTATCAGAAATGTTCAAATGTCTTCATGGATGCTTCTTTGTGCTGAGATCGCCACCTGCTGCTGATGTCAGGGAAATGCCACACACTACAGTCTGACAATTCTTCCTGGACACAGTTGTGTTTAAATCAGGTCAGGGGCAAAGACAACAGTTCACGCCATTAAACAGGAAACTCAAATGTAAAATGCAAATGGTGTTAAGTCAGATCATTTCTTCAATAGGTTCAAACTTCAATTATCTGATTAAATTATGCAAATAATCCATTTACTATCTAATAACATACACATGTAGAGTTAGAGCATCGTACTTGTGTGTGTTTATGTGTGAGTGTGCGTCGTACCTGTGTGAGCATGCCGGGCTGTAGCTGCAGAGACTGGGCTGACTGGTTTGGAGGGACCAGAGGGACGGAGCTCTCCATTCGCACTGGGAAAGAGGAGGACTTAGATGATGACTGCAGCCCTGAGGAAAAACAAACAGATAAAGTATTAAAAAGAAGAACAGAAGAAAAGTTCAAACACAACTTACAATACTGTGCAGGAAAATATCAGCTTTGTCCAACAGAGCAGTGAAGTGTAATCCATCAGCTGACTGAAAACATCCTACGATTTCTTCTTCTTTTTTTTTTTTTTTTTTTTTTTAGCAACGACACATGTCACTTTAAAAAGTGACTGCATTTGTATAAAGGTAGCAAGGTCATAAGCATGGATCTATTAACAGTGAAGAAAGTGTACGAAGAGGAAAAAGAGACTAAGTTAGCGCCAGCAGTGACCGGCAGTGAGTGAGACATACACACTGGTAATCCTTTGTTAAGAAAATGTGGAAAAAAATGTAGATTATTACTATATTATTTAAATATTTGTATTTATCTATATTTGATATAGTTTGTGATTAAACATACACTTTTGTCATGGTCTCCTGTAGCTTTGTTTCTGGTGGGACCCCAAAGTGACCTCACTTAACTCTACAGGGCTGTACAATAAATCACACTAGAATTTCAAGTAGGGCTGTCGCGGTTAGAGAATTTCTCCTGCAGTGCAGTATAGCAGCTCAAAACTGTGGTATGCGATGATACTGCACCCTCACCTCCACCCCCCATCCCCCGGAGTCACAATATTTCCAGCAGCACTGAAAACTCTCTAATGATGCGCTTGTTGTGCAGATGCAGATCCACATGCGCCGTGGTTGGCGTGTGGATATAGTGTGTGTAGTGTGAGAGAAGTAACATTTGGCTTTGGAACAAGTGTCGCTGCATCTCTCCAGCTCTCACTGTGGCAGCTCGGGTCAGAGTCCTGCACCAGGTCGGGTAACCGTGGACTTGAGAGCACGCAGAGCAGGGTTTCGGTCTGTGTGTGCACAGTCAACACGTGCACACCTTAGTCCTGGGTTAGTCCTGTGCAGGACTCTGGCTCGGGTCACGTTGGTCACGTGCGGTGATCGCGGTGGTCCAACATGCACCGGGTGGGCCTTTTAGTACTGCTGTGATTCATTTTTGCGGTTATTGCGACAGCCCTACTTTCAAGTCCAGTTGGGACATGGACTTAGCCACAGGAGTGCAGCAATACCACTTTCTACCCATATGACTAGGGATGGGCATTCGATGAAACTTTCTTAATCGATCGTCGGAAGAATTAACGACCGATTATCGATTAATCATTAACGTTTTTATATTAAAATTATCATCATCATTATTACTATCTGCACTACTAATCTGCATAAATAAATTTTACTTTACGACATATAAACCGTAACCACATTAGAGCCACATTAGCCCGTTTTAGATTATAATGTATTTTTCAGTTTTGCGCAACTCTCACAGAAACGAAACTTAAAACCGCATCGCTAATTTGCATAAACTAAGCGAAGATAAAACTACAGCTCTTGTGTCGCTGATGCGGTTCAACTTCTGTTGGATTAAAAGACATGACTCAGTGGAATACAGGTTAGTGTGACCATATTTGTGTTTGTTAAAACCAGGACACCGTACGGGGGGCGGGAGGTGGGGACTCATCATCGACATTGCGCTACTCTCACCTGGTAAAGCTTTTTCCCACTGGACACCAAAACATATGTGCTGCTTTGTGCACATGGACTCACACTTGTCCCGAACAGAACGGAAAGCGTGGACTTTCTTGTACAAATCATCATTGCACTTCAGTACGTTGCAGGCTGCTCGCTCCTTCTGAGTGCAGAGAGCTACATGTTCGGACCCCTGTTTGGTCACACTACGCACAGCAACCTACATTCGGTTTGTCGATTAAAATGAATGTAATCGATGAAATTCTTAATGATCAATTATCGATTAATCGACTAATCAGGCCCATCCCCACATATGACTATTGTTATTTTTATTAACCTCTTTTCACTGTAATTTTCATTTAATTTATGGACAATATACTTGATACAAATTTCTATTATATGATCGTTAGAATACACACAAAGAATAGAACATTCTTAAAGTGCAGGCCACTGATGTTATCCAGCAAACTGCAAACTGTATTTTGAATAAAAAGTATAGTATTTTGTTGGTGGTGATTTGACACTGACATCTCTCTGCAGACAGATCCAGTGCAAACCTCCACCTTCTCTCTATGCTCCTAATGACACAGCACCACCACAAGGGGGGGCTGCAACGCCTCAAGGAGCAACTCAACACTGAATTCATCTTTGCATAATGTAAACATTGCAAAATATGATCTAAAAGAATCAAAATAATAATGAAAACAGTCGATATTGCTGTGTAGTGGGTTTGAGCTGAAACAGAATCATGCAGTGTGAAGCTATCCAAAAATCATTTATGGTGAAATTTCTGTACTACAACTCATTTACTTTATATTCAGTGGCTCAACCAAGACACTGGCAGCACAGGCTGCGACCTCCTGATGGGGGAAGGGGGGGGTAGTAACAGCAGCTGTGTTGTAGTACCTTGTATAGAGGATTGGGGGCACACAGAGTCTGCTGGAAAGGCTGCGATTGGCTGCACATTGCGCTGCCTCATGAGGGGAGGGGTTGTGTGGCAGTTGTGCAATAGTAGTTGTAGTAGTTTCAGTATTAGTAGTTATAGCACCTTGAACAGAAGAGGGGGTTGTGTACTAGTTGCAATAAGTATTAGCAGTAACTGTGCTGTAGTACCATGTATAGATGAGGGTGTTTAGTAGTGTTTTAGTTCCTTGTATGGAAGAGGGGGGTTGTGTAGTAATATTGGGGTAGTATTAGTAGTCTTGTACCTTGTAGAGAGGAGGGGGGGCACACGATGAGCGTCTGCTGGAAGGGCTCTGATTGGCTGCACAGTGCGCTGGTCCGTGAGGGGAGGGGAACACTCTGTTGAAGTCCTGGGATGTTTATTGTGGCCTGTTGGTACAGAGCCGGCTGGTAGTTCAGCAAAGGCACAGCGCCCCCTGCTGAAGGCACCTGTGAACACAGACATCACACACCAGGGAAAAGCCATAAGTTATACTATGTTATGTGTAATCACTTTGTTATACAGGCAAAATAACCTAAATCACTTGCTGAAACTGGTTTTAAGTGGAAGAATTCAAATTGGTATGAGAAGAGAATTTATATTTACACTAGAGGAGATGTTTTAAATGAAAAACTATTTATGAGGTACAGAAGAGTATCAAGTTGTGTAGAAAGCGTCTTCTTCAGAGCCATCATTGGAATTATGTTTTGTACAACACTCGAACCTCAACTATGAATTTGGCAAATTTTAGCACATTTCTCACATGTTGTCATTGGAAAAAACCTAAAAAAATGTAAACACTGTTGTGTCAACATTGCCCATCCCTAGTTAGTGTTAGATTATTGGTTATGCTAGTAGAAGTCCCTTGGTTATGATAGTTTGTTTGGTAATGACAGTTACCCGGAATTTATACCAGGAGCTACTTAACGTAAGCAGAGCTGCAGATGTGCATATTTTTAAAAGCGTCAAAGTACACCAGAGGCAATAGCCTCTGTGTATTCTCATGTTTAAACACCACATTGTTTTCTATTGCTTATATATTCATTGTTGACTGGATGAATTACGTTTTAAATCACTACAAAAGTTGGCAACAAGATAACAAGCTGTATCAGCGTTGCTTGCATTAATTAAACTACTACCATTTCACTTTGACTATCTGCAGCAGAGGTCTTTTCTTTCAGAAGCTGTTGTAAAGTTGCTGTTTCACATCATAAAGTGTTTTATATTCATCCTCTGCAGCTGTAAACTTTCCATAGTCCATCACGAGTCATTCCCTGAGCTCCTCGTGCCACACATGGTCTTTACGCGACTAGTGGATTTAGAGATATATTTTGAAAGAACATAGGTAGTTTATTTTGACACCATATTCTTTTTTCCTGTCTTACCCCTGTTAAAACTCTGGAGACACTCCAGTGATGCTGAAAAATTAGAACTCCAACTTAGTTTGAGGGGTGTGTAGCATAATGACACTGCTGGTGCAGATTGTGTGACCGGTTCAAATGAAGAGCGCCTGTGCATATGCTACAAAGCTGCGCTGATACCACTTTGGTGTAAACTGGGGGTTAGGCTCATGCCTAGTTATGCTGACTAAGCTGAGGCTGGTTTTAGAGTTATTATACCTACATATGCTAGTTTAGGACTCTCCTAGTTATGCTGGTTGAGTTGGACTTGTTTTATAGTGTCTGATAGTTAAACTGGTTAGGATCATACCTGGTTATGCTGGTTGAGTTGGCTGCTGAAGGTCACTGTGAGGTTGCCCGCAGCAGCACTGGGCACATTTGTGGAGTACAGAGATTTACTGGTGTCGTAGGAGGTTCTTCTTTTACAGATCTCCATGTTCTGGAAGCACGACTTTACACTGGAGACAGAAAATACAACTGTTAATATGAATATCAAAAATTTTATTGTGAAATGCATAGTGCAACAAGTGGGTATGAAATCAATCTGTGATTTATATAACTGCAAATTAAACTATAAATACTTATATAAAAACATAATCACAAAAACATACTCATTTACTAGCTTTCAGTGCATAAATCCCATTGTAATTTGCCACATGTCAAAGAGTGTAAAACTGACTGTGAGCTGTGTGGGTAGTCCATCAGGTGGCTCATAGTGACAAAGGGGTGTCCCAGGGTTTTGGTGGGAGTGATTCTTTTGTCTGCATCCAGTCGGAGCATCCTCTTCAGCAGGTCTATAAACTCTCTCCGGTCTGCCTTCTCCGCCAGCATGTCTGTGCCCTCCAGATGAGACGACAGGTTCACCTGACAATTGCAAACACACAAAGGCAACAGAAAATATACAAAGTAAAAAGTACTGCTCAAAAAATTAAAGGAAAACTTTGAAATAACATTAGCGCTCAATGTGATTTATTTTTTTTTAAATTCTGGATATCATTCTGGATATCTATACAAATATGGACATGGCAATGTCTTAAGAACAAAATGATGCCACTTCTTTTAAGGGAAACAACATTTTCAGAAACTCAAAATGCTTCTCAGTATTTTGTGTGGCTCCCGCATTTTTGACAATGTCAAACTAATGAGACAACGATGGTGTTTTGAAGGATGTTCTCCCTGATCTGTGTAAGGGCATCACTGAGCTCCTGTAGAGTCTGAGGAGCAACCAGACAGCGTCTGATGGACCCAAACATTTCCCAGAGGTGTTCTATCAGGTTTAAATCAGGTGATCGTGAGGGCCATTCAGTTGTATCAGTCCTATCATCTTCCAGCTTCTGCCTGCAGACTCTTGTCACATTGACACTGTGCATTGTCATGTATCAGGAGGAACCCAGGCCCTACTGCATCAGCATAGGGTCTGACAATGGTTTAAAGATTTCACTCTGATACCTAATGGCAGTCAGACTGCTGGTTTCTAACGTACAGAAGTCTGTGTCCCCCTCCATGGATCTGCCCCCTCAGACCATCACTGACCCACCAAACAGCTCATCCTGAACCATGTTGCAGACAGCAGAGTGTTCTCTTTGTCTTTTCCAGACTCTTGCTCAGGGTGAACCTGCTATCATCTGTGAAAAGCACAGGGCACCTTTGGTGGACCATTCTGGTGTAGTCTAGCAAATGCCAGTGGAGCTTCACTGTGCTGGATCTGTTTGTGATTGTTTGGGCAGACAGTCACACCAGCAGCCTGCTGGAAGTCATTCTGTAGGGCACGAGAAGTGCTCAACATGTTCCTCCTTACACAAAGGAGACAGGTATCGGTCTTGCTGATGAGTTGAGGAACTTCTATGTTCCTGTTCAGCTCTCATAGGGTAACAGCCCTAAAAATCTCCATGTTCTGGAGACGTATAATAACTCCTTGCAAATGGATGTACCATGCTCTGGATGTACCATCCTGGAGAAGTTGGACAATCTGTGCAGCTTCTGTAGGGTTAAGAAATACTCCCAGTAGAGATAATCACTGTAGCCAAAGCAGTACTAGTGGAAAACCATCCTAAAAGACCTTGAAAAGACCTCCACATGCACAGCCAGTCCTGTTTTAGGGGTTGTCTCATTGTTGCCGCTCTAGTGCATCTACTGTTCATTTCCATTAAAAGAGGAGCATCCGGCATAATATGAATGTTTTTTTACATTCATATTATGATACATGTAGTGCAATAGGCTACATGTGGGCAACCATTGAGCACTATCCTGTGTTTATTTGGTCATTTAATCGCTTAGTACTACAGTCAGAAAGAGCTGAATTACTTTTTTATTGTCTTGAAATCATAAGCCTGTCCAGGAGCAGTAATATTTGAGGAACAACTGAAATCTGAACTTTCCCAATAAAAGAAAAGACTATGGTGGCTCCCCCATAATTTTGCCCCATAAATCTAAACAAAAAAATAGTTTTTTAATATTGTTATACAGTAAACATAAGTATAAATCTGTCATATTTTTTCAATACATTAAACCTGATTATTGAAATATACTGAACTATTGAACTGCTAAGCCAATGCATGAGTCTCATGCATTTCAGGAAATGTTTGTAGAGGTCCAACCATTTTCTTTCACACTCCAGTGTCCCCTAATTTACTATATTAATGTATTGTTAATTATTACCATTTAATTTTTACGCACGAAACACACCTGCATCATGTCGTCGAGACAGTTGAAAATGTACTTTCTGGCTTCTTTGGATTTGATGCCCATCTCCATCTCGTGCTCAGCTGGGGTCTGAAGGACAGTAAAACACAACTTGGTGAAAAAGTGAGAAACACAAGAACAAATTAAAAAAAAATAAAAAATGTGTCAGATGGAGAAGACATATCGAGTGGTTCAGAATGAGCAGGAAGCAGATAAGATCAGAACACGCCCTCACCTTAAGTCTCCACAGGGGGTAGCTGGAGTCTGTGCCTCTGTTGAAGAAGCGGCTGGTTTTGGTGCCTGCGCTCAGGAGGTACTCCGCTGGAAGGCCCTGGGTCTGAGAGATGTACCGGATCTACACACAAACACAAAAGGCTTTTAAGATAATGAACAATCTTCTGGTGTTTTGATACATCCATGGTCCAGCAAAACTAAACCACAACGTTGTTTTCAGTTCCAATTCATCCCTTATGACCACTAGTGGGCGGTGTGCATGTGCAAAGGAACATTAAGTGCTTTCAGTTCCATTGCATTTGTAGCAGCCAAAATGCACCTCCGGCCACTGTGTGGCACTGTGTCTTTGTTTTCTGTGGGTTGCTGCCTATTTAAGACCATTAATTAGCGATGCCAGGTATTACAAATTGATGAGGAACAGTCTTTTGACCATGTTCAAAGCTCATGCTAAAATAAAGGAATATTTGAGCTTTTACTGGACTTTTGGGCTCATTTATATGGAAACATGCGTCAGAACTACCTTTTAAAATTTGCATCCTAGTGGCTTGTGTGGCATAGGGCCACACTGCCCCTACAGCATTAGTATGTTTGGTTGTGTTACGGCTGAGTGACTGACCTGGTCATACTCTGAGGCTCCAGGATATAAAGGCCAGCCCAGAAACAGCTCTGCGATCACACAGCCCAGGGACCACATGTCTATGGCCTCACAGAAAGGTAGGCCCAGGATGATCTCTGGAGCTCTGAAAACACAAACACTTATAACTACTACTGTACAAGGAAGGGGCTTTGGACCTGGCAACTGGTAGATGGGTTGTGTTACAGAATCATTTCATTCTAGAATGCAATGCCAGTGAATGAGAAGTAGATCGGTGCTTCATCTGAGTTTAATGTCATCTGGGCATTGTCAGGTTATCCCCAGGTTTGACTATCCCAAATTTAAGACTTTTAAAAAGACCTTTTTAAGACCATTTAAATGAAAATTAATACCAACATCGCACCTATTATGCGGGTAAAAAACACCCGATCCAATACTAATAAACACCAACCAAAGACTTTATCTAGAACAGGGGTACCCACATTTTTTCAGCATGCGAGCTACTTATAAAATCACAGGGGTAAAATGATCGACCTACTACAAAGCCAAGCAAACTGTACTGCACTTAAACACTTTGTGCCTCTTTTTTGGAACCTCACCCTCAGTTTGAGGACTCCTTCTTTAAGAGAACTTTCACTGGCACTTTACACAAAACTGTGAAAAAAGTGAAGAGAGTGGGTAGGATTTTAAAATCAGTTTTTCCAAGTTCCTAAGTGGAGTTACATTCTCTTACTGGTGTTGCAGTGGGATTTAGCCTCTGCACATTTACCAAACGCATCGCAAAACACATCATGACAAACACAGATGCATTTGTGCACTTTTATTAGGCAAACTTCAGCCACATGTCGCGGTAGACCTGCTCTGTGCTGTAGGCATCCTCTGTGACAACCCTGTAACATACATTTAGATGAGTTTTTGCTTCGCGCTTCGTCTGGCTCTTCTAATCAGCACATTGTGGAAGGAGCCTGTGTGCGCTGTACACGAGGAGGAGCGAGAGAGTGAAAAGGTGAGGAGCGGCGTGCTGATCTGAGGCAGGTGGACAGGTAGGATGTTTTAAAAAAGTTTAACCTGCCCTGTGATACACGCTGGTGCACGAGGGCATATGCTGTTGCGGACAAGCCACGGGCAGGGAGCGTGTGTGTTTGTGATGTGCCGCTCATTATCCACAGGTTCCAAAAGAGAGCACATGTTACAGAGACGCCCTGCACACCACTGCACGCTCCTGCACACGAGCCGTAATATGAGTTGTTGAGTGTCAGACCTTGAGTGACAGACATGGCAGAGTACAAATGCGATTGAGTCTGAGACAAGTACTACGACACTGCGATCTACCCACACTACATTGGCGATAGAATAGTAGATCGCAATCGACGTATCTGGCACCACTGATGTAGAATCTAAGAGCCAGTGTGGATAAAACTTACACTTCCCCATGATCCATCCAACATCTTCCTCCACTCTGATGGTTTACTCATTGCCACCGTTATCCGGAAGTATTGTTTGCGCATACTCCAAATTAGACGTTCATTCACGTTACGTGATTTCAATTTTTTTTTTCCTCCCTCCGTTTAACAACGCATCACAGCGAAAAAAAAATAAATAAAAAATAAAAAATGGGCTAATGAAATTTAAGACCTTTGTGAAAAAAATAAGACTTTGACAACAGTATTTAAGACTTTTGAAGGCCTTAATTTAGGAACATGAAATTTAAGACTTTTAAGACCCCACGGCTACGCTGTACAATTCTAATCTGCTGCCTGCACTGACCTGTAGTACCGCGACTGCAGATAGGTGGAGCACACCGCTTTGGACACATGACTCGCTGATCCAAAATCAATAACCTTCACCCGGTACGGCTGCCTCAGAGGGTCAACAAGCATTATGTTCTCTGGCTTTAAGTCTGCATGGATCAAACCAAGGCTCTTCAACTTCATCAGTGCTGTGGCCACCTGGAGAAAGAGATGAGGAGAGGGTCAGAGGAGCAGAGCAGAAGGTCGAAGAAGCAGGGGAGAAGAGTCAGAGGAGCAAAGGAGAGTCAGAGGAGAGGAGAGCAGAGGATTTGCCTGACCAGCCAGTCCCTTCTACATTCTGTGTGAATCCCGAAGAGTCTGGGGATGGGACCAAGCCTGACAAACTGTTGTCCAAATGTGACTGTACAACCATAGCTGCTAATTTCTATCATGTGTCTCAAATGTGGATGACACTTCCTCTTGAAAATACTCATATCATTCAGAACAACATATATAACTTCTTTTACCTAAGATAAGTAATAGTTTGGAGCTTCCATTGTTGATTCTGACCATTGTATTATTTTTTTTCTCCTTTTTTACATGTAAACAGCCATTGATCTAAATGGAACTTGCGTCTCTTTGACTGGTTAATCTACCTGTCAGAGGAGTAGAGGAGAGGGTCAGGAGTAGAGGAGATGGTCAGAGGAGTAGAGGGTACAGAGGAGAGGGTCAGATGGAGATTCAGACGTTTCCTGGTCTCTTACCTGTTGAAGGATAGGTCGGATGTGGCGCAGGGGCAGAGGACTGAACTTGCTGTGTTTGAGGAAGTCGTAGAGATTTTGTTCAAGCATCTCAAACACAAGGCAGGTGTGGCCCTTGTGTTGGAAGCACTCGTACGAACGCACAAAGTTAAACTCATCTGCATTCTCTGCACTCAGACGATTCAAGATGCCCACCTAGAGATGAAGAGGAAGAATTGCAGGTATTGAAAGTGCTGATGAAAAAAGAAAAAAAAAAAGCCTTCCAACTGCTAGACTTTTTTTCTAAAATAGATTTGCTTTTTTAAAATTTGTGTATAATTCTAATGACTTGTTCTGTAAAAGCAAGTCACACTTATCGCAAATATTAAAATTATCAACGGCAGGTTAATGATATGCTTATAAAATCTTATTGAAGAATATGTTTGCAAAGTAGTCAAGTGTGATGTGTCCATCAACTGAAAACAATGACCATGTTTACACTTTTGTTTTTACAATTTTCCTTTTTTACTGTCATTTTAATCACTATTTCATCTTTGTAGTTTCTCGACCTCTTGTACTAGTATATAGCAGAGGTACACGTTGTATTACTATATTTCTATATGTTATTTTTACTTGTACATTTATAATAAATATAATAATTATACTTTATTTGGCACAGGTCTCCTGCTAACTTTGCTTCTTATTTTGAATTTATATTTTGCTCTTTGTAATTATAGAATATTGTGATGTATGAGCTGCTGTGTTCAAATGATTTTCATTAATTTAATTTCAAAATGAAACTAAAAAGAGATTGCTTTTACGCTGACAAGGTCAGAAACATGGATCTATGGTTCTATAACTGTGACAGAAAGTGCTCGAGGGATACTCAGGTAATAATTTAGGCTAGGCTAAACTAGTGAAAGGTCACTTTTGATGAATATGGAACAAATCAAAGGAGAAATTAAATTCTGTCAACTGGACCAAAGTTTTTTGACTGAGTATGTTTCGCAGCTCATCCAAGCTGCTTTTTCAGTTCTGGTCAGATTGCTGGTGAACACTGCCTTATATCTGCCTGAAGGGGGAGCTAACTACACTGAAACTACTTTGAAATGAACACACTTGTTTACAGTTTCTGTAAAACTGCATAAAGCATTAAAAACAGATGAAATTAATCATATTAAGTTCAGTTTATTTCATTGACCTAAAGTTCAGTATTAGTCTTAATATTAGTAGTAGTAGTTGTTCCTGTCCTGCTCCACAGACAGACTCTAGAAGTCGTTTGTTCCACACGCCATATAATGCAAAATGAAACTGAATCGAATTACTGCTTAGTTATTCATTATTGTCGTTTCACTGTTGGTGCCAAAAAATGAACTTCCCTGGGGATAAATAAAGTATTTATCTATCTACTAATACAGAGTTTGAATAATAAATATACATTTCTGTTAATTTGTATTTGAAAACATGTTTTTGCCTGTTACCTCGATCTGTCCCTGCCGAGCATAGGAGGGGTGGTTCTTCAGGATCTTGATGGCCACAATCTCATTGGTTCCTCTCTTCCAGCACTTTGCCACCTGCCCAAAGGTCCCTCTGCCCAGAAACTCCAGCACCTCGTAGGAGGAGGAGACGGAGCACAGGATTTCATGCTGTACCAGCTGGTAGTCCCCCTCTCCACTGGAGCTACTGCTCTTGGTTGTGGGGGCAGAGTGGGGGATAGACTGGCCCGTGGTGGTGCCTCCATTCAGGGCTCTGGAGGAGAAGGTGGCTGCTGGGGCAGAGAGCTCCTCCAGGATCTGCACACTGCCACAGCCACTGCCCCCTGTGTCCTGAGGGTCCTCCAGCTTACGCTTATGGCCTCTGGGAAAAGGACAGGCAGAGAACAGAATGTTACTCCAATACTCTCACTGTAACAAATTTTAGGATTTTACAAACAAAAACGGCACATTTATCCAATTTCATTCACACCATCAAATCCTGTTTGTGCAATAAATATGTAAATAATAAATATTGAATAGCAACTCAAATCACATTTGTGTGTACATTTTGTTTGGTGTTGATCAATGCAAATTAATTATGAATCTGCTCTGTTGTCTTATTAAAAATTTCACAAAAAGTTTGATTAGTTTTAGGACAATATAGATGTCAAGAAGGCACATTATTGGTCCAGAAAACGTATAAAATTCCAGCATTAATTAGGGATGCACCAAACTTTTTTGGTTCTGATTCCGATACTATGGCTTCTGCCAATACCTGATATCAACTGATACTAGCATAGCGATGGAAAATGGCACTCAAAAAAAACAAAAAAATTTTTTTTACCTGAGGTAAAATTTATCCAAATGTGTTATGTAGCTGTTATTCAGCTCCCATGCAACTACAGAACTATCCTGGCTCATGCAAGATTGAAAGTGATTAGAAAACATGAAGCCTCATGACAACTACTTCAATTGGTCAATGTCACAACAGCAGAACAAGATGAAAAATCTAACTTTAATTACATCCAGTTGAGAGAAGCAAATAGACATCTTCCCTGTCCACAAATGCAGAAAGCATTTACATTCTGCACATTTTTCACAAACTAACTAGTAGGGGTGCATTGACGTCAATACAGCAGATATTTGTGCCGATAGTGACAAATGTGCTGGATCAGGGTTCGGTTCAGTCAATACTCTGGTTGGGCCCTTATCTGATTGGCAGATTTTGGCCTGAAAAGTGTCAATGTTTGTACATTTAGTCATACAAAACTGTTCATTAATTATTTGAAGGATAAACAACAAATACAGAATACAATTAGATCTCATATATAACTTAACTGTGTTTAAAGGAAATAAGTGTCATTTTCCATCCCTACACCGGTATCAGTTAATGTCGGGTATCGGCAAATACTTAAAGTACCAATATCAGAACTGAAAAAGCTGGGTTGGTGCTAGGGATGGGCATGATTCATTGATTAATCGATAATTGATCATTAAGAATTTCATCGATTACGTTAATTTTAATCGACAAACCGAATGTAGGTTGCTGTGCGTAGCGTGACCAAATAGGGGTCTGTACATGTGTCTCTCTGCACTCAGAAGGAGCGAGCAGACACAAACATTCGGTCAGTCTGCAGCGTACCAAAGCACAAATGCGTATTTCACGATGATTTGTACAAGAAATTTCACGCTTTCCGTTGCGTTCGGGACAAGTGGGAGTCCATGTGCACAGTGTACAAAGCAGGAACATATGTTTCGGTGTCCAGTGGTAAAAAGTTTTGCCAGGTGAGAGTCGCGCAATGTCGATGACAAGTCCCCACCTCCACCTCCCGTACGGTGTCCTGGTTTTGACAAACACAAATATGGTCACACTAACCTGTATTCCACTGAGTCATGTCTTTTAATCCGACAGAAGTTGACCGCATCAGCGACACAAGAGCTGTAGTTTTATCTTCGCTGAGTTTATGCAAATTAGCGATGCGGTTTTAAGTTTCATTTCTGTGAGAGTTGCGCAAAACTGAATTAAACACATTATAATGTCAAAGGAATTGATGTGGCTCTAGAGTCGTTACGGTTTATATGTCGTAAAGTTGAATTTATTTATGCAGATTAGTAGTGCAGATAGTAATAATAATGATGATCATTTTAATATAAAAACGTTAATGATTAATCGATAATCGATCGTTAATTCTTCCGACGATCGATTAAGAAAATTTCACCGAATGCCCATCCCTAGTTGGTGCATACCTACTAAATAGTATGTCTCTCAGTGTCACTGTCTGTTTGGCTTCACCTTTGGCTTCTGCACAAACCTCAATGCTGTAATGTGACTGGTCGCCAACCACCTCGCGGGCCTTATCACACCAGCAGGTGCTCCTCAGATGGATTCTCACAAATATCGCGAAAATCCATTTTGCTGTGCAAGGTTACTATAGAACAGGCTTATATAAACAAATATTCAAACAGTATGAGACTTTTTGGGTGACTACGACCAGTAAATAGTCTTATTACATAAATTTATATTTCCAACCAAGATATCGAATGAACAAAGACATTTGTCAGTATGATCACCAACACCAGTACTGAATTGGTACATCTCTAGCAATAATCATGTAATTACCCTGAAGCTATCTTGGACAGACTTCAACAATCATGATGAAGCTCCTTATCTCTGGAGCACAGGACCTACAGTACCCACCTGTGTGTGCGAGTGTCTGAGGACGACTCCACGTGGCTGTACTCTGTCACTCTCCGGCTCGACCCTCGGGGGAGACTCCCGGTGCTGTCCGCTGCCCTAACCACCACCTGCCCCCTGGAGCCGGCCGCGCTGGGGGCAAACACCAGAGAGGGGGCAAACGCAGGCACCGTCATGGCCGCCGCAGAGGTGAAGGGGTAGGAGCCATAGGCGTCGCTGCTGCTCACGTCCCACGCGCCGCTCTCCACCTTCAGCTTCTTCACTCGACAGAAAGCGCTGGAGGAGACGGAGGGAGGAGAGAAGACCTGCAGCTGGGAGCTCATCTCTGTAACAGGGAGGGACAATCTTACTACCTGTTACCATATTACAACACAGTTCCATAGGGGTGGGCGATATCTCGATAATTTAAATATATCAAGATATTTTTTAAACTAGATATGGATTCTGACATATCGATATAATGCTTATATTTAATTCTGATTTCACCGCTTCACTTGCTTGTCTTCTCTGTGCACACCCCCGCCTCCCTGATTTTGCTGCTTGTGTCTCATTCACTTATCACTACTGCCGTGAATGACCAAAGTTGGTGCCAGTGAAAAGCTTCAACCACCACGAAACTTTTCCAACATTTACAGACAAGACCATCAACAGCACATCCTTTGTCACAGAGAGAACACTCATATGAACACTGAGTCATGTCCGAAAGAAGCTGAACCGTGTGAGAGGCACAAGGAGTGAACTGTTTATGCAAATGAGCCATGAGGTTTTAAGTTTCATTTCTGTAAAACAAACACATGTGGCAAAACTGCATTAAACACATGATAATGTCAAACACGCTGATATGGCTCTAGAGTCGTTATGTTTATATGCTGTAAAGTTTAGTCATGTAAAGTTTATTTATGCAGAAGATTTTAATGAATAATGTGTTGCAGTGTCACTTGTACAATAGTGTTTGGAAACGTTGGGTTTGATCTGCAGTGGATTGTGGGAAACCTCACAGCTCCTTACTGCTGAATAAGAATATGGGTCTGTTAAAATAAGGAACTTCTCGAGCTTCTTCTGCTAAAGGAGTTACTGCAAAGATGAGCTTGTGTTGAGTTGTTTTATTTATGACTGAAAAGAATGAAATATGTATTATTTCTTTTATTTTACAGTTACATTATTTATGTATTTAGGGATTTTTTTTTTGGTAATCTTAAATGTGGCAGAAGCACTTTGTTCCTACATGAACTAACGACTCTTGCACTTCAATAAAAAAAGACCTTGTGGAATTTGGCATATTTGTTTTTGCAGTTTCCAGCTTTAGGGGCTTATTTTTCCTGTACAGATATCGAGATATATATCGTATATCGAGATATAGCAAAAATATATCGAGATATATTTTTTGCTCCATATCGCCCAGCCCTACTGTTCCCTCTGCATTAGCGTCCTCAATATTGTATTTTGATTGATTCATGCATGTTTCAGTAATCCTGTATTGTCCTGCATTTGAGGTTTGGATCCTCTGAAAAATCTTTCTTCATCTATCCCCTATCTCTGCCCGCTGTTCTGTACTTTGTTGTGATTTTTCAACTCCAGAATCAGATCTTGCAGGGCATGTACGGTTGAAACATGTCATGTTGCATTTTTCATTCAGAGCAGAGAAGTCAGAACAGGGACTACTCATAAATAAAACAGGTGAAGCTCCAGTTATATAATTTGTAATTGGACTTCAATTACATTTTTATGGATATGTAATCTAGTAAGACAATGGTTTAACGGCACCATAACAAGTAAGAAAGTCAGGGGTAAACTTGTTTCATAATAATCCTCAACTTCAATTTCTGATTATTTTTGATTAACTGCCTAGCCCTAAAACCATGTAAATGAAAACTTGCTTCTTGCTCCAGTGAAATACCAAAGAGCAGAGACTCAGCTCTGCAGTTTTCAACAGGAAGTCACCGGACCTGTTTCTATTGTTAAGTCATCTAATTACAATGCTGCAGTTTACAATTGAACAAAATGTTTAATCAGAATCTACATGTTATGTTTTAATATTAATATAGTTTAATACTAATACCCAAAACCAAGTATCTGATCCAAACAGTACAACTGTCCAAACACTACCAAAAGCAACATTTATACATAGAAATGCTAGTAAACAACTGACATATTTATGTTAAATAACTTCATGCTGCCTACTTTCCTGCTGTGGTCCATGCAAATCCTACAATAATCCTCCCAATAATAAGTCAATCAAGATAACACTATTGACTGAATATTTCTCCATGTGTCTGATGGCTAACAGTCCTACACATGGGGGGGGGCATCTGACACAAAGGGACATTTCAGAACATGTTTGTAGGGGTCTAAATGACAGGGTGAGCAGCAGCAGGTTTTATAGCTGCTACAATAAGGAATATGTTTTGCTCTGTGCAGAACACATCAGATTACCTTCATGATTACAGCCTTTGGGACTGGATTATTTCAGGAATTCAACATGTAATTTTATAGTCAATTAACTGATTAGACTTAGGTCAAACATACAGAGTTTGCAGAGAATTCTGAGAGAGAATATCTGGAGACAATAACCAAATAAACAGTAAATACACTTGCATTACATAGTGTGGAAATATAAAGATGACAGGTATTCTATAAAACGTTGGATGAATATGGTACTACATAACATTGCAAATTTAACGGATTCCTTTACATTACACCTACATTACTGTGTAAAAACAACAGTGTGTAGGAGGTATACCATACTGTGGATCATTACAAGAGTATTTCCATGGAAACCCTGTCCTACTCCTCAACAAATAAAGTTTTTCAGTGCAATAACGAAGACCAAAATGAAATGTTTTTTGCATAGGTTCTGGCTAAAAAGTCACATATTGTGGCTCAAACTATGTTTACTTTTGTAACATGGTTTACACGCTAAGAACCAAAACAGAAAGACTTCCAATATGTGAAATGTGTTCATTTAGTTTCATAAACATGTAAGACCCAAATGCTCCCAGTCCAGTCATACAATGTGAATACCGGATCCAGCGTCCCCCTGGCTCGAAAGTCCCACTACGAGCGTCCCTCTCTGCGGGAACGTCCCCCTCCTCCTTACAGGAGCCCCCTTCTCTTGGGTGGCACACGGGTACCTGCTGTGCCCTGGAAAGGGGGGACATTCTCACGGGCCTTTAGTCAGCCGCATCACGCACTGTGATGTATTGAATGAAATAATCAGCTTCTATATCATAATAAAATTAAATGTAAATGCAGTGAGATCAAATGTCGGGCCTTGTTTGTGTCATTTTACTGATCTTCCCAAAGTGGCACACATTTTTTCAGAATGTAATATTAATATAATCCTCATTTTCTTGCAGATGTTTACTATGAAATCGTATTTAAATTTTTTTTTTTCTTGTTCTCCATTTCCTATAGCATCTGTAATGGTTGATTTGGGAAGAAATATAAAATTATTTCCTTATCTGCTGCCATGAACAGAATGTGTAAGCAGCATTTGAAAAAATCATTCAGAATAATTTTTTGGAAGGTCTTAACTATATATTTCATTGAAATATGCAAGATCAAATCCTGAAATAGTTACCTGTGAGGAATTTTCTGAGACTTGCCCTCTGACCACAAAGAACCAGCATTTTATCATCTAAAGAGCCTCTACCCAGGTTCTGCAGATGGACTGAAGAGAATATTCAGTCCATATATCATGAAAAAATTTAGTTTTTTTTTTTTTTTTTTTGTTTAGTTTAGTTTTTTCCCCCAATGTATATATAAATTAACTAACTTGGTTTCAATTTACAATTCAGGGGGGACCTTCCAGCCTGGGGAACTCTCCAGCTGATTTCTGAACCAAACCAGAAAATCTCCTAGTATGTCAAATGTGTTAATTTAGTTTCTCTAAAATATGGTACAATAATAAACACGTAAGAAACACGTAAGACCCAAATGCCCCAGTCGAGTCATACGCATTCCCCATTTTAGCTTTGACATTACCAACGTGAACTAAATCAATCATCATTATTATTACTCATAAAACTGCAAACAGAAACACGACAGCAAACACACAGACAGCAGGCCTGGCTCCAAATGCACCGTACCACGCAAAAATGTGAACGTCAGAAACCAAAAGTGATGCATCTGAAGTGTTTTACTCACGCAATCTCTCAATCAACGTGTTCTACTTAAGGATAAAACACGATCAGGCTTTTAAAAGGGGTTATTTGCGTGTTTCTTTTCCTGACCTATCGTTTGTTGAACTAGAAACTTGTGACACTGCAGAGAGGCGTAATGGAAACTGCCACAGCCCTGAGTCTACTGAAATAGCTTCACCATCTGTGGGTTTGGACCATTTGATACGACATTTTAGCACATCTAACAACCTCACACGCTATAAAAACAAGACATCAACCCTTTTAGCGATACTGGCTTTAACACGTAACCACGGGCAAGTTTAAATCTCATCCACAGACCTATTATCTAATCAAAATGCTAATGCTAAGAGGCTAGCACGTTAAACTTTCGAAATATCTGGCAATATTCAGCGTTTTTCTTGCACAAATACGAGTAATATGGGTGTATAAACATGTGCAAAATGCAAGAGAGGGTCAAAACATGAAAACTCACCGGATTTGGCGTTAATACAGTGAAGAAAAACAAGCCAGTCCAAGGTTTAAATCCCCCAGCTCTGCACAAGCACTACACGATTAGCCCCTGCTAGCTGCTGTTAGCTGTGGAGCTAAACCGAAGCTAGGCCTGCATTGTTTCTTCAGTCCAGAGGAGCCAAACCGCTCACAAAAGAGGTTATAGCGCAGAAGATATAAAATAATAGTCAGTGTGTACCATCCTTATGATACTTTAAACGTGATCGCCATAAAATATCTACAGTTGTGGCGGAAAATCCAAAGAAAATCCCAAATAAAAGCTCTAGCAGAAGGAGCAAAACCCGACACACCGGAACAAGCCGCGTCCTTTTATCAGCTGCGGCTCCTACGTCACATCCGGGGCCGGCGTCACACGCAAAAGTGGAAATTTTACACAAAATAAACACGATTAAAGTGCAAAGTCCACACTGCCCGAGGGAACGGGTTGTTTCAACAGCGCTTTCCCGGAGATTTAAGTTGAAAACTGTTGTTTAAACAAACGCCTTAAGGAAAACGAACTGCTCCTATTTCGGTAAATTTCTATGACGTAAACGTGGCTGGTTTTGGGTTACGCACACTTACGCGCTGGGTTACTGTAATCTTCTGACTTTTACTCACAGTTCATCAGTATTTCCTAGGACCTAGTGTTGGGTGGGTTTAAAGTGGTGGTGATAATGTTAAAATATGGTAAATACAGTGTAATATGCCTTGTTAATTTGATCATTTATTGTTATTGCCTAAAGATAGAATCATGACAAATTTTATTGATCCATAAGGCCAATTACTTGGACACAGTAGGTTGCACATTACAGTATAACAGCAAAGAGCAACATTAATAAATAAATAGAGACAAATCTCTACGTGTTCATCCTCATTTGTGTTAAATTATTATTATAAAATACCTTATGTAGTCTAACAATCAACTTGTTTTAGTTTCATTCTAGACCTGGTTCAGCCCTAATTTAAGCTTTCTATAGTCTGGGTTTGGATTTTGGTTTGGTAGTACTTAGAAGGCCAAACACCATGTCAGGTCTGGTGTAAAAAGCTTCAGAGTCATTGATCTGGGGGAGCCTATATAAGGGTGCTGGGGTAAAAGGAGATAGGCAAATAAGACAGGGACAGCTGTTATACTTATGTTATAAATGTTTCAGTTATATTGTATTTCCCATTATGATAATTATTGCTATCCTATATGCTATATATTGTTTTCAAACCAAACCTGCACACATAATATGGACTGATGAGTGTCTGAAGTGAGTGTGTGAACTGGGTGTGAATGATGATTTAGAATTGTTATGATGCTTCGGTCAGTATAAAGACATTCCCTTTGTATGTTTGATTTTATGAACTATAATATCAACCTGATCAGGAACAACAGGTGGAAATGAGCACTGGCACTACAATCTGGTACAGTGCATCTCTCCTGTTAAGGTTTGTGTATATTGTGCACTTACCCTATCTCATTAAGTAAATAAACTAAAAAAATAGAAAATAAAAATTAAAAAAAGGCCTGGATTTGAACGTTGCCAAAACTAAGGACATGATAATTGATTTTAGACGTGCACCTTTGTGTGTCATCGACGGTGATGATGTTGAAATAGTGGATAGTTACAAATATCTGGGCATCGTGATGGACAATAAACTGAAATTTGACCTAAACACTGAAAACATTGTCAAACGAGGGCAGCAAAGAATGTATCTGTTGAGAAAATGGAACTCTTTTAATGTAAACAAAATTATTCTCAACAATTGTTATTGTTCTTTTATCAAAAGTCTGCTTTTTCTTTTATTTGCTGGTTTCAATCCTTGTCCTTAAAGGATAAAAACAAACTGCAGAATATTGTTAAAACCTGCTCAGAAATCACAGGGTCAAACGGAGGGAGCTGCACTCTGTGGGAGGAGCAAATGCTGAGCAAAGCCAAGTGTCTCCTGGCACAGCCCCTCCATCCTCTGGCTCCGGATTTTATCCTGATGCCTTCAGGGCGTCGGTTTTATGCTCTGGTATGAAAGACTAACTGCTTCTCAAATTCTTTTGTGCCCTCTGCTATTAAATTCCTAAATTCTAAGGGTACAGTTTTCTGAATGTTGTGCACTGTAATTTGTAGATTGTCATTGAGTTTGACTTGTGGACTGTAATGGACTGACACACTGTGTGTGTGTTTGTGTGTGTAGGGGTGTGTGTGTGCATGTGTGTGCGTGTTTGTGTGTGAGAAGTGAGAACTGTTCTGAGATGCTACTAATGAATTGCCCTATGGGATCAATAAAGTTTTCTGAATCTGAATCGCTAATTATTTTATTTAGATTTATATGGAACAACAGCAGAAAAGGAGAAGTGTCACACACTGAGCTGAGTGAGCTGGAGATTTGTTGTTTTTCTCAGGTATTTGAATCTGTATACACTACCGGTCAAACGTTTTAGAACACCACACTTTTTCCAGTTATTTATTGTTTACTGTTTCCTGTTGACCAAAACATATTCTAAACTTTAGATTTATGTGTGTGTCCAGCTTTGGCAGATAGAACAGCTGAACACACTCGTGGCTCGTTCTTTTTACAATAAAAATCAAATATTGTTCAGAAAGTTCTTCCCAAGTCTGTTGCAGAAGTTTCATAAATGTGTGGCACTTGTCGGTTGCTTCACTCTTCTGTCCAGTTCATCCCAAACCAGCTCCATGGGGTTTAAGTCTGGACACTGTGCTGCTGGACACTTCATGTTTTCAATCTTTACCATCTTGTTCTTTTTTCCTGAGGTAGTTTTAACAGAGCTTGGATTTGTTGTTTGTTCTTTTATCTTTTTTTAACCTCTGTCTGTTCAGTTCTTATCTTTGGACCATGTCTAGCTATTTGGATATATTGGACTTGCATGACTTCAATTACAGTGAATAACTGGAAAAATAAGGGTGTTCTAAAACTTTTGACCAGTAGTGTATATAAATGCATTGTTTCCTGGTACTTTATTGCGTAAATAGTAGTTATTGCATGAACTCTTCCTGCAGGTTTAGTCTTGTGAGTGCAGTTAGGGTCAGATACACAGAGATATGGAATAGTGTTGAGAGCTTTTGCCATAACCCCTTTTTAGTCGACCAATTGATCAGCAGCATGTCTTAAGTCCAATAAGAATTTCTTCAGTCAACTACAGACCTAGAAAACACAATACTTAAGTACAGGGTTCCCACAGTCATGGAAATCCTGGAGAAGTCATGAAAATTGAAAATGTAATTTTCCAGGCCTGGGAAAGTCATGGAATTTTGTATTTCCCTGGGACAGTCCCAGGTTTGATCCCTGTGCCCCCTGTCCCAGCAGATTTATACAAAACCACTGATTTGTCCCAGTTTTATACAAGAAATGTCCCTATTTTGACCAATCTGATCCTACCAACAGTAAACAGACCCAAAAACTGACATTTGTTTAGGTAAAATACAGAAAATCTGCTTAAAAAACAACCAAAACACAAAGAAAATGTGATTATACTGACTCATTTTAGAGCCAAGTGCAGAACAATTTTCCTTCATTACAGAATTACCATGGTCATGGAAATCCTGAAAAAGTCATGGAAATTTAAAATGTCATGGAATTTTGTAAATTCAATGAAAGTTTTGGAAAAGTCATGGAATTTTAGTATTTCTTTCATGAGACTCATGAGACTATTCTGATTATTTCTGAACATCTGCGCCTTTTATTTAAAAGAGACGACAATAAATGCACTGACAGAATTTTGAATGTTCAAAACCTATAATCCCAAACCATAAGGTGAGTGGAAAGAGTTAACATTTCAGATTCAGCATTCAAAGTCTGATCAATTCTACACATGTATGTGCCGTTAAAGTTATGGAAAATTCACTTTAGCTCATGAAAAATTCATGGAAAAGTTTTTAAATTTTGTTAGTGAAAAAGACTGGAAATCCTGTAAATAGAAGCATTGGACAAAAACAAGACCAGGTCAAATAAGGTAAAGTGCAAATTTTCCTTTTTTATTCTGATTTCATTTTACAGCAGAAATTATGTAAAGCATTCAGAAGACATTTCCACATATAAGGGCAATATTCAAAACACATTGCATGGCCTCAGCAACAAAATATCATTTAAAAACATCAACAGTTCAGTGATGCCTGTGCATGCACAATTTCCAACAGAAAACAGGGGCAGGTCTCTCCAAACTTTCAGAAACTAGTAATAGGCTACAAAAAGAAAGGAACTATGTTAGACAGAGGAGAGGCGTGGAAAGTTAACACAACCGCAGGCAAAGTTGGTTCACAGTTTATGGAGAATACAGGGCAGACGATGAGAGGAGGAGGGGGGGGTTCTAGCCATAAGTTTCTAAAAAAGAATCTATCATTCTAGCATGCAATGTGGTGTTTTTCCACTCCCTCTGCACAACAAAGCCTGAAATATCCGCCTTCTTTTCTATAGGCGGACCATACTCTGTCTGCCAACTGTCTACTGTTATGGCATTTGAATATTATTTTTATTTTCTATCTAAGTCTACGTCATTACAGTTACCCTCCGCAGCTGATAAGATATTTGTAGGTGTTGTAGGCTCATTTCTACTATTGAATTGTGAGTAGCAAGCGTTACCTAAGTTCACTATGACACTATAAAGAGTGCAGTGTTTAGTACAGCGAATGGAAGATGAGTTCAACAGAAAGTCTATGAGATTTTCAAAAACCGTGGCGGTCTGTTTTTTGGTTTTTTTTTGTTGTTTTTTTTGTTCTTTGTACATTAGAAACCTGTAATTACTGGCCATTTTATTAGGTATACCAGTCGTAAAGCTTGTGCATTAGACGTGGGGAAGGGAGATTTGCCAAAAAGTTATTCACTTTTTTTTTTTCTACATATTTAATTATCCAAATGTTTTAACCCTTACATACTATTCGGGTCAAATTTGACCCGTTTTGACATTGATCAGTAGTAAAAATACCCCATGTGTCATTCTTTTATTCCGAAATGTGATGACTTTTCCTAAATTTTGCCAAAATACACAAAAATGAAAATATTTAAAAATTTGACTGTACCTATTGACATGGATTTTCGATCTATCAGTGCAGGTCAAATGAAGGAAAATGGAAGTTTTATTGAATCTTGAAACTGTGAAACTGCACAGATCATGGTGTGTGTATTTTTTTATGGGACATTGGTGACAGAGTTCGAGAGTTCACTGTTTTGACATTCCCCCATGCCCCAGGTTCCCAGAATTAGACACCTGTTGGTTTAAAAAATATACTCTTTCTTATCTTTACAGTTTGTAAAGGTTAATTCAATATTTATGTCAACTCTATAGTTATAATCTATGACGCCCGTGGATCACTATGATATAATTTGCACTTGCACATGAAAACGAGTGCGCTGACTTCCGTGTTAGAAAAATGTGGTGTCCAGTGGAAGCTGACGTCACCGTAATCGTCATGACAACAAAGTGCCGCATGCTGTGGGCCCCTCCTGTGGACAGCTACACATCACACTAGAGCAGAGATTTTTTTTACATTTGCACCAAAATGACTACACGACGCTGCTAAAAATGTGTATTACCGATTAAGAAAATGAAATTGAAAAACTAAGAAGATAGTCAATATGCTGTCTTGAAAATAAGTGAATAAGTGATACGTCAGTAAGTGATGAGAGGAAACATCAGTAATACCTACAGGTCGCTGGTGTTGAGTCTGAATTTGTGTTATTTTGTTGGTATGTGATGTTTAAACGGCGCTTTCCAGGAAATCTAGTCACCTAAACAAACACCACAGGAAAATCTAACTGCTGGTTTTGGGAATGTTCTATATTTTTCTAAGTGTCTTGCCAAAAGACATTGGTTAGAGCCGGAACTGAACTACTGACCTTAGGGTTTGTGGAGTAACTGCTCTAACTCAACTATTACCGTATTTTCCGGGTTATTAGACGCGCTCTTAAGCTTCCAACCCCATCAAAAAATGACTGCGCACCCCACAATCCAGAGCACCCTAAACACAAATCCACTCGGGTGTCCCAGCACGACTTCAGTAAACCACAAAGCTGCACCACCCACAGCGCACACAAACACACACGGAGCAGAGAGCGACCGCACAGCCAAAAACACCCACAGACACACTCATCACTCCACGCCGATGAGGAACGAAGCGAAAAAACAAGTGCAATGTGCCACTCTGAGCCACAACTGAACAACTGAGTCACTGCGAACACGCCAACAATCCAGCGGTGCCCAGACAGCACCCTCCCTACCCGCCACAACTGAACAAAGCCCAGAGTCACCGTGAACGCAACAAACAAACAAAACCACTGACCCATCCAACTACTGTGTTTCGTTTAAAGTCCGGTGCGGTTTATTTGTGAAAAAAATTTGAAAATAGACCATTTAAAGACAGTGCGCCTTATAATCCAGAGCGCCTAATAGCCCGGAAAATACAGTAATCTGTATAATTGCCTTTAGTCACTCTGTTGTTACATTTCAAACTTAATTTCGATACTAAGGAATTGACTCAATACTTAATTCTGATCCCATTTCTTTAGACAACAGAATGTGATTTTCCACATTAAATAACTGTACTTTCTTTTCTATTCGATGTGTGTTATATGTGTCTAATGGTCAGTGGTGCAGTAGGTTCATGTTGGTCCATGTGTGTATATTCTAGTCTATGTGCTCGTATACTTGTTCTGATACAACTCAACATCATTACTGATATTAGTTTTAGTATCACTTGGTGTCTGATTTTTGATGCTTCTGAAAACCCTAAAAACAACTGGTATAAACAGGTGCACCTAATAAAGTGGCCAGCCAAATGATCCCAAACATATTTTTTTTCTCCAAATTTCTTTCATTGTCACTTCATCCTGGTTAAATCATTGAGGCATAACATGGCCGTTACCTATTTTTGCATCGACTTAACGATCTTGTGCGTTTAAGACAGAGTTATAAAGAGTAATATTACCACTTTAAATTACAGATTATTCAAGTAGTAGATTCTATAAAATAAGAAATCTGGATTTTTGAAGTTTCGTCTGTAACAAAAAGTCCAAAATACCTGAAGCGTGCAGGTACTGTTAGAATAAATAGGCATTCAATTCATTTCAATATAAACAAGTATACTGTGCAGGTAATTGTACACAAATATATGCCATAAATGTACTGCAGTAGTAGCAGATATAGTAATAGTAGTAATAGTAGAACTAGTAGTAGTAGTAGTCATAGTAGTAGTGGTAGTAGTATTAGTAGTAGTAGAAGTAGTAGTAGTACATGCAGTCTCTCCATTCTTCAACCCTGAGTAAAATCTATGGGAAAGATTGAATAGTTCCCACAGATGAGAGAGGTGCATGTGTATTCATAAGTACAGATCATTCTGATATATTTGTGTACAAAACAATGGGAATACTACGGAAAACTGTATACTTTTATCTGTAATACTATGCCTCCATTTCAATACTGCAGGATATTTGAATACAAACTAATTCTGATCTGATCTCAACTGGCGGCTTATGGGACCCAAAAAGAACCACAGATGCTTAGTTCAAATTCAAGGTTTAGATTAGTTTTAGTCCTGGTTTAGACCTGGTTTAGTCCTGGTATAGATCTGGTTTAGTCCTGGTTTAGATCTGGTTTAGATCTGTTTTAGATCTGTTTTAGTCCTGGTATAGATCTGGTTTAGTCCTGGTTTAGATCTGGTTTAGTCCTGGTATAGATCTGGTTTAGATCTGGTATAGATCCATTTTAGTCCTGGTTTAGATCTGTTTTAGTCCTGATATAGATCTGGTTTAGATCTGGTATAGATCTGGTTTAGTCCTGATTTAGATCAGTTTTAGTCCTGGTTTAAATCTGTTTTTTAGTCCTGGTTTAGATCTGGTTTAGTCCTGTTTAGTTGTGGCTTAGTCCCTGGTGTAGTCACTAGTTTTAAATGTAGTTTGGTCTTAGTCCTGGTTTAGGTCTTGTTTAGGTCTTGTTTAGTCCCTAGTTTAGTAACTGGTTTAAGCTTTGGTTTAGTGCCTGATTCAATCCCTGGTTTAGTTTTGATTTAGTCCCCACTTTTGTTCCTAGTTTAGTCCTGGTTTAGTCCTGGTTTGCTCCCAGGTTTAGTCCCAGGTTTAGTCCTGATTTAGTTCTGGTTTAGCCTCTGGTTTATTCCTGGTTTAGTCCTGGCTTAGTTTCATGTTTGGTCTTGGTTTAGTCCTGGTTTAGTCCTGGTTTCGTGACCCTTGTTGACCAGGGGAAATGTTCAAATAGTTGTATTGTAATCAAGAAATAGTTGAGGTTATTTTTTAAGATGTGCTAAAAGAAGTTTGTATAAATGTAATTAATTTGTTTAAATAAGAAACATAATGCCATATTGCGGAGCATTGGGTCCCTGGATACCACCATCACTTGAGAATCAGAGTTTGGACAAAGTGATCACATGCAAAAACAAAGATATTATCATTTCCATTGACAAAAGCAACATTTGGAGTTGAAAATGCACCATACTGTCTCTGTATAGCACCACCATCAGGCCTCTCACTCACACTACGGGTACAGCTTATGTCGGCTTTACACCATTTTAGGAAAACTTAAAAACAGAACTGGCATCCATTTTGAAAAACATACAATATTTCCTGAAGTGATCTTGCACTTTTAAATGTTTATAGAGCAGGCACTTTCTAAAAAATTCTAGCTTTCCAAGACTTTAGTGTTTTTGCGATGGCAGTGAGTGAGGAAATCCAAATAAACATCAAAAAACATAAAAGTGACATGTCAAAGGTCCGAAATTTCACTGAATCAACTCTTGTGAGTTTTAAGCCATGTCTGAATGCTGTGACCTCCTCAAAAACACACCTGGAGTTGTGTTTGGTTTCATTCACACATATTTGAATAATTCTTTATTATTAGTCTGAAAATGTTCCTCAAAAAAGTCTCCTCAAAGTCAAGTATAAAGCAAAGTGCAGTGAGTTACCTGTAAATATCCAAAGACTGTATGAGATGAGAACAAGTCACTACAAAAACCCCAATTCAGAACCGAGGTCATGGAGCGAAGCATCTCTTCATTTATGGAAGAGTCTTGACAAAGAAATCACAGGATCAAGTACAATGACGGCATTTAAAAAACACGTCCAATCCAGAGCAATGTGTAAGTATGAAAAAGAAAACAAAGTTGTTGTGCATAAATGTGATCTCTGTTTTCAACGGATTAATAATTGTGATTGAAATGAAATGTACTGATTTGACATTTTTTCAAGTAACTATTGGAAAAAGGGAAGAGGAGACAGATAACATAAGATCTCCTGTATGTTTGAGATCTGTTTTAGTCATGGTTTAGATCTGGTTTAGTCCTGATTTAGACCTGTTTTAGACCTGGTTTAGATCTGGTTTAGATTTCTTCTTGTATGTTTGATGTTGTGACACAGTTGATGTCTTTTTATACTTTATGAATGAAATAAAGAAATAAAATAAAAATAAATCAATGTTCTGTTGCAGTGTCTGTTGTAGAGCTTTCAAGTGAACAGCTCCTTTAATTGTGTAGAGATTGTTTCCTGTTTGAGAGAAGAGCTCAGGGTTTGTGTGAATGATACAAATCACAACTCCAGCTGTGTGTGTGACGAGGCTACACATCCTGACGTGGATCAGTGGAACATGGGCCTTTACAGGAAGGAGACTTGCAGTGGGTTTGGTGTAAGATAATATTAAACTGCTGAAGCACAAACCACATTATAAAGAACAGTCATGGTTTAACATTGGAGTGGTATGGTATGGCTTTATCACCTCACAGCTACAGGCTCTCTGCTTTCATAGTGTTGGCTTTTCTGGGTGGAGTTTGCATGTTCTCCCTGTGTCTGGCTGGGCTTGGGTGGGCACTGCTTTGTCTGAAGCTCTGTTAGACTTTAATCTGATCTTTGTTTTATCACAATCTGACCAGAAAGAGCTGACTTATCTGGAAATACAGCAGGTGAGCTGATGTGTGCTGCCAGTACCAGGCGGGACAGTCCCAGGTTTAAGCCTGTGTCTCCTGTCCCAGCAGATTTATACAAAACCACTGATTTATCCCAGTTTTATCTGATCTTGCCAACAGTAAAGAGAAACATAAACTTTCATTTGTTCAGGTAAAATAGAGAAAAGCTGCTTAAAAATGACTAAAATACAAAGAAAATCTAACTATACTGATTCATGTTAGAGCCAAGTGCAAAACATTGGAAATCCTGGAAAAGTCATGAAAATTGAAAATGACATTGAATTTTGTAAATTCATGTGTCATGGAATTTTAGTATCTCTTTCACACAACTACAGCATTCTATTAAGTTCTCATGGGGCTCTTCTGATTATTTCTGAACATCTGCACCTTTTGTTTAAAAGAGACGACAATAAATGCACTGACAGGATTATGAATGTTCAAAAACTATAATCCCAGACCATAATGTCAGTGGAAAGAGTTAACATTTCAGATTTAGACCTAGAAGTGGAAAAGTCATGAAAAAGTTTTAAAATTTTGTCAGTGAAAAAGAGTGGGGACCTTGTAATTACGCACTTGTTCCATTTATTTGTATTTTTATTGCCAACCACCACAAACCAGGGATGTCTCAGTTTCTGATTTTGAAAACCTGGTCCACTCTTCTGTCAAATGGCATTACAGCGATAACTCCATGGAAACAGAAAAGTTACACAGTGCACCTTTAGCACAAATAAGAATATATATAACAGTATATAACAGAGACAAATGATCTCTGCAGATGTTTGTGAAAGCTTTGGCTGTACCGTACCACCCCAGCGCCACCAGACTAACACTCAGCACCTTTAACAGTCCTGCATTCACTCGTATCAAAATCATTGTCAGAGAAGCCGCCATCTTGGACAGGTCAAAATGTCCTCACTTTGTCTGCTTTTACCATCACAAAAATACCATCTTCATAATAATATTTGGGCTTTCAAAAGTTTAAGGAGGGCTGTATGTTGAGCAGAATCTCTTCTATTACTGTAGTACATGTGATTTGTGGATTCACCTTAAAAAGTGTCCCCCACGTGTTCTTTTTACTAGGCAAAAGTAGCATTCATATTTATTGGCACAACTGGCAGAAAAAGGGTTCATTTTTGCTAGCCAACAAACAAAAGCACATCGTTTTTGAAGTCTAAATTTTTATCCGCATGCTTTTGAAAGAAAATCTATATCTTTATAATGTGAAGCTTTTTCAAATCCTCTCCGTCAGTAGCCTCTATTATTTTTGCTTCATGCACGTAATTCCATTTTAGGATTTTTCTATCTACAATATTTACAATACAGCCATCCTTTAGTAATGCAGATCTCTTCTTAATATTAATAATGGGCGTAAAATAATTTCTATTCATCTTAAATACAGTCTGCTTATGAAAAAGTGTCAGGGTAGCCCCCAATACCTCGTCGTTTTATTTACAATAGTCCAAAATAGGTTGGGTTTGACCAGAAGGGGGCGCCAGCATAGGGACCAGTCAAGGCAATGGCCAGCCTCATTTCAGAGGTATTCAACAAACAACATTTAAACTGGACGAATCAGTCTTGACACAGAGGACAGCGGTCAGCCAATCAGAGCCTCAGGAGCACATACAGGTTACAGGGACAGTTTATTAGGTACACCCGATTTAAGGTCAGATATATGTTCATCCAACTGACCACAGAGGGCGCTGTACACATGCAGTTAGTGCAGTGGAGAAATACCAGGTTTAGACCTAGTTTAGACTTGGTTTAAAAAGTTAAGACCTGGTTTAGTCCTGGTTTAGACCTGGTCTAGTCCTGATTTTGTCTTTGTCCTAGTTTTATCTTGGTTTAGTTCAGGTTAAGTTTTGGTTTAGACCTGGTTTAGTCCCATTTTATTCCTGGTTTAAACCTGATTTGGACATGGTTAGTGTTAGGTTAGTCCGGGTTAAGATCTGGTTTAGCCCCGGTTTAATTCTGGTTTAGTCCTGTTTAGTGTTGTTTTAGTTGTGGTTTAGTACTGGTTTAGAGCTAGTTAAGCATCACAACAGAGAAATAAGGGACTTTTAAGGAGCACTAACTTTTTATAGTTTTAGTTTTTAAAACAGGTCTAACCCGGTACTAAACCAGGACTTTCCACTCCACTGCTTGAAAATAAAGACTAAACCAGGATTAAACCACATCTGCATTTAGATGCATCAGAACCCGTGTACCTAATAAAGTGTCCACCTAGTACAGGCACCATTGTAAACCATACATAACAAGAACTTTCCTGAAAAAAAACAAACAAACAAAAAAAACACATTTTTCGCCAATGAAATTATTTTTTTTAACCAATAAATAAATAAAACATTAAAACAAAAAACAGCACCCAAAGTTGGATCATAATTTCCACATTTCACATTACGCAGGGCGACCAGATGGAGGCGATGGGGGACACAAATTACCACACAGAAATCACAGAGAAAACTCAAAACTGCACTGAAGCGATTGACCAAAGCATGCAGGGCTCCACATGCATTTCAGAATCGGACGAATACGCGACGCACAGCTAAAAGTCCAGGAACAAATGAGCTTTTTTAAGACAAAGTTTTGCCAAGAAGACCCAAGAAATCTCCCATATAACATCAAAACAATGCCCTGCTTACATTCAGTGCGATTCCTCCTCTTTAGAGTCTGTGATGAGACACGAGACGCCTGGACCACTGCAGGAGGCGGGACCTGTACAAAATGGACTGAACCAATGATGGGCGAGAGGAGGAGAGAGCAGAGAGGAGCTGCATGCAATTCATGATGACTTTTTTGGTTTTGTTTTCTTATTTGTCATGTTTGGAAAATGCCGATTCTGGAAAGAAATAAGTTAGGAGAATTCAAAAATGTGAATTAAAGCAGGTGCAGTGATTAGGGGAAAGTGAAGCCAAGTGATTCAGCTTTAAATAATAAAGTCCTGTTGTGAATTCATGTTGTCTGCAACATAAATAATATACAAAATACATAAAATTTTAAAATTCACACATAAAATAAATAAAATAAATACATGTAATAATGTCCATTTGCCAAGTCACAAAAAAGATAAATATAAAAAATTTAAAAAGTTTTGCAGATAAAATGTTGCCAAATTACAGAAATATGTATCTTCTTTTTTTGTTTCTTTTTTAGATACATTGAAATGAGGCATAAAAAATAATAAACCCAATAAATGTGCATCTATTGATCAAGTCTAACCCTAACCACTGCATTTTATTTTGATCCACATTTTCTACATTGTCCCGACCTGTTTTTTAGAATGGGCATGATTAAAAACAAAGCTTATTCATCTCCAAATATATTTTATCCCATCGGCCGTTCATAACTCGGAGAATCCATCTTCAATGCAGCGACAAAAATCCACATTCACGTTCTAGTTTCTCCCAAATCCAAAACCGCGCCGACTCATTTCTTGCAAAAAGTAAAAGAGTGCAAAAATGCTATGAGGTTAATGTGATGTTCTCCTCGCGCTTTAAAAACGAGGAGGAGCAGTGCAGAGGGCAGGGCTACGTTCATTTAGCCACGCCCCCTTTCTGTCTGTCAATCTGAGCTGCCATGGTGGACACATCGTCAAATCCTCAGTCAGATATACAACTGTTTTTGGGGAAGTGGAGAGAAAAGGGGGCAGGGCGTCTGGTTCAATGCACGAGTCAAACTCACCTTCATTTTTCCCATAGACTTTGAACTAAAATTGTATCTTCATTTTCAGAGAGGTTAATTAGTTATAGCCTAACCTGGCAACTAACTTTTATGATGGTCACAGGTTGCATGGGTGCTTTCACAGGTTTTAAGTCAGATGCCCTCCCTCTCAGTATCACTGTAAATGAGAGGACAAAGTGCTCAACTGTTTTGCACGGAGACACAACAACAGTAGGTGGTAGAGCCTCAATCAAACCAAGTGACCCTCCAGTTTCTAGATTAAATCACTGCACCACTGTTCCCCTACTAAGCATCAAAATGAACTCAAAATAAAAAATTTGACCATTATTAATAAATACGTTGTATTTTTCTCTGATTGACTCTAGGCATAAAGGGTTTAATAATATATGACTTATCAATTACTGCGAGTGCAAAGTGTCTTGCTCAGGGACACAACATGTCCCCGTTTGAGAATCGGACCAGCGATCAGTGAGTTTGCACCACAGTTGCCATGACAAAAAAACATCTCATTTAAATGTCTATATTTCTACAGTTTGATTGATACATAACAAAGTATTACATTTTGTCAGTTTCAAGTTTCAGAATTCTTGAGTTTACTATCATGGGGTTTATGGTCATTAGTAGTGACCTCACAGCTAATTAGCCTGAGTAAATCTTCTAATAAGTGAATTTTGGAAAAGTCTATGGGTAAAATGAAGCCATGATTTGGTTGCAGATCCAGAGGTGGTGGAGGAGGAGGTGCTGTGGAGCTCCAGAGGGAGGGGCAGACGAGTGAGAGGTAGAGGGGGAGAGAGGAGGCTTCTCGGGGCTGTGTTTTGGGCAGGACCCTGGTGTCGTTCTGGAGCTCTGGAGGTCTATGGAGGGGGCGGGGGTAAGGAGCGGGGTCACAGGCTGAAGGGGTCGAGAGGGCGGTGTGCAGCGGGGGAGCTCTCAGGAACCTTGGCCTTTCTCTGCTCTCTGGCCCTGGGGAGAAATATACAACAACAATCACATTCAGCACGAGCTTGTGTGTGTGTGTGATAAAGCTGTGCGTGCAAAAGGAGCAACTTTTCCCTCTTCACTTTCATAAGAGGAAATGACACAAACAGGCTTGGGAAAGGTGCATTATTTGCTTGTCTCCAAGGAATTAATATGGCATTAAACACATCTATATTTACCTTTATGTAACTATGGATGTTTTATGCATCAAAAAATACTTTGAAAAACATTAGTGAGCGGGGTTGCCTCTCCACAGATGTGGCCTGTTACCTGTCTCCACAGAGATAGATAAGTTTAATGCCATAGTGAGGTATATTACAGGCAAACTGTTCCTAACACTTGATATCTCCATAGACACAATGAGGTCAAATCACCGATCTGATCTGTGAAGAGGCAAGCCCACTTTTTCAGGAATTTGTGAACAATAATAACACTTGTAACTGAATAAATGCAAAATAGACAAGCTAAATGTCATATGGTGGAACATTCCAGGCAAAGTAATCACATTCCCATGGAGACAAGCACACCCTTCACCCTAAAAGTCACATAGTGCAATTTGAAAATTGTTTTTTTAACAGTAATCTTTGGATGCACTAAAACTTGGCCTCGCTGTAGTAAAACAATGTAGACAGACAAGCTTGTGACTGAAAACACATCTGCTCAAAATGTAGTTCATATTTTTCATTTTTATTTTCAAATGAAATAAATACATTCTAAGCTGGCTGTACTAATTGCTCCTTACATCAGTTCATTTACCCTGTTTTGAAAATACACATGCCATTCTATTGAAACATCCATGTAATTGTCCCCCAGGCAGCACACGGCAGCAGGTCTCTGTGCACCAGGGTCAGGATAAAGTCCTGAGTGTGAGCATGCAGCAGGCAGGAGCAGAGGAGGGGGCGTTTTACGGATTTTTCGCCAAAGTCTGAGTGAAAGAGGCTAATGTTGTAAACCTGATTTTGCCCTCCCTCTGCTCACATGCAGCAGGCAGCTCCAGGGGCCACTCACCTGCTTCAGAGGCCTGTGCTCCAGCATCGGGCTTCATGGGACAAAACAAACTGTTAGCATCAAACCGTTCTGCTAATGCTACAGGCTAAGCTAACACTAAGCTAATGCCTTGATTTCATATGACAGTGTTTCTAATTTTATTTAAAGGTCCAGTATTACACTAAAGAATGTTCCCTCCTCCAAAACACCCTTGGAGTTGGTTTTGTTTCATTCACACATGTTTGAATAACACTTTATTACGGTATTTTCCGCACTATTAGGTGCTCTGGATTATAAGACGCACTGTCATTAAATGGTCTATTTTCAAACTTTTTTCACAAATAAACCACACTGGACTTTAAAGGAAACACAACAGTGTGATGGGTCAGTGGTTTTGTTTGTTTGTCGCATTCACAGTGACTCTGGGCTTTGTTCAGTTGTGGCGTGTAGGGAGGGTGCTGTCTGGGACCGCTGGATTGTCGGCGTGTTCGCAGTGACTCAGTTGTTCAGTTGTGTCTAGAAGTGGCACACTGCACTCACTTTTTCGGTTCGTTCCTCTGTTCCGTTCCTCGTCTGCGTGGAGTGATGAGTGTGTCTGTGGGTGTGTTTCGCTGTGTGGTCGCTGTCTGCTCCATGTGTGTTTGTGTGTTCTGTGGGTGGTGCAGCTTTGTAGTTTAGTGAAGTCGTGCTGGGGCGCCCGAGTGGATTTGTGTATAATGCGCTCTGGATTGTGGGGCGCAGTCGTTTTTTGATAGAGTTAGAGGCTTAAGAGCACACCCTATAGTCCGGAAAATACAGTATTAGTCTGTCTTAGAGTGACCAAACGTCCATTATTCCCAGGACATGTCCGTTTTTTGCGTCCTGTCCTGGACTTCCGTTTTTTTTTTTCATAAAGTGATGCAAATATCCAGGTTTTCATGATCTTTCATTGGAACATTAAATTGAGCGTCTCTCGTAGTTCTCTGCACTCAGAAGGAGCGAGCAGACACAAACAGTTGGTCAGTCTGCAACACGCCGAAGCACAAATGTGTATTTAACGGTGATTTAGACAAGAAATTCTCCGTTTTCCATCCCGGTCGAGACAAGTGGAAGGTCATGTGCACAGGTTGCGAGGTGAGTGTAGCTCAAGGTCGAGGCCCCACCCCCGGTAAGGTGTCCGGAAATATGGTCACCCTAGTCTGTCTACATCTCTAAAGCTCAAAATGCTCTGTTAAAACTTGTAATGTCACGAATTGATAGACTTCATGTGAGCAGTTCCTTTTACCTTTAGTTCAAAGATATCGGCAATTCCAGGGCTGAAATCATTCAAATGATTCTAGTGAGGGTGTGTGGAGTTTAAAAACACTGTGGAGCACTTCCTGTATCACCACATGACATCATAAGGTGGAACAGAGTGTTCTGTTTGAAAAAAGAAATCTGCAGGGTTTGTGTTTTAAACATGAGAATAAAACAAAACACAACTCCAGGTGTGTGTGTGATGAGGAAACACCATTAGAACACAGATGAGAGAACAGTGTAATCTAGGCTCTTGAGTACGTTTCATTTGTATTTTTATTGACAAACGTCCTTTATCTTGCTATATTTTGTCCCACTACATCCCAGAAGCAGAGCTTTTTTTTCTCAGGTCAACATCATGCATCTTTAGGAGGTGGGAGGGAATCTGACACACAGGGATAGAGAGAATCTGCTATAATCTGATGATAGTGTATGTATTTACCTGTGACGGCAGCGGAGCAGGAACCTCAGGATTTTGCGAGCGGCCTGGTTCTGTTTTTTACTGAGGAGGCGACTGAAGATCAAAATAAAACAGACAGAAAATATAAAGGAAGCAATAAACGCAGAAACCTATGTAGAACTCACTGTAAGAGCTGAAAACACGTGTCTGGGATTGTTTCTTACGGGAGAAGAGACACTCCCATTTCACACATAACCATAGAGCATAGTAGTATAGTTGTAGAATCACTGCAGTACCTGAGCGAGTGCCTGTACGAGCGGTAATATTGCTGGATGAGAACAGCTGCGCGGCGACTTTGCTGAAACTTCTTCTGTTCGATTAAACTCCTGAAGCGGCTCTGGATCAGGACTGCAGCCAAGGTCATCCTCTTATAAGTGCATACTGAAACACAGAGTATCACAAGATGGAACACAGGCAAAAGGATCAAAAATCTGATACTAAGCAATACTAAAGCTAGGATCGAAACTAGATACTAGATACTAGATACTAGATTTGAGCAGGTATTAATACTAAAAAAGTCACATTCTTAAGACAGAAATTTCCTGAATGTTGAGTTGTATCAGAACAAGTAGAAGACCGCATAGACTAGTATACACACATGGACCAACATGAACCTACTGCACCACTGATGATCACACACATACACACATAAGACCACATGGGGAGGGGGACCAGATTTTCAAAATTAAAAACTGGACACCCTCGGTTTGTGGTGGTTGGTAATAATAAAATTGTGAATCGACTGTGTGTTATTAAGGAAAATTGTTGTGCACTCGGCTCTAACATGAGTCAGTATGTGAGTCAGTCACATTTTTTTTGTGTTTTGGTAATTTTGAAGCAGGTTTTCTGTATTTTACCAAAACAAATGACAGTTTATGTCTCTGTTTACTGTTGGCAGGATCAGATTGGTCAAAAATAGGGACACCTGGGACATTTCTTGTATAAAACTGGGACAAATCACTGGTTTTGTGTAAATCCCTGATTGATGTGGGACCCCTCAAAAATTATGTTTGTCCCACAGTCACCAACCTCGGCATCACGTGATTTTAAATTTGGTAAACAGATCAACAATGTTTTAAAATCAAGTTTTTATCATTTGCGGCTTTTATCTAAAGTTAAACCTTTTTTATCTTTTAAACTTTTTGAACAAGTCATGCACACTTTTATTTCATCACGCCTGGATGACTGTAATGCACTTTATTCCGGCATTTCACAAAACACACTTTATCGTTACTACAGTTAGTCCAAAACTCTGCAGCGCGACTTTTAACAGGAACTAAAAGGAGAGAGCACATTACCCCAATCCTCGCGTATTTGCACTTCTTGACTTTTGGCTTCCTGTTCATTTTAGAACTGATTTTAAGATTTTATTGTTCATTTTTAAAGCTTTGAATGGACTGGCTGTCTAGGACCTCATCCAAAGTTACACCCTGGCACGCTCTGAGGTCTGAGGTCCAGCTCCAGCTCTTGGTGCCTAAGACGAGACTTAAAACCAGGGGGGACAGGACTTTCTCTGTGGTCGGCCCTAAACTCTAGAACACTCTGCCCCCCCACGTCCGAACAGCCCCACAGTGGAGAGGTTTAAGTCTCGTCTTAAGACCCACTTTTATTCTCTGGCTTTTAACACCGCATGAGTTGTGTGCTCCTCTGTGTCTTTTATTTATTTATTTTTACGTGTTTTTATTGGTTTTATTGATTTCATTTATATATTGGTTTATTTTTTTCTATTCTATGATTTTGTTCTTATTTTATTTGACTGGTTTTATTATTTTAAGATGTATGTATGTAGTATGATTATTTTAGTACTTTATTTTATCATTTTATTGTTGTTATTATTATGTATTTGTGCAGCACTTTGGAAACTGTTTGTTTGTGAAATGTGCTAAAGAAATAAAGTGGATTGGATTGAAATCTGCTGGGACTGGGGAGACAGGCTCAAAACTGGGACTGTCCCGGGGGAAATAGGGACGTCTGGTCACCCTACACCTGGGAATAGAAAAGAAAGTACTACCATTTAATGGTGAAAATCACATTCTGTTGTCTAAAGAAACAGTTTTTCATGATCATCATAGTTTCAGAATCAGTATTGAGTGTTGAGTCTATTTGTTAGTAACAAAATTAAATGACAACACTAGTGGCTGGTTACCTGCTTGTATCTCTTATAGCAGCGCTGAATCACTGCTGCAATCTCTTTTCGTTGTTCCTGAATGGGACCCTGCAAAAGAAAGGAGAGCATGAGTATATGGTACAGAAGAGGGACAGCAGAGGGTCCAGAGGAGAAGGTCAGATGGAGCAGATGAGCAGAGGAGAGGGTCAGATAGAGAAGAGGATGCAGAAGAGAAGAGGAGCAGATAATGCAGACCTTGTTTTTTCGGAGGGAGAGCAGAGCTAGCCTGATGGTCTCGTACAGCTCGGCACGCTCTGACTCACTCATTGAGAATCGGGAGGAGGGACTTTTGGGACTTGGGTCTTTCACAGCTCCACAGAGAAACCGGAGTTCAGAGGGGCTGGGCTGAGGAGGCTGTTCCCCAGACAGAGAGCTCAGCCTAGGGATGGGGGAGGGAGGGCCGGGGTGGAGGAACCTAGAGAAACAGAGCAAAAAGATTAGTGCATTTGACAGGGACAGTATCTGCGATCATTATTTATCACAGTCAGTGAAGTGCAAGTTTGTGGGAAATCATGCTTCACTTTTGTCTGTGTGCTTGGCCTCAGCGTTAGAGTCAGATCATGGAGTTACAGGAGTTATTTATTTATAATAACACTAGCAGTGCTACACCCAAGCCACACTGACCACTCAGTCTGACCGCTCACATTGACCCTTGCTTGGCTGCTCTTTTACTCCTCCCTCTCTTTTTAAGTCTAAACTTGTTTGATGTTCTGCAGGATTGACAGAAGAATTGATGTTCTGTGTACATTTCGCCTCTTCCTTTTGCCTCCTGTTCCATGTGCCTTTGTGCTCTCTTTCTCTCCTCTCTCTCTTTTCAACTTGCCCCACTCCTTTGGCAATTGTTGCATTTGCATTTCTATTGTCCACAAGTAATTGTGGTAAATGCTCTTATAAACCTATTTCAGGAAAATTGAGCAGCAAAGTAAAGCATTACTTGGTTATAGGTTTTTAATTTTGTTTTCTTTATTTGAGCATAATGCATTCAAAATAATAATAATAAAAAATGCAATATTGACAAAAAATAATAATAATAATAAAAAAAAAAAGTGCAATTATGATTTTTGTCAAAATTGTTCAGCCTTACTCATCAGCACTAAAAATTCCATCCAAAATGCAAGGACGATTACTGGCAGTTTTTGGGCAGTTTAAACATTGTTTAACTGGTTAAAGTAATGAATGAATCCACTGTCTCACCTCTCGACGTCACTGAGGCACCCTGACAGAGCTGTGACATCACTGCTAAGCCCCGCCCCCCGAGAGTCTATCTCTGTTTCCATTGGCTCCTGCTTTAGTCGCTCTGACGTAGCCTCCATGATGTGGTCCGCCAACAAAGACAGGTCCATCTGAACAAAATACAAGGTTCAGTCGATTAGAAAACCGTTGTTTGTCTCTCTAGTTGATCTGCAGATGTTGTATGGAGGTTGTTTATGTATAATGGAGCATGTAGGGTATTAACTGCACTTAACACTTAACATACAGTATTTAGATCACTGTGTTACATTTTATTGTTCTGAAAATGCAAACCCTATCCCAAGACAACATATTAACATTTTAATCAGTTCCAGCTCTACACTTTCCTCCTATTCTTTTCGCTCTAAGGGTGCAATCACACTAGGACTTTAGAACTGTGCCCAAGCATGGATCGCCCCTAGAGCGTGATGCGTTTGTCCAGTGTGAGCACAATCAAACCGTGCCCAGGAGCGGCACGATTGGGACTTTGGCCCAGCTGGAGGAGATGAGCCAAAGCACGGCACAGAGCTCATGTATGAGTAGAGCCCGACCGATATAAATTTTGTTGTGGCCGATATGAAACCGATATAATGGGAGCTGGAGCTGCCAATAGCCAATATACTCACCAATATATTTAGTGATGTAAAAATTCAAAGTAATTCTTGAATTGATTAAAACACTTAGGTTTGGCTCTAGTGGATTTTAAATTGGGTTTATTTAAGCAACATTTATTGTTCTTCTGCCTCTTTGTGTCATATTTACAGACAGTAGATCACATTCTAGCTACTAGTGATGGGTAGCAGGGCTAAAGCAGGTCTAAACCAGGACTGAAAAAGGACTAAACCAGGACTAAAACAGATCTAAATGTGTAAAACAGGACTAAACCAGAACTGAACCAGGACTGAGTGTCGGGACTTGGTCTCTATCTCTCTCGTCTCTCGAGCCCAAGATTAGTCCTGGTCTATTCATTTTATGCTGAACTACAGCCAAATATGCAAGTTTTTTTCTATCCTATACACATGCGGATTTCTGAAAGTTTCGTTTTGAGCCTGCACACGGCGTGAAGAGAAATAAGAAGCATGCTCCCGTTGTTCGCTTCAAAGAGCTGGCTCTAAGAGTTGTTTCGTTTCCGACTGACCCATCACTACTAACTACTAAAGAAACTACCGCTATTAGCCTTTAGTCGTAAATACTGCGCGCCGCGGTAATTAATTATATGCATAAATGTGGATCATTCACACGTCTATTAACAGCTCATTTACATATCATATCATATCATTTACAGGTCCAGTAACAAATATACGGCAAACAGAAGAGAAAACAGTCTGTTTATGTGTGGGAGCTACAGCAGCTAATCGCTAGCCTAAACTAGCTTCAAAGTCGATGTATTTCCAATACTCACCGCTCACACAGGCTCCTCCTCACATCAAAAGTCTGCACTAATGAATGTCGTTTTAATCCAGACTCAAACCGATTGTCCGTAAAAAGAATATAATCTCAGTGTTGCGCACCGCTGCGGGTGTAAACAAGAACACGTGAGTGAAGTGACGTGACTCTGTGGTGTGTTCAGTACAGACACACACAGTCAAATGACTCCGCAGATAAATACTGATGTGGAGCCACATATTAGGACATCTATCTGTCTGTAAATTGGATTAAATGAACATAATGTAGAGAGTCTAAGATTTATAACAAGGTATAACATGCCCACGTGAAATATCGGCCCATATAGCAAGCATATCGGTTGGCCAATATTATCGGCCGATATGGGCCCTTGGAGATGTATCGCTATTGGCCGATAATATCGGCCAATCGATATATCAGTCGGGCTCTATGTATGAGCACATGCAGGACTTCACTATACAAGTACTGTGGATGCGCTGATGTTACTCATACGAGGAAAACAGTCAATAAAGTCCACTCCAAAACATACGGCAAATATGCGGTTACAATCAGGACTATGACAGACAGAAGTTTACCTGCGTCTTGTCTGCGGCTGTCCTCAGTGCTCCACACTGTTTTCATATCCATAAACTCACAGAGGAGCACATATCATAAGAATAGGCACATCTGTCTCACCATTTAATAGATATTTCATGCCACTGGACTTATTTTCTGTGCTACAAGCGATAACACTACTGTGCAACATGTAAACAAACAGAGCCATGTGATGACATTATCGACCGTGGCTCGGTTCAGTTTGTGAGTGTGGAACATAGAACTCACAGCAATCGTACTTGAGCACCGCATGGTTCTAAAGTCCTAGTGTGACCTAAGTCACTCTCCCTTTAGAACACTATCACAAGACAATCAGCGCATCCCTCTAATGAAACTGCTGCACAGTGCATCAGGTTTGTGAAGTTGTAGAGTATTGTTTTGTATCCTGCTTTTGTATATTATTTTATACCATGTTTTTAAATATTTATGGAGAATTGTTGTGTGGGAAGATGGTGACGTAGGCTTGCGGGCTGAGCACTGGAGAGAATCCAACAGCTAAAGAGGGTAGAGAGCTCAAAGAGGGTTCAAATAGGGCCCAGGAGAGATTGCTAGATTACTCAAACATATATGGATGACATCTGAAACCTCTTCAGGCATGTTTTTTGATGAGGTAACAACATTAGAACATGATAGAAAGATCAGAAAAGTCCATTGTAGTGTTGTGATGTCACCTGTGCCTCTCCCCCCGCCCGTTTACCTGCACATCCTCGCTGTCGTGGATACTGAGCAGCTCCGTGTCTCCTCTCTCGCTCACCACCCTCTGCCTCAGATGCCCTACCAACCGCTCTTTACCCATAATCCTCCGGGCCACGCTCCTCTGGCCAAGCCCCCACCGTGGCCCCCCCAAGCCCCCTGTCCTGGCCTGCAGGTGAAGGGGTGTCCTCTGGAGGTGAGGGGAGGTAATGCAGGGGAGAGGAGTGGGTTTGGTAGAGGAGTTGAGCAGAGAGGTGAGGGTGGGGGGTCCAGGGGGCAGAGGAGCCAGCTGCTGCCCAGGAGGAGTGTCAGAGCTGGGCTTGGGTCTCTTGGCCGGAGGGGCGTCTTCATGGGGGTGGCACTGATTTTGGCTCCAGGACTTTGGGTCCAGTTGAGTCTCTGTCTTCACCTCTGAGGACAAAAAAGTCAGGCATATGAGTACTGGAGCTGGTCAATAAACTTTACATCCTTGGGCAAGACACTTCACCCTCTGTGTCTGCATGTGTTAGGAGGGGTGGATGATACCAAGAATTCAGCAATTTTTAAAACAATTTGAGACACTTTTGTAAACATTTAATATCATGTTATCGTTATGGTTTGTGTAAAATAATGTGTAAATGTGTAATGTGTGTTTGTGTAAATCAATCATTAATATCAGACTATATATAATAGAAACATGATATCCATAACATGAGTAACATTTCCAGGGAGACAAGCTGGTGGTGAACCCTGTCCCAGAAAACTGACACAGTGCACCTTTAAATAATCATAGCCTTTAGAACTTATTTAAAATGCAGAGGAAAGAGACAGGCAGACAGAGATGGAACCATTTTGTTCTCAGGGTTAGTTCATTTACATTTTAAAAGATGATCTGTAAAAGCATCATGTTCACCTGTGCTCCCGCTGTGGTCCGACTCTCCTCTCCTCTGCTCTGAGCTGTCACTGTGCTGCCCTCTGGTGGTGTGTGCTGGTCTCTGCGTGCTGGGGGTGGAGGGGGGAGTCTGGAGCTGTTCCAGGAGCTCCGCGAGATGAGTGTGACCCCGAGACCGGGCGATGGTCAGGGGGAGGCGGCCGAGAGAGTCCGGGATGGACAGAGCTCTGTGGTCCCACTGGTACAGGAGGAGGGCGGAGTCAGTGTGGCCCAGAGCACATGCCCACATCTGAAAGAAGGGGTAGAAGAGGAAGAGGGGGGGGAGAAGAGATGGCCACAGAAAGTGAAAAAAAGAGTAGAAGAGGTAGAGGAGAAAAGAGAAAAGGGTGGAGGGAGATAAACAGTGAAAGGATAGAGTGAGATGAGGAAAGGCAAAGTATAAGTTATTCATTTGTACAGATACAATTTGCAGTGGACAGTATGAATTTTTCCATTTCTCCAAACCTCCATATATTTGGTGTTGTGTTCTGTTGTTGTAGATTGCTGTTGTTGTAGATTGTTGATGTGTTGTTGTTACAGACAATGAGACTCACCAGAGGAGTGCAGGAGAAGTGATCCACGTTCAGCGGGTCCACCTCCAGCTCTAGCTCGATACTGTCTGAATGTTTAGTTCTGTAAGAGACAAAGGAAATAGCTGAATATACAACATCTGTCCATGGTGTAAAGGGCCAAACCTTGTGTTGTGTCAGGAGTAACACACTGCAAAAGTAACAAATAAACTGCACTTTTAATTTGAACATTACGTTGAGTTGCAGTTGAACGAACGTGTATGAAAAGTTAGTCTCTAACATGTTCAATAGCAGAATATTGTCAAATTGAACCTGAAGAAAATCTTTCTCATCTTTTATGTGGTGGTTATTCACTTTTTGTGGTGATTACATTGTTGTAATACATCGGGGTTTCATTTGTATGTAATGTGGGAATCCACTGACTATCTCTCTGTTCACAAATAGGAAGTTCCACTGTCCTGGTGTTTATCTAGGAATTTTACATCGAAACACATCATAAGTGAGCAAACAATTCCAAATTTGGCACAGGGAATATGTTCTATGACTCCACCTCAGCAAACACCTGGGGACCTTTCTGCAGATCGTGATTATCCTATTTCATACTGTATTTCTGTAGTATTCCTTGACTGTGGTCTCAGTCGTGTCTCTCACCTCCATCGCCGTAGAGCGTTGATTAACCCTGCGTAGCCCTGAGCAGCAGCCAGGTGCAGAAGAGTCATCCCTCTGGAGTTTTTACTGTGATCCAGGTCTGAGCCAGAAGCCCAGCACGACTGCGCCATCATCTGTTCACACAGAGACAGTACACGCGCCTCAAACGAACTCTGCTCCAAACACTGAGGAGACAAGACCTGCATTTTAGTATGAGGACAAAGGCATTTTTCATCTTTTAATCATGTTATTGGTGGTTTACAGATTCTAGAATGTGATGATGTCGGGGCAAGAGACAGTTTTACCTTTTGATACATACTTTGATACAACATTCCCTGGGAGTGTGATGCTAACAAAAAGCACTACTCTGTCTGAAGCTCTGTTATTCAAGTTAGATTTTAATCAGAACTTTATTATAACACAATGTAACTCTAAAGAACTGACTTAGAACTATTCACCAGAGGCTCCTGAAAATGTGTTGTTTAAATCCATTTTGTATTTTTTTTCTTGAGTTTCCAAATGATTTTAAAACTCTGTCTTAATGGAAATATTCCAAAAGGTAAATTTACAAATGTTGAACCTGATCATTTCCATTAGCTACTAGAGCCAAGACCTCATTGCATTACAAGAAAAACATGCTTTTTAACAATATTCATTGGAGCTGTTCCCATCTGTATTAAATATGTTTGCCCTGTACAATGTGGTCATGTTCTCTGAGCAACAGAATACCAGTAAGAGTATTTCTAACCTGGTAGACATAAAATGACTTTTTTATATTTTAAAGGTGCAATATGTAACTTTCCCCTTGTCTCACCTGCTCTATCGCCCCTCCTTCGGCTCCTCCTCCTTTGGGACCTGTGGAGTCAGAGTTGAGATTTGGATTTGAGATTTCGGCCATCCTCTGCTCCATCTGCTCCAGTCGCTCCAGGATCGACATTCGGAACTGTGTATCTAACAAAACAGACAAGACAAATTAAAAACGTGATTTAACGAGCCTGTACCTGATTTTTCCCATCTGAGTATCTGAGTAAAATGTGTCTCAAGCTGCTCTTAAGGTCAAAATAAGTCCACTGTTTGCATCGAATTCTAAAGCACTTTATAGTGAAGATACAGTAAAGTATGAATAACCTTAAAGGTGCACTATGTTCTGTATTCTGTATTCTGGAGGGTCCAGCTCCATCTTATCTCCATGGAGATGTTAAAGCTCTGAATGTTACTCAGTAAGGCATTAAACTTAATATCTTCAAGGACACAAACGTAACTGCCAGGCCAAGTGACAGGTCAGATCTGGGGAAATGGGAGCCCTGCTACAGTAAGAATTTTTCCAGGGTATTCTTGAGCAATATAGATACTCCATAGTGATATAAATACTACAGGTATGTTTAATGCCATACTCTGGAATATTGCATAGTGTCATATATTTACATGATTCTTTCTTACAACAAAAGACAGGGGCCGGGGCCAGATTCTCTTTTCTGTGTGTGTGTGTGTGTGTTGTGCTGCAGACTTGTGCGTACCGTCCAGAGAGAGCCAGTCGTGCTGAGAGGAAGGCAGAGCGGGCAGGTCTCGAGCTTTGTACTCAAACACCACAGATGAGGAGATGACCTCTCCTCCCATGGCCACCTGCAGCATCACCAGACCTGTGTCGTGAGCTACACACAAACAACACACACAAGAGTTATTTAAACACATCAGACACACCTGCGTCGTGAGCTACACACAACAGTAAGAATCAGAGGAATTAAAGGTCTTATATTACACCAAAGTGACTCTTGTGAATTTTAAGCCACGTTAGAATATAGTTTCCTCCTCACAAACAGACCAGAAGTTGTGTTTTGCTTCATTCACACATGTTTAAGTAACTCTTTATTCCTTTATTATTAGTCTGTCTACGTCTCCAAATTTCAAAATGCTCTGTTCCATCTCGTGTCTCATGAAGCTGTTGTTTTCAAGTTAACTGCTCCATTTACCTTTAGTTCAGTAGAGATTGGCAAATACAGGGTAGAAATGATCTGATTCTAGTGAAGGTGTATGGAGTTTAAAAACGTGGAGCATTTTCTGTATTACCACATGACAGGCTCTGTATTGCCGGCTGTACTAAGCAGTGACACACATAGGATTCGGCAAAAAGTACTTCTTCCTATTCATAGGAGCTGCCAACGTTTTTTTTAATACAGAAATCAGCGGACTTGTTTCTTTTATTAAGTTGTTTTAGATTGAGATTTAACATCACATAAGAATCCACAGGTGTCCTAGATTATAACTATAGAGGACACACAAGCACAACATGTTCTGTAATAGAGAAGTTCCTAAAATGTGCCATATACAGTAAGTGGTGGATTTGTACTTGAGTCTTATTCTTTGGTGTTTCTCTAGTATATTAAATAAAAAGTATGTTCCTCACCAGGGCAGTAGCAGCGCAGGACTCCAGGCTGGATGAGAGCTGCTGGGACACTGATGTGGTCAAAGAAACAGCTGTAATCTGAAGTGGACTCCAACCAGGGCCCAGTGATCAGCACCTTCACCCCACCCTGGAATATATATATATATATATATATATACACATACAATACATATACTGTGAAACATAAACCAATACCTTCACCCCACCCTGGAATATACCGGAAATATACTGTGAAATATAAACCAATATACAATACAATACAATACAATACAATATCTTTCATGCCCTGAGCGCCTGAGACAGTGGTTGCAGCGTACAGTAGCATTTTTTATTTCTTATTTTTCTATTTTATTTTGACCTGTGCATTTACATTTATATAATTATGTCTTAGTTGACACATCTCTTGCTCTTTTTAAAATAGTAATAATAAAATTAGTATAATATAAGTATAGTATAATTAGTATAATAAAATAATAAAAATAGTAAAGGTAAAAATACTAATAATAAATTCTAAATAAGTAGAAACTAGAATTTATTATATATAATATATATATATATATATATATATATATATATATATATATTTTTTTTTTTTTTTTTTTTTTTTTTTTTTTGTGATGTGTGATAATTTCCCTTATGGATCAATAAAGTTTGTCTAAGTCTAAGTCTGTACATCGTCACCCGCTCTGAAATAAATGTAGAAAATATTTCATATTAATACTTTTTAACATACACTTTTTCTTCATTACTTTTTCAATTGGAATGCAGATTACTATATTGAATTTCCTGCATCATAATTCATCAGATTTCAATAAACACAGACACATGGACATGGATAATTAAATACAGCAAAGCCACAGAATCAATGTTCTATTGAAATTTCATCAAACACTATGAGAGGCCCGCTCTGAACATTTAACGTCTCCTGCAGAAGGGTTACTCTGAAAAAACATGTGGATGATGCAACAGATGACTCTTCATACTGTTGTTGTGTCCTTGGGCAAAACACTTCACCCAACTTGCTTTTATGTGTGTGGTGTGGGAGTGATGCCACTGTAGGTGTCAAAGAGAACACAAATTGGCAATAGCAGCCACATGTCTGTGACTCAGGACAGTTGTGGCTACAACGGTCATTTACCAGGACTGTTGTGTGAAGAGTACAGTCTAACACGGAGTGAAGAGTCTAAAGCGGAGTGATTTTCTACTAAAATATTTGAATTATATTTTCTATTAAAATATTGTTAATTTTTTGTGCTGTTTATCACAACAGCGTCTCCAGTGCCTCTGTACGTGGCCCCTCCCACCAGAGCAGCACAAATGAAGACTTGTCTCTTTCCAAACGCTCTTAAAAGACGATTGTTTTGACTGTTGACCGCGACACCCTCATCAACAAAATGTCCAAAATGAGAAAAGTGGAGCCAAGTGCAGGATTTTCCAAGAAAAATTGACTTATTCCTATTTGCAGACAAGTTCATGTTAAAACATTGTGTTGAAATTGTTTCAGGTTGTTCATAATATTATAATATTTTGTAAAAGAAAGAGTTCATCAATTAAAAAAGATTTCTGTAATAGATTTGCATTTCTCTGCACAAATATTTGAACTTATTTTTATGTTTGGAGTTTATATGCCATGAGTTTTCTGATCCGGCCCCTTTGGGATCAAAGTAGGTTGGATACGGCCCCCGGACCAAAATGAGTTTGACACCCCTGTTCTAATGTGTCTTAGAGTCCTTATGCAGAATATTCGTGGGTGTCAGGGTTCTGCTTAAATGTGCCATTTTGAGGACTTTTCCAAAGATAACAGTTTTTGTTTGGAGTTGTTAATCACTATGACAAAGGTCCTACTTTGTCCTTCTGAACCCATGTATAGTGTAGTATATATATTTGAGTACAGTTTTCTCTGACCCTCTGACATGTGCCCGTGCCTGGAATCACGGAAGTAAAGTCACTAGAAATATTTCTATTCTAGTTAAAGGTGAAAAGGTCCATATTACACTATTTTCTGCTCTATGTTATATTGTTGTTTCTTCATCAAAAAAGTAGCTGGAGTTGTGTTTTGTTTCATTCACACAGTTCTTTTCTTAAACAGAAAGGTGCTCCACTATGTTTTTAAACTCCACACACTTTCACTAAAATCATTTGGAAGATTTCAGCCCCGGTCAACTGTCAATCTCCACTCAACTAAAACTAGAATGTAGCTGTTAGCTGCTAGCTTGAAAACTATTGTTTCATGACATCACAAGGTGGAACAGAGCTTTCTGAACTTTGGAGATATTGTATAGACAGACTAATAATAAAGAGTTACTCAAACATGTTTGAATGAAACAAAACACAACTCCAGCTCTGTTTCTGAGAAGGGAACATTATAACATGTCTAAACCCTCAGTGGAGTCAGTTTGCATAATGCAGGACCTTTAATTATGAATGAAAAGTGTAAAGTAGATCCAAGTTCTACTTTAAATTCCCAGAGCCCCAAACCAGACCAGAACTAACTCACAGTTACAAACAGAGCATTTATCAGAGCTAGAATATATTCTGTTTGACTAAACTATTTAGAATTCAGCATTTTAGTCAACTACAACTAGCTTAAAACAAAAAGTAAATAGACCCGGAGTTGTGTTTTTTTTCATTCACACAGGTTTGACATAAAAACCCTGCAGATTTAAGATGAGCTAATCTCTCAAACAGTAAACACTTCCATCACAAAGATCAACATTTGATTTATTTTTAGTTGTGATGAGGAAACAACAGTAGCACATAGATCAGAACATGTTATCTGATGGAACCACATAGTTGTGTTGTTGTGTCCCTGTGCGTGTGATCACACTCACCTCTGGATAGGACCACTCGGGCGAATAGTCCGTCACTCCGAACAGTCTCCCAGTATCCTGTAGCAACCCCAGCGACGCCTGCTCCACCGCTGCCCCCTGCAGGTGAGTCTGTGCACTGCCTTGTTCCTCTGCCCCGGCCCCCTCCTGAGTCATCATCACCCCTCCCCCCACCCCTGCCCCTGAGCCCTCCACCGAGATGAAATCATTGATCAGATCTGAAAACTGGCTCCCAAACGAAGCCTCGAACCCTTCTAAACTTATGCCCGCCCCCGATGCGTTGGTATTGGCTGTCACTCCTTGCTGGGGCATCGGCGAGCTGTACAAACTACCATCTATGCTGCCATTCTGAGCTATAGACTGTGGACTTGTGCCTACAGAATTCACCCCATTGCATAAAATTTCACTTTCCCCCGAATTGGCCGCTTCCTCTTCTCTTCCTCTGTTTTCTTCTTGCAAATAGTGTTCAACTTTGACCCCAGTCGCGTACGCATCCTCTGATTTCAACATCAAATCTTCGTTGCTATCTACCGCTTTATCGCTAGATTTGGGTTGATCGTTTTGCCCATCCAAAGTGGAATTCCTCCCACACATGGTTTGCTGATCGGGGCTCGCCTGTTGCAAATGTGCGTGGTTCTCGCCTCCATTAGTTGTGACTGGGGATGCATTTGAAACATTGGATAACGCAATGTAATTTTGGCTTTCTTCTTGGCTGGCCTCTGTGGAATTGCTTGGGAGCGTTTGATTTGTTTGCGGAGAAGTCTGGAGGAAGAGGGTGGGAGACGGGTGGTGCGCCTGTTGGGCTAAACTTGATGACATAACAGCGCTAAAATCCATCTGCTCCAGAGTCGTACTTGGGCTCAAACCAGTGGATTCGTAGCCGCTCTGATTGGCCAGTGGCTGCTCCAGATTTGTAGCTTCTGTTTTGATGTTATTAACCAGCGCAGAATTGTAAAACACATTGGTAGGGCAGTGAATTTCGTCGTTTCGGTTGCAGTTTTGGTTCTTGCCTCCGCCGTAGGTTTGGCCTTGTTTGGGGTTGTTGAGGAAGCAGTCGGGGTCAAAGGTCATGGTGGTTTCGGGAAGGCTGACCCCCGCGCTGGAGTCCAGAGAGCTGGAGAGGACGAGCTCGCCCCCGTCGCCCAACCCCACCCCTCCAGAGAATGAAGGAAATCGCTGTGAGTTTTCAGGAGTCACGGCCAGAAGGATACCAGTCGCCAAGCCTGGGAAATGATACAAAAATATAAGTTACAAGCCAGATCTGTACAGAGGTGATGCCATTCACAGCAAAAATTATTGTTAAGCTATTTCTGAGCAATAACAATCACTGTAATTAACTACATTTTCTAAGTCAGACATCAGTTGCCCCTGAGAAATGAAGGCATCTGGCTGGTCTGTTATTAATGTTCATATCTTGATTTAAGGACAAAATAGGGAAATAAAGCAACATGTTGTGCAGCAATTACAGAGAGAGGTTTTTCAATAGAGAGTGAACTGGAGCCAGAGTCGATGGAGCCGAGTCACTACTGTGCTCACCTCCTATTTATGTCCATTTATATAACAACTTATGGCAGCAGATGTGACAGACATATGTTTTCCAGTAATTTACCAAATGTAAAACTATGTTAAATATTGACCACTGGCTCCATCCCATCAAACCAAGTCTGAAACATGAAACCTGTCATTTGCACTTCAGTCACACTCACACTTCCCTGTCCCAGTGCACATAGTTGCTGTTACACTTTATGTATTTGCTGAGCCTGAAATGTTTCGCAGTGGCTCTTTAATCAGACTCTCACGTGTCCCTGTACACAAGTGTTACACTCTCTCACCTGTAGCAGCTCCCTCGTGTGCAGGCCCCAGCAGATGTGTGTGTCCAGTGGAGTAAACAGATTCTCCAGTCAGAGTGGTCACCTCGGACATGAACACGGCCGTGCTCTGGTTTAGCCCCGCCCCCATGGAGGAGAGGGCGGGGCTGTCGGCCATGTCCGAGCCCATGGAGAGGGGAGAGTTCTGGGTGGTGTCTGGAACCTCCACCTGGGCCGTGTTGGTCGAGGATGACACCTCCATGCTACTCTGTGGGAGGAGCGAGGGTTTGGGGAGGCGGCCATTTCTACGATCAGACCCACGACTTCTGCTCGACACCGCTGCACACAACACACAACACAACGTGTGTGATAATACTACAGATATACTATAGTAATACTGCAGCTACTTTATGCCACTGACACAAATACTCCAGTTTCTGTCACCTGCATCTATATTTCATTATTTTAGTCAATGAGATTCACTTTACACGCATCACTTGTTTTAATTCACTTCTTATGTTTATTAAAGCTGCATGATGTAACTTTCCTGTGCTGTCAAAGAATCTACAGTTACCGTATTTTCCGGGCTATTAGGCGCTCTGGATTATAAGGCACACTGTCATTAAATGGTCTATTTTCAAACTTTTTTCACAAATAAACCGCATGGGACTTTAAAGGAAACACAACAGTTGGATGGGTGAGTGGTTTTGTTTGCTTGTCGCGTTCACGCGTTCAGTTGTGGCGTGTAAGGAGGGTGCTGTCTGGGACCGCTGGATTGTTGGCGTGTCGCAGTGACTCAATTGTTCAGCTGTGTCTAGAAGTGGCACATTGGACTCGCTTTTTCGGTTCGTTCCTCCGTTCCTTTCCTCGTCGGCGTGGAGTGTTGAGTGTGTCTGTGGGTGTGTTTCGCTGTGCAGTCGCTGTCTGCGCCGTGTGTTTGTGTGTTCTGCAGGTGGTGCGGCTTTGTGGGACACCCAAGTGGATTCATGTATAGGGCTCTCTGGATTGTGGGATGCATGGTCGTTTTTTGATGGGGTTGGAGACTTAAGAGCGCGTCCTATAGTGCAGAAAATATGGTACTTTCTGAAAATGACATTATGTTGTATAAAAGAGTGTTTATATTACTATTGTATCAAAAATATCATCAAGTATCAAGCCTTTTTCTTGTTTCCTCATCACACACAGACCAGAGTTCTTCTCTCAATCACTCTCAATCACTCTCAATCACTCGTTCCACCTTGTGATGTCATATGGTAATACTATTAAACTCTATAAAACTTCAGTAGAATCATTTGGATGATTTCAGGCCTGGAATTGTCATTCTCTACTGAACTAAAGAGCTTTCCACATGAATACTACCACTACATGACATCACAAGGTGAAACAGAGCATTTTGAGCTTTCGTTTTTGAGGAGGTAACAGCATCCTAACCGGACTCAAAGCTCACAAGAGTCCCTTTAGTGTAATGTAAGAGCTTTAAAGCATGTGTGTTTGTAGTGAGGACGTGTGTACCATTGGTGGAGGTCTCTGTCTGTCCCTCAGACACGTCACTGTTCTGAACCTCACTGGCCTCGCTCTCCTCGCTCTTCTCCACACCCACTCCAGGCTCCTGCTTCGACGAGATGATCCTCTGCTTCACACTGGAACATTTCTGATGCAGACTGCTCCCTGCACCTAAGCAACAGACAGAGAGAGAGAGAGAGAGAGAGAGAGAGAGAGAGAGAGAGAGAGAGAGAGACAGAGAGAGAGAGAGAGAGAGAGAGAGAGAGAGAGAGACAGAGAGAGAGAGAGAGAGACAGAGAGAGAGAGACAGAGAGAGAGAGAGAGACAGAGAGAGAGAGAGAGAGAGACAGAGAGAGAGAGAGAGAGAGAGAGAGAGAGAGAGAGACAGAGAGAGAGAGAGAGAGAGAGAGAGAGAGAGAGAGAGAGAGAGAGAGAGAGAGACAGAGAGAGAGAGTCACTTTTGCTTTTTATTTGTATTTTGAACTAAAAAAGTGACATACTGTGGCTTTAATATTGGAAAAGCAAGATAATCCCTAAATCTGTGGCTAGCTCACTCCAGACCTTCTCTTGCCTTCTTTTTGCTGTGGTCCATATAAATCTTTCTAATCCCATTAAAATAATTTGTTAAGAAATTACAATTTTATTAGACGACTTACAGCTTGCAGCCCTAATACAGGATGTCATAAAATGCAAATATGTGACGGTGAAGTCCTGGCTTGGGTCTAGTTTTGTAAGTGAATCTAGTATGAGGGGAGAGTGTGTGCTGTTGTTCTCCTGCACAGTTGCAGTGTCAGAGCTGACCAGCAGGAGGAAGCATGGGGCAGGGTGAGCAGCACAGGCTTCACAAACTACACAGGCTCACACTGTTCAAGGTCAAACTATTAAACAGGATATTTGTGCTCCTGCAGCAAAGATTCAAGTTACACCAGGGTCAGCCTCAAAACTACTCTGTTCCTGAACTGATTAAAAAGTGACGGTCCTGATTAAGGTCTGGTTTAATCCTGGTTTAGTCCTAATTTAGTCCTGGTTCAAGGTTAAGGTTAATTTTTATTACCCCATAGGGAAATTTGACCGTCCTTCAGTGTCTCTGGGTTAAACCTGTCAGGGGCAGGAAGACAAGCTCCACATCTTGACCTGGTCTGGGTCAGGACTCCTTCAGCTGGACCATTTGACCTGTTGTGCATGTTTTGGGTTCATGGGGAAAACTGGAGGAAACTCACTCAGACACAAGAAGAACATGCAAACTCCACACAGAGAGACCGGGAGTCGAACCTGCAACTGTCTAAGCTGTGCTTTACTCCTGGTTTAGTTGTGGTTTAGTCCCGGTCCAGTCTTGGTTTAGTCCTGCTTTAGTCCTGGTTTAGTCCTGATTTAGTCCCGGTTCAGTCCTGGTTTAGTCCTGCTTTAGTCCTGGTTTAGTCCCGGTTCAGTCCTGGTTTAGTCCTGCTTTAGTCCTGGTTTAGTCCTGGTTTAGTCCTGGCTCAGTCCTGGTTTAGTCCTGGTTTAGTCCTGGTGCAGTCCTGGTTCAGTCCTGATTCAGTCCTGGTTCAGTCCTGCTTTAGTCCTGGTTTAGTCCTGGTTCAGTCCTAGTTTAGTCCTGGTTTAGTCCTGGTTCCTCACACATAGGCTTGAGTTGTCCGATGAGTTCCTCTTTGCTCCATTTGGCCCATTCCTTTCTGTCTGTGTTGATGGAGCAGAGCACAGGACCACAGGGTTTCCCACTGTCGTCCACCGCAGGCACGTTCAGGTAATGCACCAGCACGATGTCAGGGTTCTGCACACAACACAAAACACACATGTGAGCAAACACACACACACACACGCGCAAATACACAAACAAACATGCACACAGGAGCAAACACACACTTATAAACAAAAAAACACAGAAACAAAACATACAAATACACATAAAAAAAAAAAAAAAAAAAAAAAACACACACACAAAAAAACACAAAAAAGTAAACAAACCCACACAAACAAACACACTAATAAACATAATCAAAGCATAAACAATTGTGATGATTTTTAATTTTTTTTTTAATTTGCAGTGAAAAGTATTACATTTGATTGTATGGTCCAATTCAGCAGGAAGCCTGTGGGCCAACAAAAACTGTTCTGAGGGCCTCATTTGGCCGCCGGGCCATTTGCACAGTCTGTCTTGAGTGTGTACAGGACCCGTGTGTGCGATGTGTGTGATCCAGGCTCTCGAGCAGTGGGCTGTGGCTGTACACAGGCACTTATAGAGAGAATAAAGAAGTGCACTAAAGTGTGATGTCAACACAGAGCTCAGCTCCAGTCAAATGAAGCTGATGGGGCCTGCAGTTACACAAGAACATTTCTGCTGATTTGGATCCTAGTTCCATATGAGGAAGAGGAGTTGATTTACAGACAAAACAGCAAAATAAAAACAGGATCATGTCGAGTGGGTAATATAAATTTTTAAGAGTTTAAAGATGATGGAGCCGGAAGTACTGCCATGTTCACTTCCTGTTTGGAACATGGTGGCTAGTGGGTTAGCTATGCCCATACACTCTGATAGAAAGAGAGAGAGGGAGGGAGGAAGAGAGGGAGGGAGGGAAAGAGGGAGGGAGGGAGAGAGGGAGGGAATAGAGAGTGTAGGTCATAGAGGAGGTCAGACTTGGCGTGTCAGATATGCTTCTCTCACCTCCATAAAAAATTTAACAACACGCTCCTTTCATCACTCTCTCCTTTAGCTCTATTTACTCTCTCTCTCTCTCTCTCTCTCTCTCTCTCTCTCTCTCTCTCTCTCTCTCTCTCTCTCGTGATCAAAATAGAGCAGAAAGAGTCTAATGTAGTTCTGGTTTAGTCCTGATTTAAAATTAAACCTCAGCATTGAGAGGAACCAGAATTTAAATCAAGACTAAACCTGGACTAAACCAGGACTCTCTCACTCAGAAAACACTCTGCTCCACCTTGTGATGTCACGTGGTAATTCAGGAAGTGCTCTTCTGTGTTTTTAAACTCCACACACCTTCACTAGAATCATTTGGATAATAGTTGTTTACTTGAAAACTGCCACGACCTGACATCAGAAGGTGGAGTAGATCATTTGGAGCTTTGGAGATTCAGACAGACTAATAAAGGATTACTCAGACAAGTGTGAATGAAACAAATCCCAACTCCAGGTTTTGTGATTTTGAGGAAGGAACAACATTAGAACATGTCTTAAATGGAAATGGAAACTAGTGCTTTTGCTGTAACCTCCACAACTGAGCTCATTATTTAAAGTCCAGTTCATAACCAGAATAAGAGACTCAATTACAGTGGGCGGATGATCAAAGATTTTGGAGATATGCAAAAGTCAAAAAGTATAGCAGTTATAACAAAAAATGCTGAGGAAAAAAAAAAAAAAAACACTTCAAAAAGAAACAGATATAATGCATTGTAAGTCCAAGAGATCTTTCTGTACTTTTGAAAATCCTTTGAAAACACAACATTTTGTGCATGAATGAATATTTGATCCTTCAAGGACTTCTTTCCATTCAAAGACATCATATGTTGCTGTAAACTGTTCATCACTATGGCAACAGTCCCTATAGTCTCTATTCACGCTTACATCACAAACCAGGAAGACATTTGAATGTGATGAAAACCTCCGGTGTAGTTCCCGACACTGGACTCACCGACCCACTGTGATCAAACCCACTGAAGTAAAATGAAAACTGCAGATGTATGTGCTGTTTGGAACCATCTGCAATTTGGCCTCATCTCTTTTAATTAGACTTAGACTTAAAGGGACAGTTCAGAATTTTGTACATAGGACCTCATTAGTGATCCAGAGTACTGTAGATGTGTGGAGTGCATGTCAATGGTCATAGTTATCCTGCCACTAAAAACAGTCTTACCCACTCCACAAAACACCCGAAACAAATCTATTATTACACCAGACTGTCCATGTAAATGTCTGTGTTGATAGAATAAGTTTAGAAGTAAAACTAACCTTGTATCACGTGAATCGTCTCATGTTGAGGGACTATTTTCTCGGCAGCAGCGGATTTTTACTTTGCTCTAGTTAGTCGTGATGATGTGAACATGGCCATAACTGTAACTGCAACAGACTTCTTCATGTGCTCTATGTGTCGCTAAACAAACTATCACAGAACCAGTTGGTGCTAGGCAAGCCCCGGGGTTCCAAAATGGCTGCACGTCCAAGCCAATGGGCCAAGCTCAAAGGAGCATGATTCCAGATTAGCCTTTAGCCCGGCGAGGTACTTCCAGTGGCTGTGGGCCGACCGAGCATGTGCAGTAGTGTCTTTTCTCCTGCAGGCACACGCCAATGCACGAGAACGCACGCACGGAGTGCGAGCTCGTGTATCTAAGTGATGAATGATAAATGGTTTTTAAGACAACTGAAGGATTTTGAGCTGAGAAAAAGTGTATGATCTAAAAATAGGTACAAATCGCCACAAAATCCAATATTTTTGAAAGCTGTAGGTCCCTGTCAGACGAACACGAGCAGTTTGTGATGACATTGTCTCTATGAGAAAAATCTTCTCTTGGCCCATGGGATTTATTCCACTGTAGTACCAGTGAGTGTCACTATGTTAACTTGAGGCAGCTACAAGCAGCAATAGTGTATCCAGTTATTTTAATAGATCCATGGTGCTGGTGATATCAGTCCACCACTGCAGAGCTTTCTATCAGGAAGTACAACTCACTGTTGCTGCTCAGACATAAATCCTTCAAATACAAAGGTTAGTTTTACTTCTAAAATTATTCTATCAACACAGACATTCACATGAACAGTCTGGTGTAATAATAGATTTGTTTCGGGTGTTTTGTGGAGTGGGTAAGACTGTTTTTAGTGGCAGAATAACTATGACCATTGACACGCACTAGTCTAGCACCAGCGACCTCTGCAAATACAAGGACTGGATGAAATATTTTTTAAAGTATCTCCACACGTCTCCAACACTCTGGCTCTCTAGGAAATGAGGTCCTATGTCCAAAATTCTGAACTGTCCCTTTAAACTTAGACAAACTTTACTGATCGACAAAATGATTTGGATACATTAGTCACACATCACAATGTAATAGAATAAGAAAGAGCAAAAATATAAATGGTAATAATAAATTCTAAATAAGTAACCAAAAAAAAAAAAAAAGCAAGAGACACATGTCAAAAAAGACATAATTATATAAATGTAAATATACAAGTCAAAATAAAATAAAATGAAATAAATTGAAATGAAATGAAAATTTAATAAAATAAAATAAAATGAATTGAAATGAAATGAAAATAAGATAAAATGAAATAAATTGAAATACATTGAAAATAAAATAAAACAAAATAAAATAAAATAAATTGCATGTACCCAGTGCGCTCAGAGTTGTGCGTCAGTGAGGAAATGATGAAAACTGAGTTACGGTTGGAATAGTTGATTATCCGAAAATAATGAAACACTACAACAATATGAAGATGAAGAAAACTGTCATTTTCTCATTTTTCCTAGTTTTTGTACGACTTCCGACCGAGAACAGAACCCACTGTTTTTTGTTTCCAAACGTCCTCCTGCTTTGTGACATAAGCGTGAACAGAGCCTATTGTTCATACTTCAGAAACCCATGAATAAAAGTGTAAACAATGAGGTAGGTCAAAGGTCATACATGTGAAGCAGGAGGGAGGGGGCGGGGCTTACCTGCAGCAGCCAATAGCATCTGCGGTGGAAGGTGGGGATGATGGAGGAGTGGACGTAGCACCCATACAGACACTGGAGAGAGGAGAGGTCAAAGGTTAGTTGAAAGGGTCACGGAGGGGTCACAGAGGGGTCAGGGAGGGGTCACGCGGGGTCAGGGCTAAAGACGGGAAAGTCCAGCTCAGGTTTGACTCATTTACAGCAGGAAAGAAAACGTGTTTGATTCTTAACATGTGCAGTGATAAGAATCCAGGTGAAGTTTCTGATTTGACGTCCCAGTTGGACACAGCAGATATGACATATGTAATGGTCATTCATGTTACCTAGCAACCATCATGTTCATCAGGGCGAGAGCTAAGTGAATGTACACAACAGTTCTGATTTCACCAATAAAACACACTGACGACTGCAGCAATTACTCCACTAATCGTGACCTTTTCATAATCGTAATCGTTCTCAGGACTACACACAAAGAGTGGCTGACAGCGTCTCTCCCGCCCCCTCTCATGATCTTTCTCCCTCCTTCTCTTTCCCCTTCTCCTTCCTCCTCATCTCTTTCTCTTAATCTTCCAATCTTCCTCCTGCTCTGTCCCTCTCTTCTCTTCCCGCTTCTTTTTCTCTCC
>NW_026571299.1:21540104-21555104 GCF_026225935.1 Boleophthalmus pectinirostris | reverse complement strand
AGGATATGGGGAGAGAGGGAAGAAAGAGGAATAGAAAGCAGGTTGGGATAGAAAGGATGGAGAGGTGGGAGTGAGGAAGAGAGAGAGGAGAGAGAGAGACAAGAAAATGGACAGAGGTTGAGGAGAGCGAGGGACAAAAAGATGAGAGAAGAGAGAGCGAGGGGAAAAGAGAGGAGAGAGAAAATGGAAGAAGGGAAATGGGGGAGACTGGGAGAGAGAGGAGAGAAAGAAAGAAGCGTGATGAAGGGAGGAGGAGAGAGAGAGAGAGAGAGAGAGAGAGCGGGGGAATGGTCTTATCTCATGACAACAGAAGAGGAGACGTGTGAAATCGATATAAAACATATTCTTTTTACGAGCAACGGAACAGCGTCTGTCAGGGGATTCCAACTGCACTCACAAACGACTACTACTACTACTACTACTGGAAGTACACATGTAGAAGTAGTAGTAGCAGTAGTAGTAGTAGCAGTAGGAGGAGGAGTAGACTGAAAGTAGATATTTCAGAACATGTTTTTAGAGGTCAGAATTACAGGATTCGCAGCTTTTACACACAATACGACGCCCTGGAGACGATGGAAGGACATCTGACACACACAGACTCTCTCTCTCTCTCTGTGTCTCTGTCTTTCTCTGTCTCTCTGTCGCCCTCTCTCTGTCTCTCTCTCTCTCTCTCTGTCTTCCTTTCTCTGTCTGTCTGTCTCTGTCTCCCTCCTCCTCTGTCTCTCTCTTCTCTCTGTCTTTCTCTTCTCTCTCTGCCTCTCTCTAGCTCTCTCTCTCCTCTGTCTGTCTCTCTCTGTCTCTCTCTTTGTCTCTGTCTCTCTCCTTTCTCTTTCTCTCCCTGTCTCTTGGTCTCTTTCTGTCTCTCTCTCCTCTCTCTGTCTCTCTCTGGCTCCCTCCTCTGTCCGTGTCTTTCGGTCTCTCTGCCTCTGTCTGTCTCTCTCCTCTCTCAGTCTCTCTCTTTGTCTCTGTCTGTCTCCTTTCTCTTTCTCTCTCTTTCTCTCTGTCTCTTGGTCTCTTTCTGTCTCTCTCCTCTCTCTGCCGCTGTCTGTCTCTTTGCCTCTCTCTTTCTCTCTCCTCTCTCTGGCTCCCTCCTCTGTCTGTGTCTTTCTCTTTCGGTCTCTCTGTCTCTCTCCTCTCCCTCCTCTCTCTTATCTCTCTCTCCCACCTCTCTATTTTTATATTATCTCTGTCTCTCTCTCCTTTTCTCTCTCTGCCTCTCCTTGTCTCTCTTCTCTCTCTCCGTCTCTCTCCATATCTATCTGTCACTCTCACTCTATCCCTTCTTTTTCTTTCCCTCCACATCTCCCTCCCTCCTTTCTCTCCTCTTCCTCTTCCTCTCCTTCTCATCTCCCTCCCTCTGTCACTGCAGAATGAACCAAAATCAATACAGAAATTAATTAAACATTTTAGGTCAATTTTAATTAAGGGGAAGTATGATTGTGGGGCTGTGGCACAGTGGTTAGCCCGTCTGCTCCTCACTGAAGAGGTTGTGGGTTAGACTCTCGTAGTTTTGTCATGTTAAATTGCAGTAATGGGAGTCAGATTTCTGTGGATTTCGTCAGCTCTGCATTTTGACTCAATAAATGAAACTCTTGGTGATTTGTTCCGTCAACATCACGTTTACAGACTTGGACTTGGAGCTGAAGTGTCAGAGCGCTCACCTCTGCTCTTTTTATTACTCTTCTTACTTTTTTTTTTTAACTTCTTATTATTATTTTATTTTGTGATATGAATAAGCCAGAATATTTAAAGTCATTTGCACAAACCTGACTTGTGCTTTGTTTCATTCACAAACCTGAGTTCTTCTCTGAGTTCTTCTCTCCTTGTGGTGTCATGTGTGAATACAAAAAGTGCTCCACTGTGTTTTTAAAATCCATACAATTGGAAATGAAATAACAATCTTTACTGAACTGAAGGTCAAATCAGCAGAAAATTATCACTACATGACATCACAAGGTGGGACAGAGCATTTTTAAGCTTAAAACACAACTCCAGGTATGTTTTGAAGGTGGAGGAATAGGATTCTCTCTTTTTGTCTCCCTCCTCTCTCTGTCTCTCTCCTCTCTGTCTCTCTTCTCTCTCTCTTTTTCTGTCTCTCTCTGTCTCTCTCTGTCTCCCTCTTGTCTCGCTATGTCTCTCTCCTCTCTCTGTCTCTTTCTGTCTCTCTACCTCCCGCTGTTTCCCTCCTCTCTCTGTCCCTCCCTGTCTTTCTCCTATCTGTGTTTTTCTCTTCTCTCTGTCTCTCTCATTCTCTGTGTCTGTCTCTCTTCTCTATATCTAGCTCTCACTCATCTCTCTGTTTCTCTCTATTTCCGTCTGTCTCTCTCTGTCTTTCTCCTCTCTCTGTCTCTCTCTCCTCCCTCTGTCTCTCTCTTCTCTCTTTATTTCTTTTCTCTATTTCTAGCTCTCTCTGTCTCTTCCCTCTCCCTGTCTCTCTCTATTTCTCTCTGTCTTTCTCTGTTTCTCTCTGTCTCTCTCTGTCCTCTCTCTTTTCTTTCTCCTCTCTCTGTTTCTCTCTGCCTCTCTTCTTTCTCTGTCTCTCTCTCTCTCTCTCTCTCTGTCTCTCTCTGTCTTCTCTCTTCTCTTTCTCCTCTCTCTGTCTCTCTCTTCTCTCTCAGTCTCTCTCTGTCTCTCTCATCTCTCTGTCTCTCTAACAACATCAGATCACGGCCTAAATTTCACGTGTCATAAAATAAAACCTTTAATGTTTTGCACGTGTCGATATTTTTTTCTTTTCCTTGTTCTTGTAGCTCGTTGTCTGCTGTCGTATTCTCCTCATCATCATTTGTAAACAAGGTTGGACATTCACAAGTGATTTGATTTCAGCCTAAAGCCCTTTGGTCCCAGTTTTATGTGAAATGTTTGTAACAGTCTTTTGAGTCCATGATGAAGTACATGACTGAAGAAAAGAAACTACGACTACTCTCTCAGCTGTGGAACATTTCCAAACAGTCCAGCCTCATTAGTGTGTCGTGTGACCTTCTTTGTCCTCTCTTCCTCCTTCCCTCTTTTTCTGTCTCTTCTTTTTTTTCTCTTCTTGTTCTCCTGACCTACTACTCTCTTTTTTTTCTCCTTTCTATTCTTTCTCTCCTCTTCTCCCTCTCCTTTTTCTTCTCTCCCATCTTTCTCCTCCTCCTCTCTTTCTCTCTTTCTCTTCTCGTCTCCTTCTCTCCTCGTCTCTCTCCTCTCGTTTATTTAGAGCCATATAATTATACTGTATTGATATTTGTGATGCCTTGGGCCAGATGCAGCTTTATGTATTGATCGGTGCAGTTTCAGCGCCCGATAGAAGATAACCAAGCACGCACACAGAGCCAGAGTCTAACCCACAACCTCCGCATGCACACAGACCAGAGTCTAACCCACAACCTCCACACACACACAGAGTCTAACCCAAAACCTCCGCAACACAGAGTCTAACCCACAACCTCCGCACACACACACAACAGAGGTCTAACCCACAACCTCCGCATGCACACACAGAGAGTCTAACCCACAACCTCCACACACACAGAGATCTAACCACAACATGCACACAGAGTCTAACGCACGCACACAGACCCAGAGTCTAACCCACAACCTCCACACACACACAGAGTCTAACCCAAAACCTCCGCATGCACACAGAGTCTAACCCACAAGTCTAACACCACAACTCCGCACACACCTCCGAGTCAACCACAACTCCACAGCACACACAGAGTCTAACCACAACCTCACACAGCACACAGAGTCTAACCCAAAACCTCCGCACGCACACAGAGTCTAACCCACAACCTCCGCACGCACACAGAGTCTAACCCACAACCTCCGCATGCACACAGAGTCTAACCCACAACCTCCGCATGCACACAGAGTCTAACCCACAACCTCCGCATGCACACAGAGTCTAACCCACAACCTTCCGCACGCACACAGACCCAGAGTCTAACCCACAACTTCCGCACGCACACAGACCCAGAGTCTAACCCACAACTTCCGCACGCACACAGACGCACACAGCAGAGTCTAACCCACAACTCCGCACGCACACAGACTCTAACCACAAACCTCCGCACGCACACACAGACCCAGAGTTTAACTCACAACCTCCGCACGCACACAGGAGCCAGAGTCTAACCCACAACCTCCCCACGCACACAAAGTCTAACCCACAACCTCCGCACGCACACAGAGGAGTCAGCCCCAAACTTTTCACACAGATTGTTGCAGTGACAGTCCTGGTCCAGTTTGATTGGATTATCTGTAATCTGGCCGTGTGTAAATGGGATTAAATCCATAATTCCATTTTGTCTCCACCTGCTCGGAGGCTCGGAGGCTCTGAGGCTGCGGGAAACAGGGAACACAAACTACAGGGCAAACAGTGAAAGTTTGAATCAGCACACACACACAATACTGGACCAAACAGCCCCAGGTCAGTGTCTAATCCCCCGCTCATACTGTTACCATGGTGACATAAAGCATACATTGACGTTTTTGAAAAAAAAAAAAAAAAACACAAAATGGATTTAAACAACACATTTTCAGGAGCCTGTAGTCAATACGAGTGTTCCTGCTCCTGTTCTAATGCTCTTCCCTCCTCAAAAACACACGTGGAGTTGTGTTTTGTTTCATTCACATGTTTTGAGTTACTCTTTAGTATTATTCAAGTAGTAGTTTTCAAATTAGCAGCTCCTTTTATAATAGTAAAAGGTGCTGCATTATAACAGAGCTCAGAAAATAGCCTGATGTGGTCCCTTTAAAAATGATTTAAATCATATTCAAAACACAAACTGTGATGTGAAGAACCGAGGGACCATGGTCAGAAAGAAATGTTTGCTGTTTACATGTGATTTGAATCACCTTTTACTACGTCCATGTTAGGTTTGGGTGATATCTTCATATTTTAAATATATCAAGATATTTTTAAACTCGATATGGATTCTGACATATCGCATATATTGATATAATGCTTATATTTAATTCTGATTTCGCTGCTTCGCTTGTTTGTCTTCTCTGTGCTCGCCCCCTCCTCCCTGATTTTCCTGCTTGTGTCTCATTCACTCCTCACCACCGCCGTGAACGCCCAAAGTTGGTGCCAGTTAAACGCTTCTAGCACCACGAAACTTTTCTACCATTTACAGACAAGACCATCAGCATCACATCCTCTGTCACAGAGAGAACACTCATATGAACACTAAGTCGTGTCTGAAAGAAGCTGAACTGAACTGCATCGGTGGCACAAGGAGCGAGCTGTTTATGCAAATTAGCCATGTGATTTTAAGTTTTGTTTCTGTAAAACCTAAACACACGTGTACAAAACTGCATTAAACACATGATAATGTCAAACAGGCTGATATGGCTCTAGAGTCGTTATGTTTATATGTTGTAAAGTTTAGTCATGTAAAGTTTATTTATGCAGAAGATTTTAATGAATAATCAGCTGCAGTGTCACTTGTACAATAGTGTTTGGAAACATTGGGCTTGATCTGCAGTGGATTGTGGGAAACCTCACAGCTCCTTACTGCTGGATAGGAACATGGATCTGTTAAAATAAGGAACCTCCTGAGCTTCCTTTGCTAAAGGAGCTCATGGTTATTGTACGGTTAACGTACAATAGTTAATGCAAAGATGAGCTTGAGTTGAATTGTTTTATTTATGAATGAAAAGAAGGAAATATGTTTTATTTCTTTATTTTACAGTTAAATTATTATTTATGTAATTAGGCATTTTTTTCTAATCTTAAATGTGGCAGAAGCACTTTGTTCCTACATGAACTGACGACCTCTTGCACTTCAATAAAAAAGACCTTGTGGAAATTGGCATATTTGTTCTTGCATTTCCAGCTTTAGGGGGTTATTTTTCCTGTACAGATATTGAGATATATATTGTATATCCAGATATAGCAAAAATATATCGAGATATATCGCCCTAATCCATGTGATGATAAAGTGATGTGGAGTGTGTGTTCCTGCAGTCACATTCAGTCGAGTGAACAGCTCCGTCTCAGGCTTAAGGTTTAAACGCCACGTTACTCTTCACATTAGACTAAAGTGCACGAGGTCACAGGGAGGTCACTCGACACATGTCTAGAACATCTGAATGAATAAAGACCACAGCTCAGATGATTATTTCATTGGATCTGATGTCATCAACATTCCTGGGAGGTTTGAAGCTAACTGTGAGCACTACTCTGTTTGAAGCTCTGTTATTCAAGTTAGACTAAACAAATCTCTCACAGGTAAAATGACAGTCACAAGTTAGTCAGCATTAGCCAACAGTTTTTCACATTAAAGCCAGTTTTTCACACAAAGAGAATGTTTGGTTAATTTTATCAAGGGGAAATATGTTATTGTCCTTCTTCCTGTGAGATTTGGCAAAAGCTTAATAAACCAGTTAGCCCTGTTAGCGACGCATTACATGTTTTTGTGTTTCATCTTTCACTTCCTGGATGTACACGAACAACACATGACATATGTACTAGTAAAGTTAATGGTGCGTTCGTTAATCCATCCGACTCTGGGGTCCAAGGACATTATAACGATACACATTGACATGCCCCTTTTACTCAGACAACACAACTCAGAACTTTGAACAACTCAGAGACCGAGCAAGATTTCCGAGATAGAAGATGGTGTGCCCAATGTCACTTGTATGAACTGTTTTCATTGTGTTTGGCGCTTTGGTGGTTTAAATGACAATTTCAGTCACATCAGCAATACTTTACTGCACCTGTATCACTGCCTATGGGTGTGGTAGTCACCCATGTTTTTATCCCATTTCCTGCTAACCTGCCAAAATGATCTACTGTCACGCACCACAATACTTTCACTTCACTAATATACTGAATGATACTATTTATACTGAATTCTTCCTATTTATTATGAATAAATTCATAATAAATAAATTCATAATAAATTCATAGTGTGTTTGTGTCTGCAGTGAACTGTATTATGTATGTGTGTGTATTATGCACACACCATATTTTCCATTGTTCAGACATATGTGTGTATCACTTATTACACTTTACAACACACACACATTTTGGTTTGAAAAATTCAATTACACACACATATCATATAAGTAGAGAGGTCATACTTCTATGTACTTCTGCTTTTTTTACACAATATTTATTGTGATCATGCATGATCTCAGGGTATTTTTCAGCAATAAAAACACATCAAACACATCAAACACATCAAAACTGAGAACTGATTAAGTGGGCAGAGCTAACAGTTCATTTGGAAATGTTCTTTACTCATGGTTCAAAATTAGTTACAGGGATTTAATGTGTCTGAAATAAATCCAGAAGGAATTAATCAACATTTTAAAGGTGCACTGTGGATCTTTTTGGCTGGGGGTCCATCACCTGCTTGTTTCTATGGAGATGTTATTGCTCTGTCTGGAATGTTGGAAATAATTCAGTTGCAGGTGGGTTTATAACTCAAAAATACCTAAAAAAACAGAGTGTGAGCAGGGTCGCCTCTCCACAGATCTGACCTCGGTAATTTGGTCTGGTTTGGTCTCCATGAAGATTTAGAAAGGTTTAATACCATACTGTGAAACATTTCAGACAAAACAACAACATCTCCATTCATCCATCCATCCATCCATTTTCGTCCGCTTATCCGGGGCCGGGTCGCAGGGGCAGCAGCCTAAGCAGACTTCCTTCACCCCAGACACGTCCTCCAGTTCCTTCGGGGGGACCCCGAGGCGTTCCCAGGCCAGTCGAGAGACATAGTCCCTCCAGCGTGTCCTGGGTCTTCCCCGGGGCCTCCTCCCGGTGGGACATGCCCGGAACACCTCCCGAGGGAGACGCCCAGGAGGCATCCGGAACAGATGCCCGAGCCACCTCAACTGGCTCCTCTCGACGTGGAGGAGCAGTGGCTCTACTCCGAGCTCCTCCCGCGTGACTGAGCTCCTCACCCTATCTCTAAGGGAGCGCCCAGCCACAATGCGGAGGAAACTCATTTCGAGCGCTTGTATCTGCGATCTCGTCCTTTCGGTCACTACCCAGAGCTCATGACCATAGGTGAGAGTAGGAACGAAGACTGACCGGTAAATCGAGAGCTTCGCCTTTCGACTCAGCTCCCTCTTCACCACAACGGTCCGATACAGCGACCGCATCACTGCCGAAGCTGCACCGATCCGCCTGTCAATCTCACGTTCCATCCTTCCCTCACTCGTGAACAAGACCCTGAGATACTTAAACTCCTCCACTTGAGGCAAAGACTCCCCACCCACCCGGAGAGGGCAAGCCACCTTTTTCCGGTCGAGAACCATGGCCTCAGACTTAGAAGAGCTGATCTTCATCCCAGCCGCTTCACACTTGGCTACAAACAGCCCCAGTGCATATTGCAGGTCCTGGTTCGATGAAGCCAACAGGACAACATCGTCTGCAAACAGCAAGGATGAAATCCTGTGGTCCCCAAACCGGACCCCCTCCGGCCCCTGACTGCGCCTAGAAATTCTGTCCATAAACACAATGAACAGAACCGGTGACAAAGGGCAGCCCTGGCGGAGTCCAACATGCACTGAGAACAGGTCTGACTTACTGCCGGCAATGCGAACACAGCTCCTGCTCCGGTCATACAGGGACCGGACAGCCCTTAGCAAAGTGCCCCGAACCCCATACTCCCAGAGCACCCCCCACAGGACACCACGAGGGACATTGCCTTCTCCAGATCCACAAAGCACATGTGGACTGGTTGGGCAAACTCCCATGAACCCTCAAGCACCCGATGGAGAGTGTAGAGCTGGTCCAGTGTTCCACGGCCAGGACGAAAACCACATTGATCCTCCTGGATCCGAGGTTCGACTATCGGCCGGATTCTCCTCTCCAGTACCCTGGCATTGACCTTACCGGGAAGGCTGAGGAGTGTGATCCCCCTATAGTTGGAACACACCCTCCGGTCCCCCTTCTTATACAGAGGGACCACCACCCCAGTTTGCCAGTCGAAGGATACTGTCCCTGACCGCCACGCGACGTTGAAGAGGCGTGTCAGCCAAGACAGCCCCACAACATCCAGAGACTTAAGGTACTCAGGACGGATCTCATCCAACCCCGGAACCGTGCCACCAAGGAGCTTGCCAACCACCTCAGTGACTTCAGCCAGGGTGATGGACGAGTCCGCCTCCAAGTCCCCAGCCTCGGCTTCCTCCTCGGAAGATGTGACGGTGGGATTGAGGAGATCCTCAAAGTATTCCTTCCACCGCCGGACAAAATCCCCAGTCGAGGTCAGCAGCTCTCCCCCCGCACTGTAAACAGTGATGGTGAAGAACTGCTTCCCCCTCCTGAGGCGCTGGACGGTTTGCCAGAATCTCTTCGAGGCCGTCCGATAGTCCTCCTCCATGGCCTCCTCGAACTCCTCCCGGAATCCGGGAGAAGTCCTCCCGGAGGTGCAAGTTGAAAGTCCCTCTGACAGAGGGCTCCGCCAGACGTTCCCAACAGACCCTCACTACACGCTTGGGCCTGCCAGGTCTTTCCGGCTTCCTCCTCCGCCAGCGAACCCAACTCACAACCAGGTGGTGATCAGTTGACAGCTCAGCCCCTCTCTTCACCCGAGTGTCCAAGACACACGGCCGGAGGTCAGATGACACGACTACAAAGTTGATCATCGACCTCCGACCTAGGGTGTCCTGGTGCCACATGCACTTATGGACACCCTTGTGCTCAAACATGGTGTTCGTTATGGACAAACTGTGACTAGCACAGAAGTCCAATAACAAAACACCGCTCGGGTTCAGATCAGGGAGGCCGTTCCTCCCAATCACCCCTCTCCAAGTGTCACTGTCGTTGCTGAAGTGTCACTGAAGTCCCCCAGGAGAACAACGGAGTCCCCGGTCCGTGCACTGTCTAGTACCCCTCCCAAGGACTCCAGGAAGGCCGGGTACTCAGCACTGCTGTTCGGCCCGTAGGCCGACATCACATTGAGAGACCTGTCCCCGACCCGAAGGCGCAGGGACGCGACCCTCTCGTTCACCGGGGTGAACTCCAACACACAGCGGCTGAGCTGTGGGGCAATGAGCAGGCCCACACAAGCCCGCCGCCGCTCCCCGCGGCCAACGCCAGAGAAATGGAGAGTCCAGCCCCTCTCAAGGAGTTGGGTTCCAGAGCCCAAACTGTGCGTGGAGGTGAAGTCGACTATATCTAGTCGGTAACGCTCAACCTCCCGCACAAGCTCAGGCTCCTTCCCCCCCAGCGAGGTGACATTCCATGTCCCCAGAGCTAGTCTCCATGTCCGGAGATCCGGTCGCAGAGGCCGTCGACTGCTGCCCAGATCTCTCTGCACCGGCCCCATATGGATCCTCCCGTGGGTGGTGGGCCCACGTGAGGACTAAGCCCGGCCGGGCCCCGTGGTGTAAGGCCCAGCCACCAGGCGCTCGCTGACGAGCACCCACCCCAGGCCTGGCTCCAGGGTGAGGTCCCGGTGACGCCAATCCGGGCGACGTCGCTGGCCTCTGAGTGGACATCATCATATAGGGCTTCTGAACCGTTCCTCATCTGACCCGTCCCCCTGGACCTGTTTGCCTTGGGTGACCCTACCAGGGGCATGAAGCCCCCGACAACATAGCTCCCGGGATCATTCGGGCACTCAAACCCCTCCACCACGATAAGGTGACGGTTCAAGGAGAAGACAACAACATCTCCATGGAGAAAATGAATGCAGAAAAAAGACTTGATTCATGAGGATAGACTTTATTAAGAACGATTCAGGCTGTTTACTGAACTATTAGTAAGGCTGCGATTAGATCAGGAATCAGAATATACTAGACACTTTGCAAGAACCCCGGAAGTTATAGACCGTGCACCGACCAATCAGCTGTGAGCTGTGTGGAACAGCACAACAGTAAACAAAGCGGTCGAGATGAATGCAAACGAAGACAAACATTCTGTGTTGGCAACAATTCCCCAGATCGAGGATTTAAAATTAAACTCCTGACAGGACTGTGGCACCAGAGATGTGCTCTTTAAATCCATTTTCTTTTTTTTTTTTCTTGAGTTTTCAGAACATCTTAACCCTTTTTCAGAGATTGCTAATGTGTGCATTGTGTCTCCATGGTAACTGCTGCACATTTGGCCAACAGAGATACATGTAGAACACCCCAGTGATGTCAGTAGGGCTGCTTTCTTCAGCACTGGCCCAGTATCTTAAGTTAGAGGTGCCTGATTTTACAATGTGCATTAAAACAGATCTGATCCTAATCTGATTTCTAGAGTGATCAGATTATTCAAATATGTCAAATTGTTTTGACAGATTTAAATGAAGAAAATTATGCAAAAAAATGGCAAACTAATGTGAAAAATGAAAGCTAAAATTATAACTACTCAAAGAGTCCTTCAAATTCATTGTACTTTATCAGATCCTCTAAAAACACTGATTCACGGACACGTGTCACCAGGTGGTTCTGGTGATCACATTTCTCCTGCGCCGTAAACACACCAAAATCAGATCTGACTATTGAGTAATCTGATTACTCCAGTGTTTAACCATGGGTGTCTCACCTGGTTTTGGGCGACGTGGTCAGCCACTCTTCATGTTTCTCAAACGTGATGAGGTACGCCGCAATCTCCTGGACAAACAAACAAACGATTCATTATGAATTATGGTTCATTATTTTCCTCTTTGTTCACAGATAAACCTGAGCTCACAGACTCTTTGCTCTTTTATAACTTTGATACGAGTGGAAAAGTTCCAAATGGTGGAATGACACGTGTCCTGCTCCATTCACCTCCAAATATTTATTTGCTTGTGGTGATGTGAGCAAAAAACCTGTGGTAACAGGTTCTCATGGTAATGAGAATAATGTGTTTTTATGTATTTCAAAAAAACACACAGTGAATGTGTTTCGTGTGTGTGCTCTGTAGTTCTGACCTCTGACCCCTGTGGATCATTCTGTTGTTGAACATTTTATATCACAACATTCATCTAAAACAAGAAAAGAAAGTGCGCTGACTTCTGCGTTACAAAACTGTGGTGTCCAATGGAGCTGACGTGGCCGTAAACGTCATTAAACCAGGACTGAACCAGGACTGAACCAGGACCAACCCGGGATCAAACCAGAACCAAGATGCACATCACACTAGAGCAGAGTGTTTTTTTCATGTACAATATCTGATTTTTCATTTTATTACATGAAAAAAATAAAAAAGTGTTAGAATCCGATTTTTTGGCTTCTATGTGACCTGTATCCGATCTTTTAATGACAGTCTGAACGGCACAGATCCGAATTTTTCAAATGCGACCCAGGCCACTTGGATATGTGGTCCTGAATCCGATACATATCTGATCTTTTGACATGCGACTTCAGTCTGAACGACCAAAGTGCATCCATCCGACCTACACGTCATTAACAAGCGACAAACGTCACTATTCTGCGCTGAAGCAGGCGGAAACCGGAACTGTAAAATCGCCAGGTGCTCAATGCTCGCGACCATATTTGGACAACTTCCGTAAACACAGAGCACGCTCGCTGCGGTTGACGCATGGGGTTGACGTCATCGTGTCCTCCAGTGCGCATGCGGGACACTTTCGGGCCGTTTACCGTTCACACTGAAGTCACAGACAAGTTGCATTTAATTAGAAATGTGAACGACCTCGCAAAAACATCGGATTTCACAAAAAAATCGGAATTGAGCATTAAGCCCTGCAGTCTGAACGTAGCCTCAGAGCGTCGTCATACAGTAGAAAAGAAAAGGTAATAACATTGGAGACAAGCAGGTGGCCTACCTTCACTCATAATAATAGTTAGTAATAGCAGTAGTATAGTAGTAGTAGTAGTTATAGTAGTAGAAGTAGAAGTAGTAATAGCAGTAGTAGTAGTAGTAGCAATAGAAGTAGTAATAGCAGTAGTATAGTAGTAGTAGTAATTGTAAGTAAGTAACAGTCTTGGGGACAATATCCAATCAGGGTCTCCAATAGAATGATGCCTTCAATCTCTTCTCTCTTCCTCCATTTCTCTCTCATTCTACCCCCTTCCCTCGCTCTTTCTCTCTCTCTTCTCCTCCTTCTCTCCCTCTTTCTTATCCCTCTCTCTCTCCCTCTCCCACTCCTTTCTCTTATCTTTCTCCGCCCCTTGCTCCCTCTTTCTTTCTCTCCGCTGGGTACAAACTGATGGGAAAACTTGTGTAGTACTTTGCACTTTCTTTGCTGTGTGTCAGATAAAAGTTGTTTCCTGAATCCTCAGGCGACTCTGCTCATCTGCTCCACTCCACCACAAACTCTCACACTGGTATCAAGATGAGGAAATACTACTGCTCAGGTGGGAGGAGAAGTAACAGCAGCAGCAGTAGTAGTAGTAGTAGTAGTAGTGGTATTAGTAGTAGTAGTAGTGGTAGTTGTGGTAGTCGTAGTGGTGGTAGTAGTAGTAGTAGTAGTAGTAGTAGTTGGTAGTAGTTAGTAGTAGTAGTAGTAGTGCTAGTCGGAGTAGTAGTAGTGGTAGTAGTAGTGGTGGTAGTAGTAGTAGTGTTAGTAGTATTAGTAGTGGTGGTGGTAGTAGTATTAGTAGTGGTGGTGGTAGTAGTAGTAGTAGTAGGTAGTAGTAGAGTAGTAGTAGTAGTAGTAGTAGTAGTAGTAGTAGTAGTAGTAGTAGTAGTCGGAGTAGTAGTAGTGGTAGTAGTAGTGGTGGTTGTAGTAGTAGTAGTAGTAGTAGTAGTAGTAGTAGTAGTAGTAGTGCTAGTCGGAGTAGTAGTAGTGGTAGTAGTAGTGGTGGTAGTAGTAGTAGTGTTAGTAGTATTAGTAGTGGTGGTGATAGTAATATTAGTAGTGGTGGTGGTAGTAGTAGTAGTAGTAGTTGTGGTGGTAGTAGTAGTAGTCGGAGTAGTAGTAGTGGTAGTAGTAGTGGTGGTAGAAGTAGTAGTAGTAGTAGTAGTAGTAGTAGTAGTAGTAGTAGTAGTAGTAGTAGTATAGTAGTATTAATAATACGCCGTGTACTGAAGGAAGTGTAATGATGATTAGAATTTGTCTGGTAAAACTCATAGATTTTTCACACCCCAACTGAGTTTAATCATCTCACGAGTTCATTTATAATTTATTTAACGCTCACAAAAATCAACCTGATGATGTCACAAAGTGGGAGCAAGTGTTTTGAGCTCTGGAGAGAAAGGAAGACTAAATTTACAGGAGCAACTTTAACTTAGCCTTAGACAAACTTCATTGATCCACAAGGGAAATGATTTATGAAGAATGACTTAAGACGACATCCACATTTGACTATGCAATGGTGTCTTTCTTTCTTTCCTCCTCTCCCTTCATCTCTTCCTTTTCTCTCCTCTCATCTCTTTCTCCTGTTAGTCTAATGGCATGTTTGTGATTTGTCATTTTAGAGTAAAAGCACTTTAGCCCTGATCATATAAAATGAAGAGAGGGGGAGAGAATGAGTGGAGAGAGGGAAAGGGGGAGGAGAAAGAGAAAGAGAGAGAGCAGTCACAGAGCCATGGTCCAATTAAAGATGTACTTCTTTTTCCCCTGTCTACTTCTCCCTTCTCTCCTCTCCTCCTCACCCTCTTCTACTGCTCTCTCTTCCCTCCTTCTCTCCCTCTCCTCCTCTTCTCCTCATCCTCGTCGTTATGACATCATCTGAAAAGCAGCATGATGTCTCTCTCCACGTCTCCTGCATCTGAACTTCAAATCATGAAGCTGGGGGTGTTCTACATGCGTCTTTATGGTAGAATGTTCGGCAGTTATCATGGTGACACAATGCACTCATAACGAAACAAAAAGCAAAAAAGTTTTCAAATCATCTGAAAATGTTCTGAGGCTGTGGAAGAGTCTGGATCAGTCTAGTAACTTACTTTGGATTGATCTTTTATGACATGATATAACAGACTTTTCCACAGCCTCAGCTCAGTTCTCTTCACTAGTTTTCTGGAGTTTTGTTAAAGTCTCTGTCATCAGCTGAGCACAAATGACCTCAGAGAATTTCCACAAAAATAATCATGATTTTAGAAATACACTCACACAAATGAAAACATAAAACACACAAAACAGCACAAACAGAATCCAAACATTTGGTTTAATG
>NW_026571299.1:21445104-21535104 GCF_026225935.1 Boleophthalmus pectinirostris | reverse complement strand
CCCCTCCTCATCCTCTTCTCTTTCCCCCTCCCCTCCTCATCCCCCTCTCTCTCCCCTTCCCCTCCTCTTCCCCCTCTTTCCCAGAACAGTCGTGCTCTTATGACATTGACAGACACTTGATCCAAAATTGCTTTTCGTTTTTATTCCTCTCTCTCTCTCCTCAGTCTCTCCATACTCTGCTTCCTTTGTTTCTCTCCTCTCTTTCTCCTCTCTCTCTCTCTCTCTCTCTCTCTCTTCTTCATGTCCCCCTCCCTCTCTCCTCCCTGCTCTTTATTTGGAGCTTCTCTCTATCGCTCTCATTTGTCACTGTCATGTTCATCGATCGTTGTCTTATTTTGGACCATCGCCGGGTTTTCTGTACGTTTCCATGGCAACGCTTTGTGATGTGATGCTAATGCTAACACAGCGCAGGGTAATAATCGATAAACGATGAGCTGAGTGGCCACGCCCCCCGAGCGACTTTAACACAGAGAACGAGAGAACGAGTAAAAATACAAGTCATCTTTACAATGACAAGGGAAAATACTGGACCCATGGAATAAAATACAGTTAAACCAGGACTAAACCAGGTCTAAACCAGGACTAAACCAGGTCTAAACCAGGTCTAAACCAGGTCTAAACCAGGACTAAACCAGGTCTAAACCAGGTCTAAACAGGTCTAAAACAGGTCTAAAACAGGTCTAAACCAGGTCTAAACCAGGTCTAAACCAGGTCTAAAACAGGTCTAAACCAGGTCTAAACCAGGAACTAAACCAGGTCTAAACCAGGTCTAAAACCAGGTCTAAACCAGGTCTAAACCAAGGTCTAAACCAGGTCTAAACCAGGTCTAAACCAGGTCTAAACCAGGTCTAAACAGGTCTAAAGAGGTCTAAACCAGGTCTAAATCAGGTCTAAATCCGGACTAAACCAAGTCTAAACCAGGTCTAAACCAGGTCTGAACCAGGTCTAAAGCAGGTCTAAAGCAGGTCTAAAGAGGTCTAAACCAGGTCTAAATCAGGTCTAATGTGAATTGTAAACTCACAGCATATAATTTTATTTTTGTATTTTAATTTTTCTTCAAATGTGAGAAGAGGAGTCCAAAGCAGCGATCCTGTTGTTATGGAAACTGCTTTAACACACTAAGAAACCAGCACCGGACACACGCTGCAAGTTTAGTGCTGATTTAGACCTGGTATAGTCCTGATTCAGTCCTTGTTCTGGCCTCCTTTGGTCCTGGATTGGGTTTGGAGTTCAGGGCGCCTGGAGGCCTTGTACTTTTGGCAGGACCTTCAGGTAAACTCTCTCGGAGCAGCTGTCAAAGTCAAACAAAAATCATGTTGTTTTTACAAGTTTGTTGAACTCATTTTCTGTGCTGTGAGGCTGGAACTCCTGTTGGACAAACACATGTGCCCATCGACTGGTCCACGGAAATGTAGCATGACAAAAGCTCTCAGAACAATTCCATATTTCTGTGTATGTGACCAAACTGCACTCACAAGAGTACACCTGCAAATCTGTACTCTTGTACACTCTTGTGTACTAGAGTACACCTGCAGAGGGAGCTCACGCAAAAACTACTGTTTATGCAGAAAAAAAAAGGACCAGGAAACAATGTATTTATATACAGACGAGGGCTGGGAATCATTAAAGGGCTCATCTCACGCAAAATCAACTTTTCAGAGCTTTCTACCTTCTAAGAGTGATGTGTGGGCCTTGTATTGGTCGCCAAAGTGTTTTTTTTTTAGTTTGATTTGCTGTTTGTTTGTTTTTTTAACAAGTTGCAGCGCATTTCTACCACCCTCTCACGTGACAACGAACTAAAGCGCTACAACGATGACGCGGCATATACACCTATGACGCGTTTGACGTAGCAGAAAGCGCTTCACACCCGCCCCCCCTCCCCCGCTACACCACCTCCACCTCCACCCCGCCTCCGCCCCACATCATCTGACAATTCCCACATGAACACCTAAACAAAAGCGACAGCATAAGATCATTGTTCTACACTGCAGTGAATATGATATAATAAGTTTATCTACTAGTGTTCATTAATACTTTATCAATCAGTAATGTTCAGTTGATGTGGACGAGGTGCTTGAGCTTCGCTGGGCGGAGGAAGGGCGGCTCACTCGTCGCCTACGTCACGTTTGGAGGGCGGAGCCTGTGCTTTCTCAGGACGGGCAGGGGGAGGAGCAATAGTCGGTCTTACATAGTTCCTGGTCTGTGACTTTCTCCAAGAAATCACTAAGATTTCAGAACTATTGTGTAATGAATGTTCCAAAACCCAAACTGTGCTTGTTTATGTGCAGAACATACAATGTGAAAAGAGTGATTTTACATCAGATGGGCCCTTTAAGAAGCTGTTGATATAATACATACTTTGATACATAGGCAGCGATATGATCCGTTTTTCGATAAAGTGCACTTTTGATTCAATAGCATTTGATACGATATATTTCAGATTGATTCAACATGGTTCAGTGAAAAACAAAGACTAAATCTCGGCCCTGATACTAAAAGTTCACTAAGTCTGTTCACTAAGTGAATATAACAAACAAACACTCGTCTCTGTATTAATGCCACAAACGTCTGTCTGTGTCTCTGTGTTTGTTTCATGTTTAACTCTTGAACCATCCATCTGACTGATCTCAAACTTGGAGGGGGTGGTCCTGATGGTTCAGGTGTGTGCAGTGCCAAGGTTCATGTTGTAAGGACAAAAAATGACAAAGATCTTTTAAAATGAGTGATATAGTTTAAATATTAACAATGTTTGGAATCTATTGAACAATAAACAATAAAATTGATATTATTACTAGTGCTTTTTTACTAGTGTAAAAAAATTGAGAGAATAATTCATTATGATCTGTAATTAATTAATCTAATTATTCTCTTTTTTAATCTCACCTAAAAATTGCTGAGAAAAGCTTCAACTTGAGGTATTTTCATTTAAATTCATTATTATATTATTTTCATACTATCATTAATGTTTTTATATAAATATCATTATTATTACTATTACTAATCTACATAAATAAACTCAACTTTACAACATAGAAACATCACCACTCTAGAGTCACATCAGCCCGTTTGACATTATCATGTGTTTAATGCAGCTTTGTGCAAGTCTCACAGAAACAAAACTTAAAACCACATGACTCATTTGCATAAACTAAGAAAAAAAAAAGCTCTTTTGCGCTGATGCTGTTCAGCTTCTACTAAAGGACACAACTCAGTGGAATATAGATGTTCTCTCTGTGACAGAGGGATGTTGGTGATGGTGAGTCTGTTTTGTGTTTGTGTCACGATGTATTCAGATCAGACGTGTGCTGGTTTATCACAGATGCAGCAAGAACAGGAATGAAAATTCAGCTACAATTCTTTGCGGGAGCGAGCGGAGCAGGACTGGACAGTGCGACTGTGTCCTAACAACACATAAAAACAGATTTTATAATAAGGCAACTCGCTCACAGAAACAGTAAAGTTAGAGATTAAAAATAAGAGTAACATGATTAAAAAACATAACGCGCTAAATATGACTGTAATTAATTAATCGCAGTTAACAAGATAAATTGACACCCCTAATTATTACTGTGACAGGTCTACTGTAAGTCTCTTCTAAGATACATATTTGATGAAGAGAAATAGACTCAAACAGACCTACTTGACAACACTGGATTTCCTCTTTGCACTGCTCGACTTCAGCCCCGTGTGTCTGTGTCCTGTTTCAGATCTACCTTGTTTTACTCCGAACAGTTAAAAAGTCAACACAACTCTCGCTCTTACACAAAATAATTTTGTAAAATATCCCTAAAAATACTCTTGGTGATAAATTGATACAGCAGGCCACAATACTGATACTGTATCAGCAAATTCAATTCAGATTCAATCATGAGTTTAATTTGACTTTTTACAGACAAATACCAACAAAAAACACAAACTCTCCAGCTCACAGCTCACCTCTCATCTGTGCTGCGTCCCAGACAAATCCTGATCACTCAAACTAAACCGTCGACTAATAAACATTCTGCTCCACCGCCCACATCAAAACCAACGCCTCAAGTCAACCGATGCCACATTTCACAGGCCCAGCGAGATTAAAGCTCCACTGCGTAACATTTCAGTCAAAGAGATGGAACATAACAGTCTCATCTAAAATCATTTCATTATGGAAATTTGAAAAGTTCAGTATGAAGTCGTTCAAACTTTATTTTAGCCGAGAGCAGAAAGTCACTGAGGGAGCATCAATCACACTTCTCTCCTCTCTCCCTCCCTCCCTTTTTTTTCTCCTCTCTCTTTCTCTCTTTCTCCTCTATCTGCCTCCTTCCCCTTGTCTTCTCTCCTCTCTCCTCTCCTCTCCTCTCCTCTTCTCTCTCTCCCTGTTGTCTTGTAGCTGTCGTTCACGGCTGGTTTAAGATTTGCATTGAGGAGACAGCTCCCCTCCGGCGCAGCAGGGGGCCCTGTGCTTCAAAGAGGCAACAGGTGTGTGGTGTGCAGCACAATGCGAGCCCCCACAGAGGAAGATGGGAAGAAGAGAAGAGGGGGAGGAGAGAGATGGAGAAAGAGAGAGAAAGAGAGGGGGGGACAGCTGACAATCAACACTGTCCTCAAATACTCTGATAAAGTGACACAGGCCACGTTTACATGATGATTTTAAATTCCTAAATTATTGTTCTAAATTAAATAGATCTGAATTAAAATATTCTCCTGGAAACAATAATTCTGAATTGAGGTTTACATGGAAAACATGTTAAACCGTCTTTATTTAATCCACACACTTCAGCTGCTCCCGGCTTTTCTGTCATCTCGATTTGTCGTTCCTCCACGGACACAAACATGATCCAAACTTTTTCCCGCAGTGATTCTGATGATAATTGTGCAGCAGTTGGAGAATTGTCTCATCACACTTTACGTCTGTGAGCTGAGGAGGAGAAGGGAAGAGTGTCGGAGAAGAGAGGAAGAGGACAAAACCTCAGCCCACTCCCGCATCCCGCTCACAAATCCAAAGAGACGTGGACAGTGTTGGGAAGTAACATTACATGTACCGGAGTTACATAATCAGAGTACAAATTATGAGTAACTGTATTCAGTTATAGTTACAGTTTCAGTGAGTGGTAATTGGATTACAGTTACTTTGTTGAAATAAATGGATTACATGGAGGTATTTTCCTGTTTTTACATTTTGGGCTAAACCAGGACTAAACCAGGACTAAACCAGGTCTAAACCAAGTCTAATAGCAGGACTAAACCAGGTCTAAACCAGGACTAAGCCAGGTCTAAACCTCAACTAAACCAGGTCTAAACCAGGACACCTAACAGTAGGTGATCATCACTGTTGGGCAAGTTACTTTGAAACTGTAATGCGTTATTTATTACCTATTACTGTCATTTCAAAGTAATTCATTACATTACAATATTACTGCATTTAAAATGTAAGGCATTACATTACTATTGCATTACTTTAAGTTACTCTCACCAAAATAACTTTTGCGCTGTATATGGACTGAACCAGGACTAAACCAGGTCTAAACCAGGACTAAACCAGGTCTAAACCAGGACTAAACCATAACTGAACTAGGACTAAACCAGAACTGTACTAGAACTAAACCAGAACTGAACTAGGACTAAAACAGGACTCACTGTAGGGAAGGGCTCGAAGGTGACCGCAGGAGAAAGGAGGGGCTCTGCTCCACACCTCACGGAGGTAAGAGCGGCTGTCACCCGATCACTCTTTATTGTACCCTGCTGCTCGGGCTCGCGGCCCTGATTTCAGCAACTATTTGCAGGGACCCGAGCCGGTGCAAGAGTCTGTTACAGCGCGTAACTTCTACCTTCCTTCAGCGTGTCCAGAAGTCCAACTTTTTGTGTGATGGTTTGCATCTTCCTCTGCCTTTTGGGTGTGAGCGCAGGAGCCTTTGTCGGTGCAGAACGTTTCGTCGACGTTGTGGGTTTTGTCGGGGAGAAAACTTGCAACCGTACAGCACTTCAGAATCACACTGCTAGAGACTGAACATGTATTTAAATTTGGAAACTGAACACATTCTGTACTGTACAGGAGACAGGAGTCCCTTGGCCAGTCAGGACGCAGCGGGAGGGACACAATACGCATTCATACAATGTAAAAAAAAAAAAGGGGCATGCAAAATTGCAAAAAAAAAAATAAAAATCTGCGAAACAGCGAGACCGGGAAAAGTAAACTGCAATAGAGGGAGGGACGAGTGTAAACCAGGCCTAAACCAGAACTGACCCAGGTCTAAACCAGGTCTAAACAGCGTGGAGTTCTTTGTCAGTCCTTTCGCCCGCGGTTACCTGAAGGTCTATGAGGGCGCATCTCCGGCGTTTCACCGCTGCTGATATCGAGGTGATTTTAGCGAATTTGTATGAAGAAAAACCCACCACTTCAATCCAGGTTAAAAAAAACATTGTAACGCGCGTTACTCACATTTGTACCGAATAAAATATTACTATTTTTCCCCTGTAATGCCGAACATTACTGCGTTACAGCAAAAAGTAATGCATTACTGTAATTCGTTACTTTTATAACGCGTTACTCCCAACACTGGTGATCATAATTTCAGGCAGCAGTGATCTCATATAAAAATAATTTCTCTATCAGTAATATTTTTAATATGATTAAGTAAAGACTGGGCTTTTTATTTTCTTTTATCAGATAAAACTAAACATCTTATGTTCAGATTCTAGTCTTTGCTTCTCTATAGTAAAAAAAAAAAGTCTGTTCATGGAGACTTGGGCTCAACAGACAATTTGAAGAGAACAAACAAGAATTTTCAGGATGTGGTTGGTACATTCATGTCGTTTTAAAAAGCATGACAATATCAAGTAATCCAAAGTATTCAGATTACGTTACTCACTTTAAGTACTTTAATGGACTACGTTACAAACTACATTGTGGGGAATGTAATCTGTAATCTGTAGGGGAATACATTTTAAAAGCAACCTTCCCAACACTGGACATGGATCAAAGTCCCAAGTCAGAAGGACGACACAACGAGCATGCAACGAAGCACCAGCATTATTTTAACAAGAAGAAACGAGAAACATGATCCAGGAACGAAATTCATTCAGCTTTAAAATCAGAATAGTGTAAAATGCCAGGCGGGTTTCAATGAAGCGCCGGGTCTCCTTTAAACGCCGGCTGCAGGTGTATATATATTTATACATAACTGCCAGTTCCAAAAGAGTGTGTATAGAAAGTGTCCTACACCAACAGCAGCAGTGTTTGTGCTGCTGCTGAGGAGCTGCTCAAACTCCCATTTACCGATTTTGTGCTTTATTTAACCAAGATGTGATGATTAGAGCAGCGACACACAGAGAGTCTGATGTTTACAGCAACAGGAGCAGTTTGACTTCAGGTCAGTCCTGCCCACACCAGTCTGGTCATGTGACTGAGTGGAGAGGCTCTGTTCTCTGCTGCGTCCGATCAATCTCATCTTGACTGAAAAAGTGGAGGAACAGATGATGTTGCTGTGAAATCTCTATTTCAAAGTAACATAAAAAAGAAAGATGGAGCAGCACAGCGGGCAGGAAATGGAAGCAGTTTTTAGGAGTTTTGGGGAATATGACTTGAGTTTGGTGATTGTGAGGAAGCAGTGATGTGATCGTAGCTGCTGCGGAGTCAGAGAAAAGTTTTGGCAAAGGGTCGAAGAAAGACAGAACGAGACGCCCGGAATCTGCCCACAACAGCAAGACACCAGACCATCAGATAAAACTGTAAATCATCTTCAGACTGGTTAAAAGAATTTGAGGCCTAGATTTTCCCAGTTTTGCTGAGCATGATTTTTGTGAGGAAGAAATTAATCTCCTGCCCCAAATATCCGCCTGGTCTCAAATAAAAGCCTGGTCTGTTAAGTGATTGAACAAAATAAATGCCCCAGATATTACTTTATTATTTTACTACAAACCACTTACCTCGAAATTAAGTTTAATTTCAAATAATCCTTTGATTAGAAAAGTGTTTACATGCTCTTTTATAGCAGAATTAATTTTCAGAAATTAAATGATTTTATTTGGAATGAATCTCTCATGTAAACGTGGCAACAGAGGATGTGACAAATGCAGAGGATAAATTTGTGTAAACAGGTGAATAAACTAAACCTTCTTTCTCTCTCCTCAGTTGATTTCAATGTCTCTTTTTGCAGATTTGAACAGTTTTCAGTTGAAAATAGAGTAAATATTCTAGTTTTACAACTTTAAAACAAAAATGTAGTTATTTTTAATATTCACAAACTGTCCTCTCTTTTTGTTGTCATTTCCTCTCCTCCCTCTCTGTGTCATCTTCTCTTCCTCTCCTCCTCTCTCTCTGTGTCCTCTTCTCTCCTTCTCCTCTTCCTCTCCTCTCTCTCTGTGTCCTCTTCTCTCCTCCCTCTCCTCTTCCTCTCGCTGTGTCCTCTTCTCTTCCTCTCCTCTTCCTCTCCTCTCTCTCTGTGTCCTCTCTTCTCCCTCTTCTCTCTCTCTCTCTCCTCTCTCTCTCTCTCTGTGTCCTCTTCTCTCCTCCCTCTCCTCTTCCTCTCGCTGTGTCCTCTTCTCTTCCTCTCCTCCCTCTCTCTGTGTCCTCTCTTCTCCCCCCCTCCTCTCTTCACCTTCTCTCACTTCTCTTTTCCTCTCTCTCTCTCTTTCTCTCCTTCTCCTCTCTCCACCCCTCTCCCCTCCCCTCTTTTTCCTCTCGTCTGTCTGTTCTTTCGTTCCGGGAGGAGGTGTGTTTGTTGTGATCCGTTTGAGACTCAGAGGAGCCGACTGACAGAGACATGTTTACACCAACACACTGTCAATCTGCATCTCTCTCTCTTCTTTATTCCACTCCATCTCTCCTCTCCTCCTCCCACTCTCTCTCCTTCTATCCCTGGCTCCCCTGCTCGTCTCGTTTGCATATTCTAATTACACTCATTTAGGGATTCACCTCTTTTCTCTCTCCTCTCTCTTTCCTCTCCCCCCTCATTCCGTCTTTCTCTTCCCTCTCTCTCTTTTCTCCTCCATCTCTCTCTTTCCTCTCCTCCCCTCCCTCTCTTGTCATCTCATTTGCATATGTTCTAATTACACTCATTGGGGGATTCTCCTTTCCTCTCTCTCTCTCTCTCTCTCCTCCTCTTTCCTTTATCCTTTTTCTTTCTCTCCTAACCTCCTCACTCTCTTCTCCTCTCCTCTTTCTGCCTCCCTCTCTCCCACCTCACCCCCTCTTTCCTCTCCCTCCCTCCTCATCTCATTTGCATATATTCTAATTAGACTCCTCTCTCCCTGCCTCACCTCCGTTCTCCTCTCCTCCTCTTTCTCTTTCCCCTCACTCTTTCCTCATCCCTCCTTTCTGCCTCTCTCCCTTCTCCGTCTCTCCTCATCTCATTTGCATATATTCTAATTGTTGTCACTGGGGGATTCTGGGAGTTTAATGAATAAATGGTAGGATGTGGGCCGCAGGTCTGTCCACAGTCTGACCAAAAACAACTTGAACATTTCACTTCTGATCCACAAATGTTTCTCCTTCTTAGTCTTTGTTTGGGATCAGCTCCACAAACCTGTCAGATTTATTTTATCATTTAAAGTCCACGCACAAAATCAAGATTCAGTCAGAACTCAACCAAGACTAGCCCAGGTCTGAACCAAGATTAAAGCAGGACTAATTCAGCACATAACCAGAACTAAACAGAACTAATCCCAGGATTTAAGAACCAGGATTAGCTCCAGTTTGAACCAAGACTAAAGCAGGACTAACCCAGGTGTGAGTCAGGACTAAAGCCCACAGGTGTGTAATGGGACAGTAACAGGTGCACATACAGTGTGACGCAGGCACAGTACACACGCACATGTGTGTTTAAACAGAAGCACCCACTGAACGACTCGCTGCTCTGTGTGTATGTGTGTGTGTGTGTATGTGTGTGTGTGTGTGTGTGTGCGTGCATGTGTGTGTGCGTGTGTGTGTGCATGTGTTTATGTGTGTGTGCATGTGTGTGTGTGCGTGTGTGTGTGTGTGTGCATGTGTGTGTGCGTGCAGGTGTGTGTGTGTGTGTGTGCATGCGTGTATGTGTGTGTGTGTGCATGTGTGTGTGTGCATGTGTGTGTCTGTGTTTGTGTCTGTGTGTGTCTGTGTGTGTGTCTGTGTGTGTGTGTGCGTGTGTCTGTGTGTGTGTGTGTGTGTCTGTGTGTGTGTGTGTGGACTTCCTTGACCAGACCAGACTCAGACCAGACCCGTCTATTCCATCATCCCTTCAATCCGACATGTCTGTATTTAGACGTGCTGGTTTTCACTTTTTACTGTCACTATTCCGACATTTTTTTTGTCACTCTGGAGCAGGAGCAATGAACTTGGTTGGTTATTTCTCTAGACTCTGTGTGTTCTCCGCAGTTTTCCTACATGATGAAATGAGTGAAGCACAAAGGCCCATGCAGCGTCTGTTTTAGATGAGATATTTTCCCAAAGTCTGGCCTATGCTCTTGTTGAAAATGCAGGAGTGTTTCTTATGGCTCAGTTAGGACTTTTTCCCACTATCTGATAAAGTATCTCTGATCAAGAGCTTTGCACCGGCCCAAGTATCTTATGGTATATGGAAGCACAAAGACATCGGAACCAATCAAATGCTGTCATTTTCATGTCTGGTTGACAGTGCTATGTGTTTTAGTTGTTTCAGTGCGTCGTGCGGAGCTCGTGGTGCAAGTCTCATGTGTGTATTAAAGAAGTGAGCAGTGGTTTAAAAACGGCATATACATGAACATGTTTATGTGTTTTGGAGTTGTTAGCAATAGTTGATTATAGAAAATGTGTGTTTAAGGGTCGATTAGATGTTTATTTTGTAACATCAGGAAATGCTGAGTGCCAGATGCTAAGAGCCGCTGTTATTGCGAGCTATTACCGCTTGTTTCTGACGTGTTTGTATTTATACAGTGTTTATAATTTATATTTTTCCTTCTGTTTGTATGTTTCAGGAAGTTCAACTTGTTTAATTAAAGTAGTAAAATTTAATCATCTCTCACTGTGCATTCTTACTGATGCCCCCTGATGGTCACAACAGTTATAAGCCACACAACTAGCTCTCTCCACTAAACAAAGTATAACAGGCTCTCACATTCATATTACCCATGTCGGAAAAGCCGAATGTTTGAAAAATAGTAAAGTGCCACTACTCCGACAATGAAAAAAAAAAGTTGAAGTAATGGGATGCTTGAAAAATAATGTTTATGCCTCTACTCCGACAATTAGACGTCTGTGTTTAAATAGCGGCATGAGGAACAGCACCAGACTCCACTGACTGTCATGTCATGGGGTTTTTCACACAAATATGGAAGAAATATTGGGAGAGTTTGAAATCTGCAGTGTCAACTGACCCAAGAGTCCCAGGCATTTCAGAACATATTCGGGGAACTCTAGACTAAAGGGTGAGCAGCTGTTACACAGAACAAGACCTTATGGACACACAGAGCGGTCATATGACACACTGGGAGGGCATCTGACAGACGGGGAGGGCATTTAAGGTAAGATGTTTTCTATAAAGTGTTTGCACTGAGCAGATGTAAATAATATGTTCTATTCTACTGAGCACAAGTCCAACAGTCTCCTGACTCTGCAGACACCTACACAAACCCTACAGGAAATATAAACAAACTAGAGCTGTCGAAAATCAGATACTAGTCAATATGAAATATAGGACTGAATCTAGATTCTTGGCAGGTATCGATATTAAATACGTCCGGTTGACAGCACACAAATAATCCTTTCCTGAATGTCTGCAGAATGACCTTGAGCTGGATCAGGATTTAATCTGAGATCTGTTTTCACACAATCTGACCAGAAAGAACTGACTTATCTGAACTCCAAAAGGTGATGTGATGTTAAACAAGTCCCTCTCAAATCGCATTACTGTCATAATCGAGCATTAGCCAACAGTTTTTCAGTGAGTCACTTTCACCTTTTTGTTGAAGCTCAAACTCCTGAACAGGATCATGAACACTCAGACTGATGACAGACTGAAAATGTGTCTCCATTCTCTTTAGTTTTGAGACTATTTAAATTCGTCATTGTTTGTTAATTTGTGCATTGTGTCACCATGTAACCCCACTGAACATTCTGCTATAGATATACATGTAGAACACCCACAATGTGATGTGACAGTGAGGTATCAATAAGACTAGTATACCCTATTTTCCTCACTATAGGAAGAGCTCTTAAGCCTCCAACCCCATCAAAAAACGACCCAGAATCCAGAGTGCCCTATACACGAATCCACTCCAGTGTCCCAGCACGACTTCAGTAAACTACAAAGCCGCACCACCCACAAAACACACAAACACACACGGAGCAGACAGCGACCGTGCAGTGAAAAACACCCACAGACACACTCATCACTCCACGCCGACGAGGAACGGAACAGAGGAACGAACCGAAAAAGCAAGTGCAATGTGCCACTTCTAGACACAACTGAACAACTGAGTCACTGCGAACACGCCAACAATCCAACGGTCCCAGACAGCACCCTCCCTACACGCCACAACTGAACAAAGCCCAGAGTCACTGTGAACGCGCCAAACAAACCAAACCACTCACCCATCACACTGTTGTGTTTCCTTTAAAGTCCAGTGTGGTTTATTTGTGAAAAAAGTTTGAAAATAGACCATTTAATGACAGTGCCTCTTATAATCCAGAGCACCTAATAGCCCGGAAAATACGGTACACACATGGACCAACATGAACCTGCTGCACCACTGAGGATTACACACAAATAACACACATGGAATAGAAAATAAAGTACAGTTATTTAATGTGGAAAATCACAACTGTCTAAAGAAAGAGTGTTTTTATTGTCATCGTGTTATCAGAATTGTGTGTGTGTGTACATGCGTGTGCGTGTGTGTGTGTAGTCCCTGTGTGTATGTGGACGTGTGCAGTATTTTTGGAGCAGAGTTTGTGCTTCCTCTTCCTCAGCAGCTCATGTGCTCTGTAATGAGGCGTAACATGGTTCAACAACAGCACGGAAAAGCACAGAATGGAGCTTTAAATCTCACACAGAGCCACCATCAAAATAGAATCTGACTGTAAATCTAGACCTAAACCTCAAAAAGTGTGCTCCTACATGTGTGAAATACCCCTGGACTTTATGAACTCAAGCTGAATAAGCTCTACTTCCCTTGCTATTATCCTTTTCTCTTCCTAAATGCACTTTGTTTGTATTGTATTGTTACTCTATAATATGTTGTTTATGTTCCCTTATCTCAACATGTAACTGCTGACAACACACAGCCATATTTGTTGTATCAAGTTTATGCACACAGTTGTGTGTAATAATAATAATTAAAAAAAAATTAAAAAAAAATGTCAAATCTATTTGAACTGTCAGAGCGTCCCTCCTTGGTTATCTAGTAAACTGCCTAAGTAATGAGACAATTTTCCACTCTACCCTAATTCAAACATGCGTGTTTCAAAAAAGAATGGGGGAAAACTGACAATATATATTAAAAAAAAAAAAAAAAAAAAAAAAAAAAAACAGGGCCCACATTGCTCACTCTGCCACTGACCACAGGTGAGTGGATTTGCGCTGTTAAACAAAATCTGAAGTGAAATCTAAACAGGACCATGAACACTCAGACTGATCACAAGACACAAGAAAATGTGCTGTTTAAATCCATTTATCATCTTGCATTGTGTGTGTGCTAACTGCTAATAATTAAGAATTCCACCATAAACATATATGTACAATACACCCAGTGTGATGTTACTGCAAAGTATCCATTGTAGCCACAGGCAATCTGCCAATGTGGGTGAAGTGTCTTGCCTATGAACACAAAAACAGCAGGGATCAAACACTGCAGCCAAACGGCATGTTTTTCAGTCTCGATCCACGGACCAGAAAACCAAATGGACTAATGAGACAAAGAAATGATTGTGTTTGTGTGTGTGTGTGTGTGTGTGTGTGTGTGTGGACACTGGAGGTTTTCCTTTAAAGTCATTGCGAGATAGAGCCAAAAGCACTGCTCCACCAGAGCCCCATCTGTCCCTCATTCTGTGCACAGTGTTTGGACGGGCTCATGGAGCGGGCTGAGGTCGCTGCCTGATCTGTGTCACTGGTGAGAATGATGCAGTGTGGGTGATACGGATCCGGCGGGAGAGAGAGGAGAGAGAGTGTGAGGGGCTGTTTGGGATGCACAATGTGTAGCAGCTAATGCTAGCAAAGAAACACAGGCAGAGTGTCAGTGATGAAGCAACAACAGCCCAGAGTCACCTGACGCCAAACACCTGACTCCACACACACTCACGTCTGCAAAGAGGAAGAACAGACGACTAAAGTGAAAGGCACTATGAAAATATTCCACTCATGTTCTTTTTCAGATTATTAATTTCGTTCACAGGTCTGACCTGGTGTGAAAATGTCTCTTTACTTTTTGTGTCAATTATCCAGAAAACAGAATGAACCCCTCACTCTGAAAAACCAAATCCTATGACTAAACCAGGACGAAACCAAGACTAAAGCAGGACTAAACCAGGTCTAAAGCAGGACTAAACCAGGTCTAAACCAGGACTAAACCAGGACTAAACCAGGACTAAGCCAAGTCTAAACCAGGTCTAAACCAGGACTAAACCAGGACTAAGCCAAGTCTAAACCAGGTCTAAACCAGGTCTAAACCAGGACTAAACCAGTTCTAAACCAGGTCTGAACCAGGTCCAGACCCATCTGAAACCCAAAAGTATTTTAAATGTTTCTTTTTGTCGTCTCTGCGTTGACTTTGAACAAAATAAAGACTTTTATTTGAACACTTCTCTTCTTCTATCTCTCCAGTAACATGCGCTCCTCTCAGGGCTACATCTCTCCTTTAAACTCCCCTCATCCCTCCATCTTCTGCATTTATTTCCTATGTTTTGAAGCGTGCCCAAATTCTAATCATTAATTACAGCTCTTGGCTCTGTGTCTCCTTCATCTCTCCTCTCTCCTCCTCCTCTCTGCTCCTCTCCTCTTCCTTCTCTCATCCTCTCCTCTTCCTCTCCTTTTCTCTCTCCACCTCCTCCCTCCTCTATCTCTCTCCCTCAGTTCTGTCTCTAGTCCTGGTTTAGTCCTGGTTTAGTCTGATCCTGAATCTGTATTGAACAAAAGAGTGGGATTGAGGGAGGAGTTCATCCCTCCATCCAAGAATAATTTCACACATCACTACATGAGCAAAGAGAGAGAGAGGGAGCGAGGGAGAGGACAGGAGGACAGAGAAAAAGAGAAGAGAGGAAAACAGAGGAGAGAAAGGATGAGAGAGCAGACGGGAGAGAGAGGAGACAAATAAAGAGACTGGAGGAAAGAACGAGAGAGAAGACCGATCGAAAGAGGAGAGAAAGGGGAGTGATAGATATAAAGAAGTGAGGAGAGACAGAATGAGAGAGGGGGAGGGAAAAGAGAGAAGGAAGATAGAAGAAAGGAGAGAGGAGAGAGAGTGGGAGAGTGAGGGGAACAGAGCAGAGAGAACAGAAAGAGAGAGGGATGGGAAGAGAGGTAGAGAGGAGTGAGAGACTGTGGGTGAGAGACAGAAAAAGGAAAGCTATAAAAGGAACAAAAGAGAGAGAGAGAGAGGGGGGGAGAGGAGGGAAGAGACAAAGACACTTTGTTATTGATAATTTACCCAAAACTTTTGTGGGACCAATAGTATTAATCAGACACAGTAATGATAATGAAAGCACCACCCACCTAATTTTATTTTGTATCATTTTTTATCAGATTTGTATAAAGGAAATTTTTTTTTTTTATATATATATATTTCATGTGCACAAGAAACAGATACGACAGTAGACAGGAGATGTGCTGGGGACGCACACAGGCAGGGGAAGGCAACTCGGGGGGTCTCACAGGTTCTAATTGTAAAGTGCCTGGACATGAATAGTGTGGTCATAAATGTATCTCTTGTGTTTCAGTGCATACGGTATTAATTGGAAGTAAATATACACTCTCTGAAGCCTCTTTATCTGACCACAAGTGCTACACTTTCAAATTGAAAATAAATATTGTCTACAAATCTGAACCAGTGCAGTTTTACGACACGTCTAATACATGAACATGAAGTAAAGCAAAAATAAATAAATAAAAAATCCACAGATATCCAGCTCTTCTACAATCTCTATATTTAAACAAATCAAATAAATATACTGATTTATAGAATAAATTGTTAAACTTTAATCATTTCAACTTGATTATATTTGGAGAAGGTTTGACACACAAATCAAAATGGTGATCAGACTTCAGGGGGCAGGACGGCCTTAGCACAGAAATAATAAATCTGAAGTCGCAAGGGTTTGGTGATTTTCAGATTCTAGAACATGATCATGTCCACAGATACTTTGTATTTTATCATAAATGTCCAGAAGATCAGTTCACACATTTAAATCTGATCATTTGTGTTGGGAACACAAGCCCAGAGCACACTGTGTGACAGCACACACCTGTATGTGAACAGTCGTCATGTGAGTTGCCCTCGTCCATCTTCAGTATGATTTACAGACAGAATACTCGAGTATGACTGTTACTCCACAAACCTGCATTTGTACAACACTTATTCAAATCACATTCAATATTCTTGGCCTGTACAAGATTGTGATGTCATCTGAACCCCGACTCAGCCCAAGTGTGAAACTGTGTCAGCAAGACTCGTGTAAATGTGTAACACACACACACAAACACACACATACACGCACATATTCTTACTCCTAATTTAGTCCTGATTTAGTCCTAATTTAGTCCTGGTTTAGTCCCAGTTTAGTCCTGGTTTAGTCCAGGTTTAGTCCTGGTTTAGTCCCGGTTTAGTCCCGGTTTAGTCCTGGTTTAGTTCTGGTTTAGTTCTGGTTTAGTCCTGGTTTTTCACAGTCTTGTTGTTGCAGGAAAGTGCAGAAGCAGTAACACTGGTGATGTCGAATCAGAGGTAATATTAAGTCTTCACTATGAATAATAAAGAATAAGGTTTAGAGAGAGAAGAAAGAGGGAGAGAGGGAGAGAGAGAGAGAGGGAGAGAGAGAGAGAGAGAGAGAGAGAGAGAGAGAGAGAGAGAGAGAGAGAGAGAGAGGGAGAGGGAGAGAGGAGGAGGAGAGAGGCTTTGAAGGAATCCACCGGGGGGACACAACCTCCATCTGAACTCACCATCAGAGCGAGGACAGAGGGGATTATGGGTAACAGAGAGCGAGGAATGATGGGTAAATGTGGAGATAAGCTGGAGGAGAGGAGAGAGAGAGTGAGTTTGTCCAGAAAGACGAGTGTATCTGAAGTTACTGTGTGGAACATCTCCACCATCTCCAGAACCATGTGCTTTTGTGTAACATGAAAAGAACGAAAGGAAAAGGACAAATATATGACCTGGTCTAGTCCTGGTCTAGTCCTGGTTTAGTCCTGGTTTAGTCCTGGTCTAACCCTGGTTTAGTCCTGGTCTAGTCCTGGTTTAGTCCTGGTTTAATCCTGGTTTAATCATGGTTTAGTCCTGGTCTTGTCCTGGTCTAGTCCTGTTTTAGTCCTGGTTTAATCCTGGTTTAGTCCTGGTCTAGTTCTGGTTTAGTTCTGGTCTAGTCCTGGTTTAATCCTGGTTTAGTCCTGGTCTAGTCCTGGTTTAGTTCTGGTTTTCTGGTTAGTCCTGGTCTAGTCCTGGTCTAGTCCTGGTCTAGTCTGGTTTAGTCTGTCTAGTCCTGGTCTAGTCCTGGTTTAATCCTGGTTTAGTCCTGGTCTAGTCCTGGTTTAGTCCTGATTTAGTTCTGGTCTAGTCCTGGTCTAGTCCTGGTTTAATCCTGGTTTAGTCCTGGTCTAGTCCTGGTCTAGTCCTGGTCTAGTCCTGGTTTAGTCCTGGTTTAGTCCTGGTCTTGTCCTGGTCTAGTCCTGTTTTAGTCCTGGTTTAATCCTGGTTTAGTCCTGGTCTAGTCCTGGTCTAGTTCTGGTTTAGTTCTGGTCTAGTCCTGGTTTAATCCTGGTTTAGTCCTGGTCTAGTCCTGGTCTAGTCCTGGTTTAGTTCTGGTCTAGTCCTGGTCTAGTCCTGGTTTAGTTCTGGTCTAGTCCTGGTCTAGTCCTGGTTTAATCCTGGTTTAGTCCTGGTCTAGTCCTGGTCTAGTCCTGGTCTAGTCCTGATTTAGTTCTGGTTTAGTCCTGGTCTAGTCCTGGTTTAATCCTGGTTTAGTTCTGGTCTAGTCCTGGTCTAGTCCTGGTTTAGTCCTGGTTTAGTCCTGGTCTAGTCCTGTCTAGTCCTGGTTTAGTCCTGGTTTAGTCCTGGTTTAGTCTTGTCCTGGTCTAGTCCTGTTTTAGTCCTGGTTTAATCCTGGTTTAGTCCTGGTCTAGTCCTGGTCTAGTTCTGGTTTAGTTCTGGTCTAGTCCTGGTTTAATCCTGGTTTAGTCCTGGTCTAGTCCTGGTCTAGTCCTGGTTTAGTTCTGGTCTAGTCCTGGTTCCTGGTTTAGTCCTGTTCTAACCCTGGTTTAGTCCTGGTCTTAGTCCTGGTTATTTTTAGTCTGGTTTAATCCTGGTTTAATCATGGTTTAGTCCTGGTCTTGTCCCTGGTCTAGTCCTGTTTTAGTCCTGGTTTAATCCTGGTTTAGTCCTGGTCTAGTTCTGGTTTAGTTCTGGTCTAGTCCTGGTTTAATCCTGGTTTAGTCCTGGTCTAGTCCTGGTTTAGTTCTGGTCTAGTCCTGGTCTAGTCCTGTTTAGTCCTGGTTAGTCCTGGTCTAGTAGTCTGTCTGGTTTAGTCTGGTCTAGTCCTGGTTAGTCCTGGTTTGGTCTAGTCCTGGTCTAGTCCTGGTTTAGTCCTGGTTTAGTCTGGTCTAGTCCTGGTCTAGTCCTGGTATCCTGGTTTAGTCCTGGTCTAGTCCTAGGTCTGTAGTCCTGGTTTAGTCTGGTTTATCTGGTCTAGTCCTGTTTAGTCCTGGTTTAATCCTGGTTTAGTCCTGGTCTAGTCCTGGTCTAGTTCTGGTTTAGTTCTGGTCTAGTCCTGGTTTAATCCTGGTTTAGTCCTGGTCTAGTCCTGGTCTAGTCCTGGTTTAGTTCTGGTCTAGTCCTGGTCTAGTCCTGGTTTAAGTCCTGGTCTAGTCCTGGTCTAGTCCTGGTCTAATCCTGGTTTAGTCCTGGTCTAGTCCTGGTCTTAGTCCTGGTCTAGTCCTGTTTAGTCTGGTCTAGTCCTGGTCTAGTCTGGTTTAATCCTGGTTTTAGTCCTGGTCTAGTCCTGGTCTAGTCCTGGTCTAAGTCCTGGTTTAGTCCTGGTTTAGTCCTGGTCTAGTCCTGGTCTAGTCCTGTTTTAGTCCTGGTTTAATCCTGGTTTAGTCCTGGTCTAGTCCTGGTCTAGTTTCCTGGTTCCTGAGTCCTGTCTAGTCCTGGTTGTCCTGGTCTAGTCTGGTCTAGTCCTGGTCTTATCCTGGTTTAGTCCTGGTTAGTGGTTAGTCCTGGTCTAGTCCTGGTCTAGTCCTGGTTAGTCCTGGTCTAGTCCTGGTCTAGTCCTGGTTTAGTCCTGGTCTAGTCCTGGTCTAGTCCTGGTTTAGTCCTGGTTAGTCCTGGTCTAGTCCTGGTCTAGTCCTGGTTTAGTCCTGGTAGTAGTCCTGGTCTAGTCCTGTCTAGTTTTTAGTTCTGGTCTAGTCCTGGTCTAGTCCTGGTTAGTCCTGGTTTAGTTCTGGTCTAGTCCTGGTCTAGTCCTGGTTTAGTCCTGGTTTAATCCTGGTTAATCCTGGTTTAGTCCTGGTCTAGTCCTGGTCTAGTCCTGGTCTAGTCCTGGTTTAGTTCTGGTCTAGTCCTGGTCTAGTCCTGGTTTAGTCCTGGTTCTCTCCATTGGCTCACAGTGTCTTTTAGAGTTGATTTTTAAATTCTTTTAATTACTTTGAAGTGTTTGTGAGGCGTAGGTTTTGTTTTTTTCGGACTCAAAATAACTTGTTTAACTTGGTTCTTCTGGATTCTCTGGGACGTGAATAGTGGTGACTGAATAATGACAAGTCCAATCTTTGTTTCGTTCTGGTTTTGTTCACAGCTAATTTAGGGGAAGGCATCTGGCTTAATCTAAAACCAAACAATAACCAAATATGTGAGAAACAGCAGCAGACAGAGCGACAGATGGGTGAAAATGTGAAGAGAAAAGCACAGGCCAAATGAGTCTTACGTAATCTTCTGCTCGGGCATAGAGGAAAACTCACAAACTCCACACTCACACACCAAACTAAGTTTTACATCCGAGCTGGAGTCAGACAGAAGACATGTGCCGCCCGTGCACTGGTGCGTTAGCAAGAGGCCGTGACAAAAACTCTCAGAATGATTCTATATTTGTGTGTACGTGAAAACGAAAGGCACAATGACAAAAGTTCAGTGTTTGTGTGCACCAAAGTCCACACTGCAGTGACTGTGTGGAGGCCTCATCACCTCTGCTGTCTGCATCCACAGCTCCAACACAGACCACCTCCATCACAAGGAACAATTCAGAACAAAATATGGTCCTCAAAATGGCCTAAAATAAGAGGAAGCTGAAACCATGAATAGAATTTACAGTCGAGGTCTCCCCTGTCCACAAGCAGCCAAACCCTCAGGTCAGATCACCTCAGTCTCATGTTTCATGTGTTTTTCTACAAATAAACATTGTGAAACTTTCTTTGCAAACTCAGTTTAACTTAAATGAAGCTAAAGTTTCAACCAAACTGTTTCTGCTGATAGAATGAAAATAAACAAACTCAAGCTGACAGCGAGCGCCTGGAGAGAGGCAACGATTCAACATGAGGAACAACACAGAGTGTGTCTGAATGTCCCACCCAGCCCTGAACCCTCACTCACGCCACAGACCTGCGCTCTATAGTACACTCTATAGTACACTCTATACTACACTCTATAGTACACTCTATAGTACACTCTATAGTACACTCTATAGTACACTCTATAGTGCTCTAAGGTGCGCTCTATATTACTCTATAATACTCTATATTGCTCTAGAGTGCTGTATAGTGTGCTATTATTTGATTATTTGCTTCTCCCTGATGTGGAGATGACTCATCTCGATCAGTTACGTTAAGGTTGGCAGTACTGTGACAGGGTCAGAGTTTGTTAAAGGTTAAAGGTTAAAGGTTAAAGGTTAAAGTTGGGCGTGTGCAGGTGGCAGTTCCACACGGCACAGGGTGGGGGCGCTCTCACCTCGTTGGTGTTCCAGCGATGGCGCTCTTTGGGCAGAGAGGAACATTTGGGCAAACACTCCAACAGCTTTTTGGGAAGGTAGATCTTCAACTGGCCTGGCTCATCTGGAGGAGAGAGGGAAAGAGGGATTACAAACGAAGAGAGAGGAGGAGAGAAGAGGAGAGGGGGATTTCAAACGAAGAGAGAGGAGGAGATGAGGGAGAGAACAGCAGAGAGGAGGAGAGAGGGGGAGAGAGGAGGAGAGGAAAGAGGGAGGAGTAGAGGAAGAGTGGAGGAAAGGAGGAGAGGAGGAAGAGAGAGGAGCAGAGAGGAGGAGTGAGGGATGGAGGAGAGGAGGTTTCAACTGGCTCATTTGGAACAGAAGTAGAGAAAAGAGAGGGATTCGGAGGAGAAGAGAGAGGGGAGGGACGGAATGAAGGAGTAAGGGAGAGAAGAGGAGAGGAAAGGGGGAGAGAACAGACGAGGAGAGAGGAGGAGAGGGGTTAGGACAAAAGGAGAAGTGGAGAAAGCAAGGAAAAGAAAATAGCAGATGAGAAGAAAGGGAGGAGTGAGCGAGAGAGAAAAAAGGGAAAAGGAGAGAAGAGGAGAGGGGGAAGGAAGCAAGGGTTAGATAAGTAGGAGAGAAGGAGAGAAGGGTTAGGAGATGAGGAGGATAGAGGAAAGTGGGAACAGGGAAGGAGAAAAAAGAGAAGTATCAAGCAGAAGAGATGAGCTGATGAGAGAGGAGGAGAAGAGAGAGACGGCAGCAGAAGAGGAGGAGGAGAGAAACAGTTATGGAGGAGGGATGAGGAGAGGAGACAAAGAGAGAGAAAGAGGGAAGAAAAGAAGAGAGGAGAAGAAGGGGAAGGAGCGAAGGAGAGGATAGACGGATGGAGGATGAGTAACACGTATGACAGTCATATTTCATCAGCTGGAGAGTGTGAGAGGAGAATACAAAAGCCTTCTCTGATCTACTCCTCTCATCTGCTCCTGTCTGCTCCTGTCTGCTCCTGTCTGCTCCTGTCTGCTCCTGTCTGCTCCTGTCTGCTCCTCACTGCTCCTGTCTGCTCCTGTCTGCTCCTCACTGTCTCTGTCTGCTCCTGTCTGCTCCTCACTGCTCCTGTCTGCTCCTGTCTGCTCCTGTCTGCTCCTCTGGTTCTGCTCCTCTGTTTCTGCTCCTCTTTGCTTTTGTGGCTCATGAGTGAATCTGGGTAAATATTGGTCTTGTCTGTGTTGATTTGAACAGAAAGAGTCAGAGTGTCAGAGCAGACTCTGGTTTGGCTCCAAATATCAGAGAACGACTCAAATGTCCAGATAAAACACGTTTGATTTAAGACTTTTGGCTTTGGCTCGAGAAAGAAAGAAAATCAAACCTTCATCAAGAGACAACCAAGAACATCCCCCTAAACGAGACTAAACCAAGACTAAACCAAGACTAAACCAGACTAAACCAGGACTAAACCAGACTGAACCAGACTAAACCAGACTAAACCAGAATAAACCAGACTAAACCAGGACTAAAATAGGACTAAACCAGGACTGAACCTAGTGCTGTCAAGAGATTAAAAAAATGGAGAGATTAATTAATTATGATCTGTAATTAATTAATCTAATTAATCTATTCATCTATAAATTGCTGAGAACAGGATTAAACCAGCACAAACCATAATCTATGTTTGATTAAACCAGCACTAAACTAGGACAAAATCAGGATTAAATAAGGAATAAGCCAGAACTGAACCAAGATTAGATCAGAACTAGGACTAGTGCAGAACTAAAACAGGACTAAACACATGTCTGACCCAGGACTAAACCAGGACTGAATGAGGATTGATGAGAGTCTAAATATACAGCTGGTGCTCTCAGGTTTCTTTAAGTGAACAGAACATAAAAAGATGGATCCACAGATGGGACAGGGGCGTCTGTCTCATCTCAGCCTCATGTTTGGATTAAGGTGCATCCATTATCACATTATCTACAGTCGCACAAACCACAGGGGGCGCTCTGATGCACATTAAAAGCTCCTCTGCTCTGCTCTAATGGACAGAGGATACAGCAGAGAATCAAACTCTATTTAAGTCTACACTGGACTAGTGTCTGGGGCCAAACATCCAGCACAGTACAGTCCAAATCACTATTAGCAAAAAAAACCCACACTTTTCTCCACAAACAACAAACTCCCAAGTCTTATTCAGATTTCAGTCTTTTTGTCAATTCTTCTGGATGTGTTTAAAATGTTCCGCGATCTACTGTGTGTTTGTAAAGGTTCTACATCACACAAAACGGATTCTTTAAGCCGCGTTCTAATGGAGTTCAATCCATGGCGAGGAGAAAATTCAGTTTGTCGACTGGACAAAGTTAGTTTGGTTGAAGACATTTCACAGCTCATCCAAACTGCTTCTTCAGTTCTGGTCAGACGTTGGTGGGCACTTCCTTATATCTGTCTGCAGGCAGGAGTGAACTAACTGAAACTACTCTGAAACTAACACAAACACTTGTTTAGAGTTTCTGTTTGTTAGCCTATTGATCTATACAGGGTGTGGGGTCTAATTAACAGAACAATTCATGGCCATAATGGAGCTTCCACATCTCTGGACCTGACCTGGATACATCTGTTGTTCTCTTGTTTGTTTTGAAGTAGGTTTGAGGATGGAGTTGTAAATAGAGCGGGATCTCATGGAGACCCAAAATGGGCCTTCAACAAAACCAAGAGAACTAAAAAACAGGACAACAGAGAATCAGAACCCAGGAGAAAGGGGGTAACTACTCCATACATGGCTGGAGTTTCTGAAAAACTACAGATGATTTTCAGACAACATGAGATCCTGGTCTATTTCAAACCTACGAACACTCAAGACAGAAACGGTCCAACCAAAGGACAAAACACCGAGACACAAACCAAGCAATGCGGTCTACTCCATTCAGTGCAGTGAAGACTGCAGTGAACGCTACACTGGAGAAACTAAACAGCTACTTCAAAAGAGGATGAACCAACACAGACGAGAGAGCAGCAGTGGACCTCAGTCTGCTGTGCATCTCCACTTAAAAGCCACGGGCCACTCATTTGAGGACAGTGAGGTACAGATTTTAGCCAGAGAAAAGAATTGGTTTGAGAGGGGAGTGAAAGAAGCCATTTTTGTTAAGAAAGAGAATCCTTCTCTAAACAATGGAGACTCAGACACCATCTATCTCCTATTTACAACTCCATCCTCAAACCTAATTCAAAACAAACAAGAACAACAGGTGTATCCAGGTCAGGTCCAGAGGTGTGCAAGCTCCATTATGGTCATGAATTGTTCTGCTAATTAGACCCCACACCCTGTACAGGTCAATAGGCCGAACTAACAAACGGAAACTGTAAACAAGTGTGTGTGTTAGTTTCAGAGGAGTTTGAGTGTAGTTAGCTCCTCCCTGCAGACAGATATAAGGAAGTGTCCACCATCGTCTGACCAGAACTGAAGAAGCAGCTTGGATGAGCTGTGAAACGTCTTCAACCAAACTAACTTTTGTCCAGTCAACAAACTGACTTTTCTCCTTGCCGTGGATTCTACCTGGACGACTGAGGGATTCTTCACACGGTGTTCAATCCTCAAAAACAGACCTGGACTTGTGTTTTGTTTCATTCACACATGTTTGAGTACATGTTGGGCTCGTGCACAGCCCATCAGCTCTGATCCCAAAGCCTCATATACACAGCAAAAAGTGGAGAGTTAAACTGGACTCCCACAGAATCACTTTGAACATTCATAAATATGTGTATATGAGTTTGTGTATATGGGTTTGTGTGTGTTTATGTAGATGCTGTATATGTGTATTGTACAGTACATGTGTATGTGTGTGTATTCTATATATGTATGTGTGTGTATATATATTGTGTATAAGGGAGTTTGAGGGTGGAAGGTGTGGGGTTTTAAATGGAGAAAAACACAATGCAAACTGGAACATGTACATGTAACTACTAATGATAACACTTGAATAAAAATGTGAATAAAACACTTGAATTTACACTTGATTTTATGTAAAAACTGTTTCAAACTGGTCTTCTCTCACGGGACTTTGAAGTGGTGGGTGGGAGGTGCCACATTAACACTAACGGAAGTCAAATTAACTGCAAATAACCCCAACTCCAAACCTCAACTTCACTTAAAAACAACATAGTCCCAATAAATGAATGTAGACTAAACTAAAGAAAAAATAGCGTTCTCTTTCCTCTGACTCCTACTTTCTCCCTGTCTCTTTGTCCCTTTTTTTCTCCCTTTCTTTATCTACCTGTTCCGAAAAAAATATCCTTTCACACCTCTCCATTACACAGGAGAAAGAGAGACAGAAAGAGGGGGACAGAGAGCCTGGAGAAAGAGAAGAGGGAGGAAGAGGCAGAGGGATAACAGTGTAGGTACAGACGGGTGGAAAGAGAAAGCGGAAGGAAAGAAGGTAGAGGGAGGAAGAGTGAGGTAGAGCGGCAGAGATAGAGAAAGAGGTACAGCATAAGGGGAGAGACACTCACTACATGGGGGGCAGGAGAGAGAGACAGAGAGGAAAGAGAAGAGAGAGAGAGGGGAGGTAAGAGGTGAGAGAGAGGGAGAGGAAACAGTGCAAATGTTCAAATCATTTCCTATTGTCATATAAAACTTTTGTCACTTTACACTTACTCACAGTGGGAAGAAGAAGCATAACTTTTGTTCAGTGAAGCTACGTTCAGACTGCACCCTGAAGTGACCTAAATCTGATTTTTTGGCCCCTATGTGACCTGTATCTGATTTTTAATGACAGTCTGAACCACACAGATCCGACTTTATCAAATGTGACCCAGGCCACTTGGATATGTGCTCCTAAAACCGATACATATCTGATCTTTTGACACGTGACTTCAGTCTGAACGGCCAAGGCGCATTCATCCACCTACACGTTATCAACAAGCCACAAATGTACACAAACGTTCTTCTCGTCACACGAAAATTGTTAATAAACTCTGTGTCACTGAAGAGAAGCACATCACTATCCCACCACTCTTGGCTACATTTCCACATCCACACGTTCCTTTCACCACACGTTTTGCCCCAACAAAACACCACGACCAAAAACCTCGTCCTTCTCCTTCTCAATCTCCTCCTTAAAACATGTAAGTTGTTCATGTTCTGGCTCTAGTACGAGAGGAACTTTAAAATCTCCAGGTGCTCAATGCTCACGTCCCATGTTTCCGTAAATACAGAGCACACTCGCTGTGGTTGACGTTGTCGTGTCTCCAGTGCACATGCGGGACACTTTTGGGCCATTTAATGTTCACACTGGAGATCACATACAAGTCGTATTTAATTGGAAACGTGAACGACCTCGCAAAAACATCGGATTTCACAAAAACAATCTGAATTGAGCATTAAGCCCTGCAGTCTGAACATAGCTTTAGTCTTACATAGTCCCTCCATCCTCCTCCAGTCACTCCACATACCTTGGTAAATGGTCACATTTTTCTATAGCACTTTTCCACCTTCAAGGCACCACTCACCCATTCACACACCAGTGTACGCAGACACTAGGTTCAGTGTCTTGCCCAAGGACACAACAACAGCATTCATCTGTGGGAGCTGGAATCACACCTGTGATGATGTTTATGTCAAGAGTGGGATTTGAACCGCCAACCTTCAGATCAGTGGACAAACGCTCTACCAACTGAGCTACTGCCGCCCTTCACTATAACCATTTGGATGATTTCAGCTCTGGAAATGCCCATTTTTACTGAAGGTAAAAGGAACTGTTCCCTTGAAAACTACCACTCCATGACATCACAAGGTGGACCAGAGCATTTTGAGCTTTGGAGATGTAGACAGATTAATAATAAAAAGTGTTACTCAAACATGTGAATGAAACAAAACACAACTCCAGGTCTGTTTTTGAAGAGGGAACAACATTATAACATGGATTAAAGATCACAAAAGTCCCTTTTGCATAATATCGGACCTTTAAACTGTACTTGAGTAAAAGTAGTAAATGTAACAGAGTATCCTCGTTCCTGTCTGCTCTGTTTCTGGATGTGTTCCACGGGACGTGAGCAGCTCCTCTCTGCAGGCTTAAACCTCATTTGTGTTTAGCAGCAGATTGGAGCGTCGTGCTGTGAATGACAATCACCATGGCCCCTCCCCCAACCCCCACTCTCCCCGTCCACACAGCCAATCACAGCGCAGAGCCGGGACCAGACCAGCTAAAGAGCCACTACGGAACTTTTCTGTCAGAGGGTCTGCTGTTTGCTTGTCTCCTGTTTTGCCTGGAATGTCCCACAGTCTGAAACACATTTCACTCCATGGATAAGAGCAGGTGAAGCCACAAAGCCAAGTTACAGGTCAGGTTTGTGGAGATGCAAGCCCACTCACAGTAAGACTAATTACTACTGCTACAACAACTGCTAAAACTACTACTGGACTGTTTTAGTGTTTTTGTGTTTTCAGATTTGACATAAACAGATTCAAATCAATAGTTATAATTTGGTGTTTTGGTTCAAGATGATTATCCAATCAGAACACAGTTTCAACACAAATCCAGTGTGTTTAAACCTAAAATGTCTCTCTCTGATCCCTAAACCCCAGCACCTGCACCAGTCTTGACTCAGTGCTAGTGCAGCCTCTGCAGCTCAGGGAGGCAATTCTAGAGGTTCTGAACTTTTACATGAGGCCTGGTCTGTCCAGAAACTGAGACTGAGACACACTTGGATGTGTCACTGTCTGCAGGTGAAGACTCTGGAGACACAGGGTCACATGTGATGGTCGTACCTTTTTAAAATGACAAACGTGCAGGCTACACACGGTTCCTTTAAAGTGCCCATCTGATACAAAATCACTCTTTTCACATTGTATCTTCTGCACATAAACAAGCACAGTTTGGGTTTTGAAACATCCATTACACAATAGTTCTGAAATCTTACTGATTTCTTGGAGACAGTCACAGACCAGCCCTTCCTCTGCCCATCTCAGGGAGGGAGGGGGAGACAGGCTAAACCCTAATAGAGGTAGGAATAAACTTTTATTCATCATGGAGATGCAGCGCGTTCAGCCACATGTGTTGGACCCAGAATCGGACGAGGACTTTGAGGAGCACAAAGCTCAAGCACCGCGTCTACATCAACTGAACATTACTGATTGGTGAAGTATTAATAAACACTAGTAGATCAACTTATTATATCGTGTTCACTGCAGTGTAGAACAATGAGCTTCTGCTGTCACTTTTGTTTAGTTGTTTATGTGGGAATTGTCAGACGATGTAGGGCGGAGGTGGTGGAGTGGGGGAGGGGGGGCGGGTGTGAAGCACTTTCTGCTACGTCAAACGCCTCATAGTTGTATCTGCCGCGTCATCATTGTAGCAGCTTTAGTTTGTTGTCATGTGGGAGGGAGGCAGAAATACTCTGCAATTTGTTAAAAAAACACAAAAATCAATCTAAAAACCACTTCAGCGAAAAATACAAGGCCCACACATCACTCTGAGAAGGTAGAAAGCTGTGAAAAGTAGATTTTGCATGAGGTGGGCCCTTTAATTTCTACCTTTGTGACACTTATCACTAGATTTCCAAAAGCTGAACTTTAAACTAATCCTAAAATCTCATGTATTCAAAACATGTATGTCTAAACTTCAGGTTTAATGTCTTTTAGCCCATGAAGACACAGGGAGGGCATCTGACACACAAGGACATTTAGCTGTTTACAGTTTATCATCTCAATACTTTCCACTTTTGTGATTGTTTCACATGTTGTGCAGGAGTCTATAAAACTCTGGGAGATTCACTTGTTTTGAAAGAAATCTCCAAACTTGAATAATGGCACCACTTTATGAACTGATTGTGAAAAGTTTAGTTTATCTATTCGTTTATTTTTTCTGACAGAGAAGACGCTGAACTTTGTGCCAGTTTCTGTTTCAAGTGGATAGGCCCAGTAATTACACACATATTAACCATGACACAGCTCACACATCTACAACCTGACACTTCCACACAAACTCCTCCTGAGGACTGTGAGCGCTCTCAGCTCAGGTTCAACTGCAGCGACTTATTAACACATTTCACTTTTCTAGTCATTTCTGAGCGCACAGGGCTGTTGTCTTCCATTTGACCTTGGCACGAAATAAAGTAAAAGGATTCATTTTCAGCACAGAGAATGTTTCTGCGGTTTCTTCTAAGTTCAATAAAAATGTTTGAAACGAGTGATTTTCAAACTGAACTCAGCGCCTCAGAAAATATGAGTCTTTCAAAAAGAACCATCTTCAACTGAAATGGAGTCGTGACCCTCCATCTCTGCTCTGCTGTCAAGGACTAAACCAGGACTAAACAAGGACCAAACCAGGATTAACAAGGACTAAACCAGGACTAAACCAGGACTAGACAAGGACTAAAACAAGGACTAAACAAGGACTAAACCAGGACTAAACCAGGACTAAACAAGGACTAAACCAGGATTAACAAGGACTAAACCAGGACTAGACAAGGACTAAACCAGGACTAGACAAGGACTAAACCAGGACTAGACAAAGACTAAAACAAGGACTAAACAAGGACTAAACCAGGACTAAAACAAGGACTAAACCAGGACTAAATCAGAACTAAACCAGGACTAAACCAGGACTAAAGAAGGACTAAATAAGGACTAAACAGGACTAAACAAGGACTAAACAAGGACTAAACCAGGACTAGACAAAGACTAAAACAAGGACTGAACCAGGACTAAACCAGGACTAAACCAGAACTAAACCAGGACTACACCAGGACTAAACAAGGACTAAAACAGAACTAAATCAGGACTAAAACAGAACTAAACAAGAACTAAACAAGGACTACACAAGGACTACACAAGGACTACACAAGGACTAAACCAGGACTAAACAAGGACTAAAACAAGGACTGAACCAGGACTAAAGAAGGACTAAACCAGGACTAAACCAGAACTAAACCAGGACTAAACCAAGAGTAAACCAGGACTAACCAAGGACTAAAGCAGAACTAAACCAGGACTAAACAGGACTAAAGTGGGACTGAACCTGGACTAAAACAGGACTAAAACAGGTCTAAACCAGGACTAAACTAGGACTTGATCAGTACTCGGCCGGGACTAAACTTGTGTTGTTCTCAGATAGTTTTGTAAAATACCACTTACTTTTAGCCCGTCATGTTTATTTACAGGTGTAGTATTACATTATATATATTATATGTTATACATCAACTTCTGTAGCTGCCCTGAAGGAGTAAATAAAAAAGAGAACTGGATAAAACAGACTCTTGTGAGCTTCAAAACATGTTCTAATGTTCCCTCATCAAAAAAACACCTGGAGTTGTGTTTTGTTTCATTCACACGTGTTTGAGTAACTCTTTATTATTAGTCTGTCAACATCTCTAAAGCTCAAAATGCTCTCTTCTACATTTTGATGTCATCATTTGGTAGTTTTCCAGTTACTGTTTTGTTTTTGTTTTTTTCTCAGTAGTTTTTTTTTAGCTACTTTACACCTTTAGTTCAGTAGAGATTGGCAATTCCAAGTCTGAAATCATCCAGATGATTCTAGTGAAGGTGTATGGAGTTCAAGAGTTTAAAAAAACAGTGGAGCACTTCCTGGATCACTACATGACATGATAAGGTGGAAGGTTTTCTGTTTGAGAGAAGAACTCAGCCTAAATGTGCAGGTTTGTGTGTTAAATATGTGAATGAAACAAAACACAAGTTGAGGTGTGTGTGTGATGAGGAAATCATCTCTCTTTCTCCATCCCTCTTGCTCTTCCCTCTCTTCTCTTTTCTTCTGTCTCATCCCTCTATCCTCTCTTTTGTCTCTCCTCTTCCCTTTTTATTTCTCTCTCTCCTCCCTGCCTCCCCCTCTCTCCTCTCCCACTCAGAGCCTTAGGGTGCCTCTGCTCTGGGTGACATATGTTAGATACACTCCACCACACAGAAGCACACACACACAAACACACACACACACACACACGCCTCACAGCATCTGCATCACAGTCTCTGATCAATAACCAATCAAAGCGATCAGTGCTTTAGGGTCCTGCTCCAGCTGAGAGAGCCACAACACACAGGACAGATCACTTTCACCAGAGCGGAGGAGGAGAGGAGGAGAGAGGGAGAAGAGAGGAGTAGAGGAGAGTAAACCACAACACACAGGACAGATCACGTTCACTAGAGGGACAGGGGGAGAAGACAGGAGCAGAGAGGGAGAGAGGGGGAAAGGGGAACAGTGGAAGAGAGTGAAGAAGAAAGGAGGAGAGAGAACTACAACATGGGACAGATCAGTTTCCTCAGAGGGGGAGAAGAGGGAGCAGGGCCAAAGTGAAACCTTTTGTCCACTGGTTCAGTTTGGAGTGGATCAGTAACTGCACCTGACAGCACCTGACTGCACCTGACTGCACCTGACAGCACCTGACAGCATCTGAGTGCACCTGACTGCACCTGACCTGACAGTACCTGACTGCACCTGACTGTACCTGACAGCACCTGACAGTACCTGACTGCACCTGACACCTGACACCTGACCTGACCCTGACCTGACTGCACCTGACTGCACCTGACTGCACCTGACAGTACCTGATTGCACCTGACTGTACCTGACTGCACCTGACACCTGACAGCACCTGACAGCACCTGACTGACACCCTGACAGCACCTGACAGTACCTGACTGCACCTGACAGCCCCCTGACTGCACCTGACAGTACCTGACTGCACCTGACAGCAACCTGACTACACCTGACTGCACCTGACAGACCTGACAGTACCTGACTGCACCTGACTGACAGCACCTGACAGCACCTGACAGTACCTGACTGCACCTGACAGTACCTGACAACACCTGACAGCACTGACAGTACCTGACTGCACCTGACCTGACACCTGACTGCACCTGACAGCACCTGACTGTACCTGACAGACCTGACCTGACAGTACCTGACTGCACCTGACAGTACCTGACTGCACCTGACAGTACACCTGACTGACACCTGACTGCACCTGACAGTACCTGATTGCACCTGACTGTACCTGACAGCACTGACCTGACAGTACCTGACAGCACCTGACACCTGACAGTACCTGACAGTGACACACTGACAGCACTGACAGTACCTGACAGTGACTGCACCTGACTGCACCTGACAGTACCTGACTGCACCTGACTGTACCTGACAGTACCTGACAGCACCTGACAGTACCTGACTGCACCTGACTGACAGCACCTGACAGCCTGACAGCACCCTGACTGCACCTGACAGCACCTGACAGTACCTGACTGCACCTGACAGCACCTGACAGCACCTGACTGCACCTGACTGCACCTGACAGTACCTGACTGTACCTGACTGCACCTGACTGCACCTGACAGTACCTGACAGCACCTGACAGTACCTGACAGCACCTGACAGTACCTGACTGCACCTGACAGTACCTGACCACCTGACTGCACCTGACAGCACCTGACAGTACCTGACTGCACCTGACAGCACCTGACAGCACCTGACAGTACCTGACAGCACCTGACTGCACCTGACTGCACCTGACAGCACCTGACAGTACCTGAGTGCACCTGACAGCACCTGACTGCACCTGACAGTACCTGACAGCACCTGACAGTACCTGACTGCACCTGACAGCACTGACTGCCACCTGACTGCACCTGACTGCACCTGACAGTACCTGACAGCACCTGACAGCACCTGACAGTACCTGACTGCACCTGACAGCACCTGACTGACACCTGACAGTGACAGCACCTGACAGTACCTGACTGCACCTGACTGCACCTGACTGCACCTGACAGCACCTGACAGTACCTGAGTGCACCTGACTGCACCTGATTGCACCTGAATGTACCTGACAGCACCTGACAGTACCTGACTGCACCTGACTGCACCTGACAGTAGGGATCTGGTTCTCTGCAGCTTGGTTAGTTTTAGCTATTGATACTTTGCAGTGACATCATGCTGGTTATAGCATGGATGTCTTCGGCAGAATGTTTAGCAGTTACCATGGTGACACAATGCACACATTAGCAAACACAGTCTTAGATCATCTGAAAACTCAAGAAAAAATACAAAATGGATTTAAACACCATATTTTCAGGAGCCTGTGATCAGCGTGAGTGTTCATGGTTCTGATTAGGAGTTTGAATTTTAACTAAAAGGAGAGTGACTCACTGAAAAACTGTAGGAAAAACTCATACTAGCTTCAATGTCATTGAGAGGGACTTAACAACACAAATCAGATCACCTGTTATAATACAGTCAGTAGTATAGTGTAGTACAGTCAGTAGTATAGTGTAGTACAGTCAGTAGTATAGTATAGTACAGTCAGTAGTATAGTGTAGTACAGTCAGTAGTATAGTGTAGCACAGTCAGTAGTATAGTATAGTACAGTCAGTAGTAGTATTAGTGTAGTACAGTCAGTAGTATAGTGTAGTACAGTCAGTAGTATAGCATAGTACAGTCAGTAGTATAGTGTAGTACAGTCAGTAGTATAGTATAGTCAGTAGTCAGTAGTATACAGTCAGTAGTATAGTAGTACAGTCAGTCAGTAGTATACAGTGTAGTACAGTCAGTAGTATAGTATAGTACAGTCAGTAGTATAGTGTACTACAGTCAGTAGTATAGTGTAGAACAGTCAGTAGTACAGTATAGTACAGTCAGTAGTATAGTGTAGTACAGTCAGTAGTATAGCATAGTACAGTCAGTAGTATAGTGTAGTACAGTCAGTAGTATAGTATAGCACAGTCAGTAGTATAGTGTAGTACAGTCAGTAGTATAGTGTAGAACAGTCAGTAGTACAGTATAGTACAGTCAGTAGTATAGTGTAGTACAGTCAGTAGTATAGTATAGTACAGTCAGTAGTATAGTGTAGTACAGTCAATAGTATAGTGTAGTACAGTCAGTAGTATAGCATAGTACAGTCAGTAGTATAGTGTAGTACAGTCAGTAGTATAGCGTAGTACCGTCAGTAGTATAGCGTAGTACAGTCAGTAGTATAGTGTAGTACAGTCAGTAGTATAGTACAGTAGTACAGTCAGTAGTATAAGTATAGTACAGTCAGTAGTATAGTGTAGTACAGTCAGTAGTATAGTATAGTATAGTATAGTACAAGTCAGTAGTATAGGTATAGTAAGTAGTCAGTAGTAGTATAGTGTAGTACAGTCAGTAGTATAGTATAGTACAGTCAGTAGTATAGTATAGTAATAGTACAGTCAGTAGTATAGTGTAGTACAGTCAGTAGTAGTACAGTAGTATACAGTCAGTAGTATAGTGTAGTACAGTCAGTAGTAGTATAAATATGTATTGTAACCCACCCAAGTTTTACTTGTTGAATTGGAAATGTGTTCCTTTAAATTTCATTCAACTATGCAGTGTCATATGCGCCCAGTAGACGGTGCTGTGGGTTTTGTTGCAAATGCACACCATCTTGTGAAGAAGCTGGACAGCACATGTAATACAAATCTTAAATTGTTAAAGAGAGATTCTGGAGAGGAAGTTTTGTCCAGGTTTTTGTTTGTTCTTGTTCTCCGGACTTTGATGTTTTTTTGTTGACCAACTGAATTGACCTGGGACTGTTCGCTGTGAGGCTGGAGTCACTGGATCCAGGACCTGTGGACCTGCTGGACGCCTTGACGTCTCTTCTTGGTGGACCTGGCCTTCATTGCAGTACAGTTGAATTAAACTAAGATCTTGTGCACCAACGAAAGAAAGAAACAAAAAATCATACTACCCGGGTAGATGAGACAAAATAGTTTTTTTTTTCAGAGCTCTGAACTTTTTATTTTTGAAAGGACAAATTGTTGGACAAAAGGACTGATTTATGTAGGGGTAAGCTGGTAATATTTGGGGAAGAATATTGATTCTGTTCAATAAATTTTACACACTTTTCTCATTTCAACCTACAGTCTAAATTTATTACACCTTCTTTCCTCCTTTAGAACCTAGATTGCTGGGTACACGTATCATTCATATCTTACTAGTTCGTTTGGTACAGGTTACACCGACCCAATTCGTGGCGAGCCAGCCAGGAGGAAAAGGTGAATTAGAGACAAAACTGTAGAGTTAAATACAAAATCTTTTGCCGAATTCATTGTCATTTTTTATTTCGGAAAGCAACTCCGCTTTATGTTCGCAAATATGGCTTCTGAAATAGACTGTGGTGTTGACATGAGAAGGTGTATTTATGTTGAGGGCATTGCTACCTCTGACACAGATGAACAGATTACTGAGTTTTGTTCAACCTTTGGGCCTGTAAACAAGGTTTTAAGAGTAAGGCAGACGGGGCAAACTTCTGGTGTAAAAGCTCTAGTTGAGTTTCAGTCTGTGAATACCGTTACAGATTTAGCGCCTACCTTGCCACAGGTTTACCCTAGTTTTGAGAACTCTTTCATTTTGTGGCGTGTAGATGTAGCTTACAAATTTAGCCAGACCCCCAAGAAAACCACATGTCTTGATCTCCCAACCCTTTCTAATAATGAAAGCTCGAGCTCAGAGAGCGACCCTGATTCTGATGACAGCGGAACCCCTCTAATACCCCGAACACGCACTAGGCTCGATTCTACTGAACAAATCACCTCTAGTCATGGCACAAAAGCAGAGGTTTGGACAGACGGGACACAGTCAAGGGGCTCTAAGGTTAAAACTGCTCCTTATAGTGACATTATCAATCCAACTGAAGTCCAAAAAATCATTGTGGAGCATGTGATAAAAAATAATAGCTCCAGTGCCCCAAGCCAAAACTCTAAATGGCTTCGCCCTTTCTCAGGCAGAGTTCCCAAACCTCCAAATGAGGTTGATTTTGAAACTTGGTGCCTTCATGTTGAGCTCATGATACAAGATAACCACAGTGTTGATATACAAAGGCGGAAAATCTTGGAGAGCTTGCTACCACCTGCTTCTGACCTAATGAGACAACTGGGTCCCCAAGCAGCCCCCAATGACTATGTTAGACTCCTTGAATCAGCTTATGGACTAGTTGAGGATGGGGAAGAAATATTTGCACGTTTTCTGGGCACCCATCAAAATACTGGGGAGAAAGCTTCTGAATTTCTACAACGATTACAAGTACTGCTGACCACTGCCATTCAAAGGGGTGGAGTAACAAGCAAAGATGCTGACAGGCATTTAATCAGACAGTTCCGACGTGGTTGTTGGGATCAATCCCTACTTCTTGCCTTACAACTTGAGCTCAAATCAGACATACCTCCTAAATTCTCTGACTTTTTATTGCAGTTACGAACTGAAGAGGACAGGAGAATCACCAAGTTTGATCGTATGCAGCGGCATCTGGGGGGCACAAAGATCAAATCGTCTGTGAACATGCAACTTGTGCCTGAGGTAACACCCCAGTATGAACCTGACACAGAGGTGCTTCAGAAATACATTACACAAACGGAAGACTTGACAAAACAGGTAGCTGAACTAAAAATGCAGCTCACTAAGAAGAAAGAACATCGAAAACAGAAAAGCACTAGAAAGACTCAGACAAAAGTTGAAACACCTCCAGCCGAGGTCACTGAGGCTCAAGTGCAGCAGATCACACCCAAAACTAGACCAAGAGCATGGTTTTGTTTCAAATGCGGCAATGATGGACATATTGCTCGAGAATGTGAAAATCCCCCAAACAAGCTTTTAGTGGACCAAAAGTACAAAGAGTTAAAAGAACGACAAAATGAATGGCAAAACAAGTATGGACATTTAAACAGGAGAGGGTCGCAGTGGAGGGACTGACTGCACCCCATGAAAGGAAATGTCCCACGCCAACTCCCAATTCAGAACCAATCACATGTGGGAATCATTCTGCAACACAATCACTTAACAGAGAACTTCCAAAGGGGCTAATTGGACCTAAATGTACTGCTACAGTGAATGTTGAGGGAGTGCAATGTGACAGCCTAATTGATTCAGGGTCACAGGTGACAACTGTCTCAAAATCCTTCCATGAAAATCACCTCTCTCATCAGCAGATCCTTCCAATACAAGACCTGCTAGATCTTGAGGGTGCTGGCGGTCAGGAAGTCCCTTATCTGGGGTATGTCCAAATTTCTCTTGATCTCCCAGAGGATGTAATGGGGGCACCTGAAAGGGTTGACACCCTTGCACTTGTCGTTCCTGACCATAGATCCAACATACACGTTCCCCTCTTGATTGGTACAAATGTACTAGATCCACTGTATGAGAAATACGCACTTACCTTGAATGAGCGTGCAGCACATAAGTCAAAAAGTACAAGTAGTTCTGCCCTAGCCAAGCATTTGTACCACAGATTCAAAATAAAGCAGCAGAATGGCAGAGTTGGAACTGTGAAGCTACAGAGCAAAAAGTGTGTTACCNGTGACTAAAACACAGACACATTACATAGTGCACGTTTCAGTTCAATCACACTTTAGTCCTTCTTTGGGGAACTCACTATTCAGACCTGATTACGTCTTGTGGTATAGATCCATGTTGTCCATTTTTACTACACCACTACAGATTATACATTATAGATTATAGATTATAGATTAGTCCCAGATCTGACTTGGCACTGTCTGTCGGCTTTGATTTACTTGGTTTAGACACAGTTTACACCAAGGTTTAGTCCTAGTTTAGTCCTGGTTTAGTCCTGGTTTAGTCCCAGTTTAGACCTGGTTTAGTCCTAGTTTAGCCCTGGTTTAGTCCTAGTTTAGCCCTGGTTTAGTCCTGGTTTAGCCCTGGTTTCGTGCTAGTTTAGACCTGGTTTAGTCTTTGTTTAGACCTGGTTTAGAACTGGTTTAGCCCTGGTTTAGTCTTTGTTTAGACCTAGTCCTAGTTTAGCCCTGGTTTAGTCCTAGTTTAGACCTGGTTTAGTCCTAGTTTAGACCTGGTTTCGTTTACTAGTTTAGACCTGGTTTAGTCTTTGTTTAGACCTGGTTTAGAACTGGTTTAGCCCTGGTTTAATATTTGTTTAGACCTGGTTTAGTCCTAGTTTAGACCTGGTTTCGTACTAGTTTAGCCCTGGTTTAGTCCTAGTTTAGACCTGGTTTAGCCCTGGTTTAATCTTTGTTTAGACCTGGTTTAGTCCTAGTTTAGCCCTGGTTTAGTCCTAGTTTAGACCTGGTTTAGTCCCAGTTTAGACCTGGTTTAGTCCCATTTAAGACCTGGTTTAGTCCTGGTTTAGTCTTTGATTTGACTTTGTTTAGACCTCGCTTAGTCCTGGTTAAGTCCCTTTAGTCTTGGTTTTGTCCTAGTTTAGACCTGGTTTAGTCCTGGTTAGTCCAAGTTAAGATCAAGTTGATTTATGATGGGTTTAGACCTTGTGTTGGTTTAAATATAGTTGTTTTAAACCTGGTTTAGTCCTGATTTAGTCCTGATTTAGACCGCAAAAATCATTCGAGATTTCAAACACCAAAACGGAGACGGAGACGAGACAGGCGGTCAGGCAGATGGACAGACACACAGATGAGTTTAAAATGGAGACGGACAGACGAAGGACAAACAGACACTGTACATCCAGTCTGAACGGATCCAACATGGACATTTGTAGAGAAAACATTCACACAGAAATGTAGATTCTTTACTTCATTATACGGAAAAAAACATTAAAATCTTAAGAGCTGCTGAGTTGTGTTAATTGATTACACTTAAATGCCTAAAATGTTCCAGAGCATGTAAGTAAACATATCTATCTCATATTTATTCAATTACATAAAAAGCTTTAAAATAAATGCTTTCCACAGATCTGACCTGTAATTTGACAAGGTTTGTGTGTTAAAACATTATTCTTGCTTTGGATCACAGTATACAAAATGGTTGCCAGCCCAGGTGCTCATATCCCCCGAATGACGGAGGCTTTTTGCCGTAACGTTATTTAAATTCTGAGTGTGCTATGGCTTTTTTCACTTTTAAATTGCTGCTGCTTGCATTTGCACCTCTACAAGAACTTTGTCTTTTTTTGCGTTTTCTGTTTCATTTGAAGGTTTGTGTGTTAAACATGTGTGAATGAATAAAATACAACTCTGTGTTTGTGAAAATAACAGAAAATAGCAGAAAATATCATAATAGGGAATCTTTAAAGTAGCCGGAGCTTGGAGAAGTGTATCAAAACAACCTGATGACACGATCTCACACAGATGTTTCTCTGTCATGGTGCAATTTCACAGTGTCATTTTTATGGGACCTGATATGCACCTACCTGTCTCCAAAGAAATGAGGAGACGCTTTGCTTTTTATGTTCCACGATATGACATTAAACTTATGTATTATGTGTCGATCTATTTTCATCATCTCATTTTGGACGTCAAGTTACAGGTCAGATCCTCATTAACAGTAAAAATACATGCTCTTTTCAGTAAGTAAATAAATAAATAGCCAGTGCCTAACTATGTCTGCTCACGTGTCCTGTGTGTGTCTGTACCGTGCACTGAGGACTCACTGTCTCTGGAGTCATGCAGAGACTCGGGCTTGACGGGGGTGGGGTCACTCCAGGAGCGGCTGAAGCTCTTGGCCCGGCGGTCCACGAAGGCTGACGGAGGCGGATACAGTGTTATGAGAATGGAACCAGCAACCAGGCAATGCACAGGCAAAACATGAAGTAATGGAGCACAACTAGAGAAAGACCAGCCTAATATATCAGTTGGTAGATATATCGGGCCGATATTTACACTGTTTAGAGTATCGGCTTTCAGTCTTAAATCTCCACAAACGGCAGATATTTAATTTTGGCCGCTCTAGTGCACAAAGTCTCATTTGAAGACTTTAAGGAGATAGTTGCACTGCTGTTTGACTGCACTGCTTTCTTAAAGGTTGGCAGTAAAACAGGACTTACGGGACGTTTGTAGTAAATTTTAATTATCGTATTTTTCGGACTATAAGTTGCACGTTTCTCGTGGTTTGGGTGGTCCTACGACTTATAATCCGGTGCGACCAATATATTAAAATGTTCACACTGACAGCCACGAGAGGCTCTAGTCTTGTGTGTCAGTATCTGCTGCTCCTATTACTCCTGTACCACTGTCACTTCACCCTCTATTGCACATGTTTCCTGCAGAAAGGGCCTCTGTCCTGCTGCAAGTACTGAAATATGCAGCAGAAAACGATAATCGAGCAGCAGAAAGAAAGTTTGGAGTGAGTGAGAAACTTGTGAAGGACTGACGAAAGGCGGGGATGGAGAACACAGCTTCATGGAAACCAGGAGGATGCACCATGCAACTTTCCTGGAAGTCACTCGATGGATTGACAAAGCCTGGACTTCAGTGACACCAAAACCATCCTGTCGGGATTCAGAAAGGCCAGAATAATTCTAACTGACTGACGACAGCTACACAGAAGAGGAAGCGGCGCTCTGTTTACCTCTGGAGGTCACAGAGTTGTTCAGAAGTGACACCGAGGATGAAGAATTGAATGGATTTAGTGATTTGGAGTGAGATGGAGAGTTTGGTAAACTTGTTCTGTTCTGTTGTTTATGCTATAGTTTATCTGAAGAACTGTTCATATGTGATTCTCTGTTCTATTGTTATAACTAGAACTTGCCAAAAAGTGTGACTTATAGTCCGGTCTGACTTAAATATGTTTTTTCTTCTTTCACTATGCATTTTTTGGCTGGTGCGATTTATACTATGGAGCGACTTATAGTCCAAAAAATAGGGTACACAATTTGGGAAAAATACTAGTAATTAAGATCTGCCCCACATATCAGCCAAAAAATATCGGCAGATCTTATTGGTTATCAGGTTCTCTGGAGTCTAAAACAACCAGCACTGGCCATGGTCAATCTCTAGGCAAATCAAAGTGTAATGAGCTGAATGCTTTGAATATTGCAAATTAAAATCTCCAAATTATAACATAAAAAGCAAAATCATATAATATAATATAATCATATACCCCACACAAGCACAATAGGTCTCCTTTTAATTTGGTCTTGTTCCAAAATGCAAGGTGGAGAACCCACAACTGATAAAGCGTTTTATACTAAGAAATCGAGCCAGATTTGAGCTTTAATACACATTGCTTTAAATTTCATGGACTGAAGCTATAATCTGCATATATAAAAATCTTAATCACACTTGCCAGATTCAACAAAGCAGACAGACTAAGAATAGTGTGAGCTCTGTGTGGCCACCTGCTCTTCTGTAATTCTCCCATTGCCATTTCTTATTTGTTCACGGAGCGGCTTAACGCACACTGAGATCTCGACAGTATCTCCAAGCGTTTACAAAATGAGTTATTTTTACACTGTAACCTTAAAACATAGACGAGACACAGGCTAAAGATGTGTAAATGAATCCCGGTGTAGACGACATAGGTAGAGATATTTTTGAGCTTTTCTATCCATGATTTCTTTCACAAAAACAATATACTATAAGTCACACTTTTTGGGGAAATGTATTTTATAAAATCAGAGACCAGGAACTGACATTTCATCTTGAAAGTCAAGTTCTAGTAATAACAACAGAACAGAGAACAACAGACTGAAGAGGCATGAATATGTTAACGTAACATATGAACAGTTATTCAGATAATTATAGCATAAACAAGAGAACATAAGTTTACCAAACTCTCCATCTCACTCCAAATCACTAAATCCATTGAATTCTTCATCCTCGGTGTCACTTTGAGAGATAAACCATAGATCCATGAGGTAAACAGAGCGCCGCTTCCTCTTCTGTGTGAAGCTGTCGTCAGACTCGGCATCAGTTTCCATCAGAATTATTCTGGCCTTTCTGAATCCCGACAGGATGGTTTCGATTGTCATTGAAGTTCAGGCTTTGGCGATCCATCCAACCCAAAACATGTTACATAGGTTTCCAAGAACAATTGATAGTCAAGGTCAGTTAAATACAATCAATCAGTGAATCTGCCCAGAGACTACAGGTGGAAATTAGCACTGATGTTACAACCTGATGTACAATGCATCTCTCCTGTTAACGTTAATGCAAAAATTGTGCACTGTCCCTGTCTCAAATAAATAAATAAATGAATAAATAAATCCAGTGACTTCCACGAAAGTTACATGGCGCACCCGCCCGGTTACTGTGAAGCTGTGTTCTCCATCCCCGCTTTCCGTCTGACCCTCACAAGTTTCTCGCTCACTCCAAACTTTCTTTCTACTGCTCGATTAACGTTTTCGGCTGAATATTTCACTATTTGCAGTAGGACAGCAGCTTTTTCTGCAGGAGACATGCACAGTAGAGTGTGAAGTGACAGTGGTACAGGAGTAATAGTAGTACTAGATACTGACACACAAGCCTAAAGCGCACTCTAGCAGCTGTCAGTCTGAAAATTTTAATATATAAGGTGCCCCGGAGTATAAGTCGCAGGAAACACCCAAACCACGAAAAATAGTGCGACTTATAGTCTGAACAATACGGTAGACCTTTTATAAATAAATACTGGACTATATATTCCTGTTCATATGACTGCAAAACCACTCAATGCATTCACCTATGAGCCTTAAGCGATCCCATCTATAATCCCCGTAATCATTAGAATCTGTCAATCAAGATATGCAGAGAGCCAATTACCAGAAGTGGCCATTAAATAGGACAATTATTCAGCATTATTGACTTGTAAAAGAGCAAATGTAAACGATGCAGTAAACAGGTCAATATTATATGGAGGAAAGGCTTGGGAGTGGGGTTTATAAATCAATGTAGCTCGTAGTTTCATGTATTAAACTGCAGATGACGGTTAGACCACTTCACATCTTTTCACTAAAACGGCGTTATTGTAAGATTGTCCAAAAAAATGTGCCTATTTTATTTTATTTTTTTAATAAACATAAAAAAAGGTTTGTAATTTGACTTCCTGGTTGGACACGAGAGGCGAATAACTGTTACCTAGCAACCATGACGTTAACAGGGGCCAAAGCTCGTCTATTTGACACAATAGTAATGATTAGACTAAAAAGCTTTATTTTATTAACTGAAGGTTTAAAGTGTCAGAAAAATGTCTTCTTTGCTCATGGATTGTCAATATTTTGGCTTTAAGTATCTGCTGATCAGTGGTGGAAGAAGTACTCAGTTTTGTTACTTAAGTAAAAGTACAGCTACAAGGGCAAAAGAATACTCATGTAAAAGTATCACATGAAAAAATCTACTAACTTAAAGAGTAAAAAAGTATATTGTAGAGATTTTTAGAATTATTAAAGCATCAAATGTAGTGATTTTGATAAAGAATTTAGCTGATTTTAAGATATTCAATTGAGGATTTTTATTTTTTTCTGTCTGTTTTTGAGTTTTTGTGTGTTTGGCTTGCTCAAAGTTGGGATTTGAACAGCAGGACTCACACCATAAAGAAAAATACTATTTACTTTTCAGTCCAGATCTAAAATAGCCTGATTCATCAGCCGCTTTCACTTCACAGAAACGCTCTTATGTGTCTCTCAAGTAACTACAGAACAACTTTGCATTAAAAGCTCTGAAACACTGAGATTTTCTGGACCAGCTACGACTAGGAAATAGTAGGGATGTAACAATAACCGAAATATTGTGATATTGTATTGTCAAAAGTCTCACAATAATATCGTGGACCATCACAATATATCGAATCACAAGTTCCTTTGCTTAAATGCATGGTTTTATAGTTGCAAGCAGCTTATAAGCAGTGGAAACTACATATCCCATGATTCATTTCAGCGCAGACAACATTAAGAAATATGTTTTTTACTTGAATTCTTAGGATTATAATAATTAGAAATAATTCACTCCAAAATCTTATCAAGGTATTTTAAAAGCAGAAACGTGTCCCATCTACAATTATATCAGCCTCTCCAAAATATCACAATAAATCCCAACCAGGATATGAGCAGAACCGATATTTTGGAGCTGATACAAGTAGCAATACCAGTATCGTATTGGTGCATCCTTAAGAGGGATTTGGAACTTATCTCTACTCCATATATTTTTGTAGCCAGGCTGGTGCCCCCTAGTGTTTCAGCTCAATTAAATTTCTCTCCAGCGACTAGGTCAGGAATCGGAATATACTAGACAGTTTGCAAGAACCCCTGAAGTTGTAAACCGCACACCAGCCAATCAGCGTAGAGCTGTGAAGCCATGACGTCAAACTCAAGCGCCTGTTTGGCCCTTTTGTGGTACAACACAACAGTAAACAAAGCGGTCAAGATGGATGTAGACGAAGACAGACATTCTGTGTTGGCAACGATTCCCGAGAGAGGATTTAGCGGAACAAAGAGAATGTTTGGTGAATTTAAGGAAAGACGTTATTGCCTTCTCCGTTTGCTTAAATCAGAAAATATTTTAAATAAAAAAAGATGTTATCCCATTTTACTTGTTGAATTGGAAATGTGTTCCTTTAAATTTCATTTCAACTATGCAGTGTCATATGCGCCCAGTAGACGGTGCTGTGGGTTTTGTTGCAAATGCACACCATCTTGTGAAGAAGCTGGACAGCACATGTAAGCTCTATTGTGCAAAAATGTAGTAAAATATTGCTTAAATTGTTAAATAACAACTTGTTTTTGGTTCTTAGAGATACATCAAATTGTAAAGAGTTCTGGAGAGGAAGTTTTGTCCAGGTTTTGTTTGTTCTTGTTCTCCGGTGAGTGTGCTAAGGTGATATGCTAGCTCAATTTTGTTTTCTACCTTGACTTAACTACATGATGCAACGACCACTTATTATTTACATGATTCAGAGAATGTATGAAAAAACCAACTGGAGAAATATATAACTATGTACAAATCAGAACTTATATACAGATTTTAAGGGTTGTTACACTACCATGTGCACTGCTAGTGCCACATGTTGAATACTGCGCATTGTGTAAAAAAACCTACAAGCTACTGTAATCCAGTTAAAAGTAGTTCGAAATGATTTAAACCAGATCTGAATTTGTGCTTTGCGGAAATTGTATTAATGTTGCCCTGCTTGTGCAGGTTGGTTTTTTTGTTGACCCGAATTGACCTGGGACTGTTCGCTGTGAGGCTGGAGTCACTGGATCCAGGACCTGTGGACCTGCTGGACGCCTTGACGTCTCTTCTTGGTGGACCTGGCCTTCATTGCAGTACAGTTGAATTAAACTAAGATCTTGTGCACCAACGAAAGAAAGAAACAAAAAATCATACTACCCGGGTAGATGAGACAAAATAGTTTTTTTTCAGAGCTCTGAACTTTTTATTTTTGAAAGGACAAATTGTTGGACAAAAGGACTGATTTATGTAGGGGTAAGCTGGTAATATTTGGGGAAGAATATTGATTCTGTTCAATAAATTTTACACACTTTTCTCATTTCAACCTACAGTCTAAATTTATTACACCTTCTTTCCTCCTTTAGAACCTAGATTGCTGGGTACACGTATCATTCATATCTTACTAGTTCGTTTGGTACAGGTTACACCGACCCAATTCGTGGCGAGCCAGCCAGGAGGAAAAGGTGAATTAGAGACAAAACTGTAGAGTTAAATACAAAATCTTTTGCCGAATTCATTGTCATTTTTATTTCGGAAAGCAACTCCGCTTTATGTTCGCAAATATGGCTTCTGAAATAGACTGTGGTGTTGACATGAGAAAGGTGTATTTATGTTGAGGGCATTGCTACCTCTGACACAGATGAACAGATTACTGAGTTTTGTTCAACCTTTGGGCCTGTAAACAAGGTTTTAAGAGTAAGGCAGACGGGGCAAACTTCTGGTGTAAAAGCTCTAGTTGAGTTTCAGTCTGTGAATACCGTTACAGATTTAGCGCCTACCTTGCCACAGGTTTACCCTAGTTTTGAGAACTCTTTCATTTTGTGGCGTGTAGATGTAGCTTACAAATTTAGCCAGACCCCCAAGAAAACCACATGTCTTGATCTCCCAACCCTTTCTAATAATGAAAGCTCGAGCTCAGAGAGCGACCCTGATTCTGATGACAGCGGAACCCCTCTAATACCCCGAACACGCACTAGGCTCGATTCTACTGAACAAATCACCTCTAGTCATGGCACAAAAGCAGAGGTTTGGACAGACGGGACACAGTCAAGGGGCTCTAAGGTTAAAACTGCTCCTTATAGTGACATTATCAATCCAACTGAAGTCCAAAAAATCATTGTGGAGCATGTGATAAAAAATAATAGCTCCAGTGCCCCAAGCCAAAACTCTAAATGGCTTCGCCCTTTCTCAGGCAGAGTTCCCAAACCTCCAAATGAGGTTGATTTTGAAACTTGGTGCCTTCATGTTGAGCTCATGATACAAGATAACCACAGTGTTGATATACAAAGGCGGAAAATCTTGGAGAGCTTGCTACCACCTGCTTCTGACCTAATGAGACAACTGGGTCCCCAAGCAGCCCCCAATGACTATGTTAGACTCCTTGAATCAGCTTATGGACTAGTTGAGGATGGGGAAGAAATATTTGCACGTTTTCTGGGCACCCATCAAAATACTGGGGAGAAAGCTTCTGAATTTCTACAACGATTACAAGTACTGCTGACCACTGCCATTCAAAGGGGTGGAGTAACAAGCAAAGATGCTGACAGGCATTTAATCAGACAGTTCCGACGTGGTTGTTGGGATCAATCCCTACTTCTTGCCTTACAACTTGAGCTCAAATCAGACATACCTCCTAAATTCTCTGACTTTTTATTGCAGTTACGAACTGAAGAGGACAGGAGAATCACCAAGTTTGATCGTATGCAGCGGCATCTGGGGGGCACAAAGATCAAATCGTCTGTGAACATGCAACTTGTGCCTGAGGTAACACCCCAGTATGAACCTGACACAGAGGTGCTTCAGAAATACATTACACAAACGGAAGACTTGACAAAACAGGTAGCTGAACTAAAAATGCAGCTCACTAAGAAGAAAGAACATCGAAAACAGAAAAGCACTAGAAAGACTCAGACAAAAGTTGAAACACCTCCAGCCGAGGTCACTGAGGCTCAAGTGCAGCAGATCACACCCAAAACTAGACCAAGAGCATGGTTTTGTTTCAAATGCGGCAATGATGGACATATTGCTCGAGAATGTGAAAATCCCCCCAAACAAGCTTTTAGTGGACCAAAAGTACAAAGAGTTAAAAGAACGACAAAATGAATGGCAAAACAAGTATGGACATTTAAACAGGAGAGGGTCGCAGTGGAGGGACTGACTGCACCCCATGAAAGGAAATGTCCCACGCCTAACTCCCAATTCAGAACCAATCACATGTGGGAATCATTCTGCAACACAATCACTTAACAGAGAACTTCCAAAGGGGCTAATTGGACCTAAATGTACTGCTACAGTGAATGTTGAGGGAGTGCAATGTGACAGCCTAATTGATTCAGGGTCACAGGTGACAACTGTCTCAAAATCCTTCCATGAAAATCACCTCTCTCATCAGCAGATCCTTCCAATACAAGACCTGCTAGATCTTGAGGGTGCTGGCGGTCAGGAAGTCCCTTATCTGGGGTATGTCCAAATTTCTCTTGATCTCCCAGAGGATGTAATGGGGGCACCTGAAAGGGTTGACACCCTTGCACTTGTCGTTCCTGACCATAGATCCAACATACACGTTCCCCTCTTGATTGGTACAAATGTACTAGATCCACTGTATGAGAAATACGCACTTACCTTGAATGAGCGTGCAGCACATAAGTCAAAAAGTACAAGTAGTTCTGCCCTAGCCAAGCATTTGTACCACAGATTCAAAATAAAGCAGCAGAATGGCAGAGTTGGAACTGTGAAGCTACAGAGCAAAAAGTGTGTTACCATCCCTGCAGGAGAAAAGGCAGTTTTAAATGGGTACACGAGAAACATCCCAGTCGCTAATGAGACCACCCTCTTGGTTGAGCCTCCAAAGTCAAACTTACCTTCTGGTCTCTTGTTTTGCAGTTATGTCATGACATGCCCTTCACGTTCCTCCTTTAAGTTACCTGTCCTCGTCAAAAATGAAACGGCACATGACATCAGAATCCCAGCTGGTCTTATGATAGCAGAGGTCTCTCTCCCAAATGCTGTGTCAACCTTGTCGGCCAAAAACAGTAAAGTTAAAACTACTGAAGAGTCTCACTCTGCTCCAAATGTTGCAACCTGCATTTCAATGCAAGTACCTGAGTCTGACCAACTCACCTTTGATTTCACAGATTCCCCTCTATCAGAAGAGTGGAAAGAACGGATTGTCAAGAAGCTTAAGTCGATGTCTGATGTCTTCGCTTTAAATGACCTAGACTATGGGCACACCACTGAGGTGAAGCACAGAATTCGCTTGTCTGACCCCACTCCATTTAAACAACGACCTCGTCCTATCCACCCCTCTGACTATGAGGCTGTCAGACTTCATCTGAAAGAGCTTAAAGATGCCAATATCATCAGAGAATCAGAAAGTCCTTTTTCTTCCCCTATTGTGGTGGTAAAGAAAAAAAATGGCACCATTAGGCTTTGCGTCGATTATCGGAAGCTAAATAGCCAGACGATAAAAGATGCCTATGCGCTGCCCAATATAGAGGAAGCTTTTTCAGCCTTGTCTGGCTCAAAGTGGTTTTCCATCATGGACCTTAAGTCCGGATATTATCAAGTGGAGGTGGAGGAAGAAGACAAATACAAGACGGCATTCGTGACACCTATGGGGTTCTGGGAATTTAACAGAATGCCCCAGGGGGTGACTAATGCTCCCAGCACTTTTCAAAGAGTCATGGAGAAGTGCATGGGCAGCATGAATCTGAGTGAGGTGTTGGTCTTCCTTGACGACCTTATAGTCTTTTCTGCGACACTCGAGGAGCATGAGGAGCGACTCCTGAAGGTGCTGAACAGGCTCAAAGACTTTGGCCTTAAACTCTCACCTGAAAAGTGTCAGTTTTTCAAGAAGTCTGTCAAATACCTTGGCCATGTTGTGTCTGAAAATGGGGTTGAGACAGATCCATCCAAGATAGAGGCCCTTACCACCTGGCCAAGACCGAATAACCTCAGGGAGCTTAAATCCTTTCTTGGCTTCTCAGGGTATTATAGGCGGTTTATAAAGGACTACTCTAAGATAGCTAGGCCGCTCAATGATCTGACTGTTGGATACATCCCACCCAAGAGGAAGTCCCACCAAGGTACCAGACCCTCCACCAATGCCGATTTTAAAAAAACCCTTCAATGACAAATGGACAACTGCTTGTGAGGATGCTTTTAGAACCCTCATCCAAAAACTTACAACAGCACCAATCTTGGGATTTGCAGACCCTAAAAAGACATACGTTGTCCACACAGATGCGAGTCTGCATGGTCTTGGCGCTGCTCTATATCAGGAGCAAGAGGGCAGCTTGAGGGTAATAGCCTATGCGAGTAGGGGACTTTCGCGCTGTGAACGGCGATATCCTGCCCACAAGTTAGAATTTCTCTCTCTTAAATGGGCTGTAACCGAAAAGTTTTTCGACTACTTGTATGGGGCAAGATTTACAGTAGTGACGGATAACAACCCCCTAACATATATCTTGTCCTCTGCCAAACTTGATGCAGCAGGCCACCGCTGGTTGGCTGCCCTCTCCAGTTTTAACTTTAGCATCCAATATAGAGCTGGCAAAAAGAATCAAGATGCTGATGGACTTTCAAGGCGTCCACATCCTCAAGACCATGACATGCCTGATACCACTTCTCAAGATGAGGATAATAGGATCAAACAGTTCATTGCTCAGTTTTTACAGAGTCACAATGAGCCAAATGTCTCATCTGAGGCAGTAAAAGCAGTGTGTCAAAAACATGAGTTCAATCATTCATTCCAGAGTGCAGAGTCAGAGCTCGCACACCCTATTTGTGCCAGTACAGTGCTTAGCCATTGGAGCCTCTGCTTTACCGGATGCATATTGCAAAACAGATATGCTTGGTTCATGTACACTACCAAAAATGTCCCTTGAAGATTGGGCACGAGAACAAAGGCAAGACCCTGTCTTAAATCGAGTCATTGATATTGTCAAAGCAGAGAAACAACTCACTTACCGACAAAGACAAAAAGAAACGAGAGATGTTCAGCTGATGCTAAGAGCTGTAAAACAGCTACAACTGATCGACAAGGTTCTATACAGAAAGCGTTTCGATCAAGGAGCTCCCTGTTATCAGCTTGTTCTTCCAACCAACTTCAGGCAGCAGGCTCTTGAAAATCTTCATGATTCCCTTGGACATATGGGTGTTGATAGGACTTTGGACCTTGCCCGTGCTAGGTTCTTTTGGCCTCGTATGGGCCTGGACATCCATGAAAAGGTCAGGACGTGTGAAAGGTGTGTGCGAAGGAAGGCTCGAGCAGAGAAGAGTGCTCCGCTAGTTAACATTCAAACTAGCCGTCCATTAGAACTAGTCTGTATTGACTACCTTTCACTTGAGCCTGACGGAAAGGGGACAAAGAACATCCTGGTCGTAACTGACCATTTCACTAAATATGCTGTGGCGGTCCCCACAGCTGACCAAAAGTCAAAGACTGTGGCTAAAGCTCTCTGGAGTAATTTTTTCATTCATTATGGATTCCCTGAGCGGTTGCATAGTGACCAAGGTCGCGATTTTGAGTCTGCCTTAATTAAAGACCTATGCTCCCTGCTTGGCATTAAGAAAACAAGAACAACTCCGTACCATCCACGTGGCAATCCCGTGGAAAGGTTCAATCGGACACTTCTCGAAATGTTGGGCACACTTGAGGAAGGAGACAAAACCAGATGGAAAGAATTTGTACAGCCTCTTGTACATGCGTACAATTGTACTAAAAATGATACCACCGGTTTTTCCCCTTACCAACTCATGTTCGGCCGTCAGCCTCATCTTCCTATAGACATAGCTTTTGGCCTTATAACAGAGCGGTGTGCCAAACTTTCCCATTCTGAATATGTGAAAAAGCTTGCAGAAAGTCTAACTGAAAGTTATCGGTTGGCTTCTGAACACAGTCAAAAACAGGCAATCCAAAACAAAAAAAGGTTTGACAACAAAGTGAGAGAGTCCACTTTGGTAACTGGCGACAGAGTCCTAGCAAGAAATGTAGGTCTCAGAGGCAAACACAAAATAGCAGATCGTTGGAGTGAGACTGTATACACTGTTGTAAAGCAAATACCTGACTTACCTGTTTATGTGTGGTCGTCCCAGAAAATGCAAATGGGCCTGAGAGAGTCCTACATCGAGATTTACTGTTGCCCTGTGGATTTCTACCATCTACCACTGAGGAGGTGAACTCTACAAATCCAAAGCCCAAACCAATCCAAAAAGAGTTGCAACAAACTAAACATTTGCAGTCTGATGAGGAAATAGACTTGGCTGACCTGGAAGATGGAATTCAGTACTACTCTTCTTATGACAAACCATCACAAGTGACAAAGGATGGACAAGTAGACAGTGAACAGAGAGAGACGGTGCAAACAAACAGTGAACAAGGAGACACATCGCTAACAGACAATGAAGCTCCGAAAAACATCTTTGATGAGGTGTCAGATCACGATTTTTCAAAATGTATTTGAACAATCTGAAAGTGAAAGTTCAGTTTCATCTCCATTGAACCCAGAGGCTATAGAGTTTCAACCACTATCACCTCAAGAAGTTGAACAAATCAAGGTCACTCCTGTTCACCAAACTGTTGAAACTGTTGATCCCCCAAAATCTCCTGCTGGCACTCAAAGTGGCCACAGTAGTCCCACAAGTGAAACGCAAAATGTGACCGACGTTGCAGATGGAAATGAGCAACCAAAGCCCAGAAGATTCCAACAATGAGACAGGGCTGAGAAGGTCTACCCGAGAACGAGTAGCTCCCAGAAAGTTAACTTATCCCACTCTCGGTAGCCCACTAATGACCGTAATGCATTCTATTCTATGGGGATTAGACCAAGCCCTATCTGAGACTTTTACTTTTGATCCTGTAGCCATTAACTCTCTAACTGTTTAAAATAGTGTTATGTGCAACATGCAAGGATGCATGCTGATTTAGGGGGGGAGGATGTAACCCACCCAAGTTTTACTTGTTGAATTGGAAATGTGTTCCTTTAAATTTCATTCAACTATGCAGTGTCATATGCGCCCAGTAGACGGTGCTGTGGGTTTTGTTGCAGCAATGCACACCATCTTTGTGAAGAAGCTGGACACACTGTGCTATTGTGAAATGATATATTCTTAAATTTGTAAATATTCAGAGAATGTATAACTGAAGAGATGTATGTACACAATGATTTTTTGTACTGCACTGGTTTTTTGTTTGTTCATTGTGTTTGCTTGATCCCTTTGCTTGCTTTGCAGGTTGGTTTTTTTTGTTGACCCGAATTGACCTGGGACTGTTCGCTGTGAGGCTGGAGTCACTGGATCCAGGACCTGTGGACCTGCTGGACGCCTTGACGTCTCTTCTTGGTGGACCTGACCTTCATTGCAGTACAGTTGAATTAAACTAAGATCTTGTGCACCAACGAAAGAAAGAAACAAAAAATCATACTACCCGGGTAGATGAGACAAAATAGTTTTTTTTTCAGAGCTCTGAACTTTTTATTTTTGAAAGGACAAATTGTTGGACAAAAGGACTGATTTATGTAGGGGTAAGCTGGTAATATTTGGGGAAGAATATTGATTCTGTTCAATAAATTTTACACACTTTTCTCATTTCAACCTACAGTCTAAATTTATTACACCTTCTTTCCTCCTTTAGAACCTAGATTCCTGGGTACACGTATCATTCATATCTTACTAGTTCGTTTGGTACAGGTTACACATAGTACATCAGTCAGTAGTATAGTCAATCCTATATGGTCAGATTCTGTTCAGTAAAGCTTACATTAAAGTCTAATTTGAGTAACAGAGTTTCAAACAGAGTAGTGCTCAGTTAGCATCATACCTTCAGGGAATGTTGATGACATCAGCAGCAAAGTTTCACTACAGACGTATACTCTAACCTAACATCTTCCTCCAGAGTGTCGCATGTGCTCCAGAGCACGTTTGTCCTGACAGAGGAGTGGCTGTAGAGCAGGCTCATCAGTGAGAGTTCTCTTCCATTCAAACAGCCCAAACTCCCTCTTCTATTTGTGCATCACGTTAAAGGCTCAGTATAGCGCCTTCTGTGGTGTATGTGCGTCACTGCAGCCCCTCTGTCTCCTGTTTGAACAAGCCCACAGGGATTATACACAGAGCCCAAATCCTGTGTACAGATTAGCACAACAATAACAAACCCATATCTAAAATAAGCAGGGCCCACATGTGTGCGGCCGTGCATCTAAACACGGACTAATGCTGCTACAATGTACAGAGGAGGAGGCCAGAGCACGGGCAGAAAATATCAAAGAAAAGATTAAAGCAGGAGCCTAAATATTACACAAATGTTTATCAAAACTAAATGAAAGCCCTTAACAAGATTGTCCTTTTTGAAATCATTTTGAAACAGTTTGTGATGAGTTTATAAGCACGTTTCACAACTCTCAAAGACCAGAGTGGAGTTTTACCACCAGGGTAATGCGAACAACAACTCTAGCATGCTAACATGCACTTCCTGATTATCTGTCTTTATAATCAGACACAGAACATGTTATAATCAGCAGTATATGGAGAACGTCTTTTGGCCTCAAGAGCTGCTTCTACAATACTGTCACATGGGAAAAAATTGGTATAAAAAATTGGATATTGTTTTTTTTGTTTTTTTTAAGCTTTTATTACAAATTTTAAAAGGTCAGACCTGTCAGTGAATCACAGGCTGCTGTCTTTGCCTTCCAACCAATCAGCGCTCAAGCCATTCTAATAAAAAGGCACTATCCACTCTTACGTCACAAACCAGGAAGACGTTTGAAAACACACGATTACAACTTCCGGAGGGTTCTGTTAGAGGTAGTCTGACAAAAACTAGGAAAAATGAGAAAATATCCCTGTTTTCTTCATCTCCATGTTAATGTAGCGTTCCGATATGCTTGGATAATCAACATTTCCAACCATCCCTCAGTTTTCATCATGTGAGAGATGAGGGACAAATTCCAGATGATTCCAAACAGCACATACGTCTGCAGTCTTCATTTTACCGCTGATCACATTTACCTCAGATCACAGTCGGTCGGTGAGTCCAGTGTTGGAAACTACACCGGAAGTTGCATGTTTCAAAACGTCTTCCTGGTTTGTGACATAAGCGTGAATAGAGCCTTTACTCTTTTTCTCCTCTCCTCATCAGCCTCTCAACTCGTTCTTGTCCTGTGTGGAGTGTGACATCACCACATATGAAGGCCTTGACAAAAAATAGAATAGATGTAAAAATGTTGGGATCAATAGGAAGAAAAACCAATGTCCTGGTGGCTGGCCTTATTGGCTGCTTTTCTGGGGTCAGATCTCCATAGCAGCTCTGGTCTCAGTGTTTGAGGAGCAGAAGGCACATTGTGTAATTGTGATTTGTGATTTTTCTCGACTCAGTGAGATCGTGGCCGTGCGAGGTGATGGAGCAGACCAGACACTGACCTCCTCCTTCAAACCAATGAACTCAACCACCCCACATTACATCACCAACAAAGTGCAGGCTACATATGTATTTTTGTAATCATAAAGCAGAAACCTGTTATGAAAAATTCTACATTTCAGAGCTTTTAACCATGTTATAGTTGTTTCCCCTCACCATTAACTCACTCAGAGTTGTATCTGGAGTGATTTGTGCATGTTTGAGCACTGTAACCTTGTTTTCCCTCCACTAGTACACGCTTAGACAGTTTTTCAGTCAGTCACTTTCACTGTTGGGCAAGTTACTTTCAAAAATGTAATGTGTTATTTATGACTTGTTAGTGTCATTTCAATGTAATTTGTTATATTACAATATTACTGCATTTAAAATGTAAAACATTACACAACTACTGCAGCACTTTAAGTTACTCTCACCAAAATAACTGTGAAGATGCTGAACTTTTCCGCCGTATATGGACTGAACCAGGACTAAACCAGAACTGAACCAGGACAAAACCAGGATTAAACCAGGTCTAAACCAGAGCTGAACCAGGACATAACCAGGACTGAACCAGAACTAAACCAGGTCTAAACCAGAAATGAATCAGAACTAAACCAAGACTAAACCAGGTCTAAACCATGACTGAACCAGGACAAAACCAGAACTGAACCAGGACCGCTACTGAGATAAAAAAAAAACACCACTTCAGTCCAAATTAAAAAGCATTTTTTTCCCTGTAATGCCACATTACTGCATTATAGGAAAAAGCAATGCATTACAGTAATTTGTTACTTTTATAATGCGTTACTCCCAACACTGGTCACTTTTACCTTTTTGTTCAAAGTCAAACTCCTAAACAGGACCATGAATGCTCGGACTGATCACAGGCTCTTGAAAATATCTTGTTTAAATCCACTTTATATTTTGACTTGAGTTTTTAGACAATTTAAAAAACTTCTTGTCTGTGTTTGCTATTGTGTGCATTATGTCACCATGGTAACTGCTGAACATTGGACCACAGAGACACATTGAGAACACCTCTAGTGTATTCAGTATGAGTCTAGTTGTATCCAGATGACATATAGAGAGTGTAAAATGTGACTGACTGTTGGGGTCGGCGTCGTCACTCTTGGGGGGGGTGTGGCCGGTGTAGCCCACTGCGATCCTCACCGCTCTCTCGGGGTTTCGGATTTTCTTCAGTCCTGCAAAAAATAAAAGACAAAACCAAATCTTGTAGAGAAGGTTACAGTGTTGGTCATCTGGACAATGCTTTTCAGCTCCATCCAGAACAAAGGAGTGTCACCATCACACACTCTGAAGGAAATATAGACAATAAATGATAATACTGAACCCAAACCATGAAGCAGAATTATCCTTGAATTATCACCTAAACTACACTCACGGACTTTAACTTCTTCTATTTTTAAAGACAATACAGTCAAGTGTATTTATCTTGTCGACATGTTTCTGCTGCTGCTGGATCTTCAGAACTGTCCCTGGTGTTGGTGGTGACGTGTCGTATATCAGCTGTTGTTACTTCCTGTTCTTCTTTTTCCTGTTCCTGGTCAGTCTGATTGAGCCGTCATCCGGTGTTCTCTGGAGGAGGGAGTCCCAGGTGTGTGAAAGGAGAAACGCTTCGTCATCACGGTTAATGGTGTCCGTGCCTTGATTCCTGGTTTCACCGTCCTCCCTGATCCAACATTTTAACTTGTTGTTTTCTGATCCAATGACTCGAGCCCCGTCCCAGTCCAGAATGTGCTTATTTCTTTTACAGTGTCTGATATGGCTGATTTTAGGTTTTCCTGCTCTGCTTTGTCTTTTTGTGTTCTGGTGAGTCTCCCTGATGTTTCCTTTTCGCTTTCCAGGAAGTTACAGGATGTAACAACAGTTGATGTACACCACCATCACCGAGGAGAGTTTTGAAGATGCAGCAGCAGCAGAAAAATGTCAACAAGGTAAATACACTTGGCTGTATTATCTTTTAAAAGAACCCAAGAAGTTAAAGTACATAAGAAGACAAAATGAACATCTTTGGTTTAATTGTCATGTACAATATGGCTAAAAACCATGAGCTGTGGTAAATAACAGAATGCAACACTAAAGGAGTTAGTTTGTGTCTGTAATAGGTCATAAATCCACAGCTCAAACCTCACTGTGGTACAGAAAAACAACAAAACATTTCTCACTCTTGAAAACATTGAAAAGCACTTTCTGAATAAAGAGTTTGTTATTATTGTCAAGGTATCACGATCAGTATAGAATAATGGGTCTATTCCTAAATCTAGTCTATTTAAATCGAGTTTGAAATGTTAATATCGTGACCACACTAACCATAAACCAGGTCAACAAAAGTGCAATCTGACAGTTTAACAGCAAATTCCACCTGAGAATTCTGAGCATTCTTTCATATTATTCTGTCCTATAACAATCCCTCTTATTTGAATATGATTTGGCGACTCCCCCTCACTGTTTTGATAATGACTCCGTGCTGTGATCTGGACCACGCGGTTCCATCGTTGCCGTGACGAAGTTGGTACCGGGCGATAGTTTCTCTCATCCTCTGTTTCCGTGACCACTGTTGCTATGATACAACGCCAGAGTTGAGATGCTCTCCCCGACTACAGACCATCAAGACCAGCATCGCCACTGCCTCTGCTACAAACACGACCATTTAGGACAGATTTAGTCCCACATTAGTCCTGGTTAGCTCTGATTTAGTCATTGGTCAAAGTTTAGTCCTAGTTTAGTCCTTTGGGATGTTTTTTGATCCTGGTTTAGTCTGGATTAAGAACTAGTGTAGTCCTAGATGAGTCATCGTTTAGTTCCAGTTCAGTCCTGGATTAGATCTAGTTTAGTCCTGCTTTGTCCTGGTTTAGTCTTAGCTTAGTCAAGGTTTAGTCCTGCATCCTTTGGCCATGTTTTCATCCTTGTTTAGACCTGGTTTAGTCCTTTTAAGAACTGGTTTAGTCCTTCTGTAGACTTTGTTTGTATTGGTTTTGTAGCCTACTTCAGTCTGACATTAGTTCTGGTGGAATCCTGATGTAGTTCTGGTAAACCTCCATTTCAGTCCTGGTTCAGTCCTGGTTCAGTCCTGGTTTAGTCCTGGTTTAGTCCTGGTTTAGTCTTGGTTTAGTCCTGGTTTACATCTAAAATAATTCTGGTTTAAACCTTCTCAAAATTGTACTGATATTGGTTAAAGACATTCAAGTACCAAAACTAAACCAGGAATAAACCAGAACTGAATCAGGACTGGACCAGGTCTGTCCTGGTCTTGTGTGCAGTGGTGTTGCGTGTGTACTGGGAGACTTGCTTTTATATTTATGGACCTTCTGTTGATGCCCAGCGGTCTCACGTCTCATGTCCAGCTCTGTTTAACACGCAACCAGACGCTCATCTCTCTTTCCTCCTCCTCCACCTCTCCTTTTCTCTCTCTCCTCATCTCTCACCCTCACCCCTCTTCTCTCCCCTCTCCCTCCCTAACCTCCCTTCATTTCGCTCTCTTTGAACCCCCTCTCTTCCTCTTCCTCCAAAACTAAACCAAAACAAGACTGAAATTGAAACAAATGAAAAATATATCAGGATGAAATTAGGACTAAAACAGGATTGAACCAGGGCTAAACCAGGACTAAACAAGAACAAAACCAGGACTCAACAAGGACTAAACCAGAACTGAACCAGAACTAAACCAGGACTAAACCAGGCATCAGAATGATACCAAAACCTGGACTAAACAAAAACTAAATGAGGGCAGCATTCAGATGTTTTTCCATTCTATCATAAAATATACAAAGTAACTTACTCTGCCTTCACACACAACACATCAAAACAGGGACCAAACTAGGAACTAAAGCAAGACTAAACCAGGACTAAACCAGGACTAAACCAGGTCTAAACCACGACTAAACTAGAACTAAACCAGGTCTAAACCAAGACTAAACCAGGATTAAAACAGGATGACATCTGGACTAAACCAGAACTAGAACAGAACCAAAAGTCTCCATCACCATTCAACCAAAAGGACATGTGGACACACAGGTCTGTCACCATAGCACATTTTGAAGTTCGATATATCGATCAAGTCAATATGCACGATAAAAGATAAGGATAAACCATTCTAAAACTACAGTATAAATAAATTAAATGAAATACTCGACATACTGTTGTTGGCATCTGTAATGAGTCATAACTGTGAATTCAACATCCAAGGGCTCAGATCTTATCTCAGAGCCAAAATATAACCAAAAAGTGCAAAGAAAAGATAAGGATTAATACTGACCCCCCAAAACGTTCCATCTTTCACATAAAGAAGTGAAAAGAGCGATTCTTGTGACAGGCCTAGAGCCGTGTGAGTGCAGCCTTACAAGCTCCTACATCCTGACAAACCAAACTATTGACATCTCATCACATTACATCAGCAGATGCACAGGCCTATGAATAATGCCTCTATTTATCCTACTTTTACATACTAGACATGCTTCAAAATACTCACACTTGAATACTGTTAAAGGTGCACTGTGTAATCTTTCTAACTGAGGGTCCAACACACACTTTGTCTCCATGGAGATGTTGTTATTGTGCCCGGCTTGTCCCACAATATGGCAGAAAACATGTCTGTCTCCATGGAGACAAGTAAGAAAGTAAGTGAGTAAGTCAGACTTTATTTCTAGAGCACCTTTAACAGATAAAATATCACAAAGTGCTTTACAGAGAGCAGCAAACAACATGAACAAAAACAGAGGAATTACAGACACAGTCAACCAAAAGCTGGTGTAAATAGCAGTGTCCTGAACTGATAAAAAAAAAAAAAAGTCTATAGAGTCTGCCTCATGGAGGACCAGGGCATTCCATAACTTGGAGCCACAGCCTGAAAGGTTTGGTCCCCCCATGTTTTGAATCGGGTCTTTGGGACCATCAGGAGGCCCTTACCTGAGGACCGGAGGATGTGACCTGAGGTATGGGGGCACAGTGCGTCAATGATGTACAGGAGCTCTGTTCATTTAGACCTCTGTAAGTTTAAACCATCAACATAGAAGTATGTGCCACCACTGTGGAGAGGCGACCCTACGTAGAGGAAGAAAGTATGTTTTTCAAGCTATTTTTGAGAAATAAAAACACTTTTGTATGAATAAATGCAAGAACCTGAATGCCACACTGTGGAACATTCCAGGTAAAGTAATAACATCAAAATGGCACAGTGCAGCTTTAAATAAGAAAAGTGTACACGTGTGCACATGCACAGTGTTGTCACGATTCAAACATTTCAAACTCAATTACAATCATAAGCAACAGATTTGATAGTCAATACAGACTAAAAACACTCCTTTTTTAAACAGTATACTGTGATTTTCACCATTAAATGGTAGAACTTTCTTTTCTATTCCATGTGTGTTATATGTGTGTAATGGTCAGTGGTGCAGTAGGTTCATTTTGGTCCATGTGTGTATACTAGTCTATGTGCTCTTACACTTGTTCTGATCCAACTCAACATCATTCTAAAGACATTCAGGAAAGGTTCATTTCTGTTCTGTCAATGGGACTTTTTTTAGTATTGATACCTGTGAAGAATGAGGAGATAGTTTTAGTATCGATTAGTATCTGGTTTTCAATATTTTTCCCAGCCCTAGTGCTGCTTTGTGTTGCAGTGGAAACAGGGAGCACACAGGTTTGACTGGTGCTGCGAGCGGCTCATTTAGTGCAGAAAAATAAACAGGGACCAAAACCACAAAGGACCAACTGTCTTTATACTTCAAAGATACAAAACACTGAGCCACTTCCACTTTCAATTCTACAGACTGCAAAACCTCCCTAGTCCTGTGGCAGAGTGGTTAGCCTCTCCTCCTGTGAGTGCGGAGGTTGTGGGTTAGACTCCTGATGTTCTCCCTGTGTTACTGTGGCAGAGTGGTTATCCAACAAATCAATTGTTAAGGTTGCAACTTGCCCAAGGCCATAATATCAATAAGTTATTCTGATCTGACACGTTGTAAATAATGTACAGATCATGGTACTTCTACTGCTGTTGGTTACACACTACCACTACTACTATTACTACTACTACTACTACTACTACTACTACTACTACTACTACTACTACTGCTACTACTGCTACTACTACTGCTACTACTACTACTACTACTACTACTACTACTACTACTACTACTACTACTACTACTACTACTACTGCTGCTACTACTACTACTACTACTACTACTACTACTACTGCTACTACTGACTACTACTACTACTGACTACTACTACTACTACTACTACTACTACTACTACTACTACTACTACTACTACTACTACTGACTACTACTACTACTACTACTACTACTACTACTACTACTACTACTACTGCTACTACTACTACTACTACTACTACTACTACTACTACTACTACTACTACTACTACTGACTACTACTACTACTACTACTACTACTACTACTACTACTACTACTACTACTACTACTACTACTACTACTACTACTACTACTGCTACTACTACTGACTACTACTACTACTACTACTACTACTACTACTACTACTACTACTGACTACTACTACTACTACTACTGCTACTACTACTACTACTACTACTACTACTACTACTACTACTACTACTGCTACTACTACTACTACTACTACTGCTACTACTGCTACTACTACTACTACTACTACTACTATTACTACTTCCAAGGCATCTGACACAAAGGGATACAACCCTGCATTATATTGTTTAGTCTCTAAATCTGATTTAACATGACTTACTTCTGTTTTAAACATGGTCCAGTCCTTGGTTTAGCCCGGGTTTAGTCTCTGTTTTTATCTGGTTTAAACCTGTTTTTTCCATCCATCCTCCTTCTGTTTATCTGGGACCAGGTCACACAGGCAGCAGTCTCTGCCAGGGACTCCCAGTCCTTGTTTAGTCCCTTGCTTTGTCCCTGGTTTAGACCTGGTTCAGTCCTCATTTAGATCTGTTTTTTAAGATGTTTTAGTTCATATTTGTTTGTGGTTTAGTCCTGGTTTAGTCCTGTTTTAGTTCAAATTCAGTAATGGGGTTTAGTCCTAGTTCAGTTCTGGTTCAGTCCTGGTTTAGTCCTGGTTTAGTCCTGTTTTAGTTCAAATTCAGTAATGGGGTTTAGTCCTAGTTCAGTTCTGGTTCAGTCCTGGTTTAGTCCTGGTTTAGTCCTGGGGGTTAGTCCCAGTTTAGTCTTGGTTCAGTCCTGGTTTACTCCTGGTTCAGTCCTTGGTTAGTCCTGGTTTACTCCTGGTTCAGTCCTTGGTTAGTCCTGGTTTAGACCGGGTTCAGTCTTGGTTTAGTCCGGGTTTAGTCCTGGTTTAGTCCGGGTTCAGTCCGTGTTATTACAGGACTATATGAATCCAGCTGTAGATGTAGAGGCCTGAGCTCATCGCCATGGAGATCGTGGTCATTCTGTGCATTATTAATGAGGAGGAGAGAATCTGCTGCTGCTACAAAAATGACCTGAGGAAACACTCGTGTGAGCCCAAAACCTCCAAACCTCTGGATCTTCACACACCGCAAGAGGTGAAGGATAAAACGTGTAAAGCATTATCACGGAACTTTCTGGAGGTAACACCTGACGTCACCATGAAAGAAAATGATGCTGAGAATTGCATGGGAGAATCAGGACTAGACCAGAACTAAACCAGGACTAAATCAGTACTAATCCAGGACTAATCCAGGACTAAACCTGGACTAAATAAAGAATAAACCAGGACTAAACCAGAACTAATCCAGGACTAAATCAGAATAAAACCAAGACTAAACCAGGACTAAACAAAGAATAAACCAGGACTAAACCAGGACTAGACCAGAACTAATCAAGGACTAAACCAGATCTAAACCAGGTCTAAACAAACAATAAACCAGGACTAAACCAGGACTAAACTAGAACAATTACTAGACAATTTCAGCAAATATACTAAATAATCAACAATTGTGAGCAAAATGTAGTCATCATAAATGAAGTGAAAATGTTGTGGCGTGTTATTGTGGTGGAGCCAGGCTGAGGCTGCAGGCTCCATCCCTGAGCTAGCAGCAGCACCAGGACACTCTAGACCTGTCACCAGAACTCACCACACCTCACAACACAGACACCCCGACACCCCGACACCCTGTCACCCCGTCACCCCGACAAACCACAACACTCCAACACGTTTGTTTAAATATAGTGCAACAAATACAAAACACAATGAACTTATTATGAGTCCTAAACTTACAGTGTGTATTCTCCCCTTTACAACTCAAAGATTATCTTAAGAAACAGATAGATAGATAGATAGATAGATAGATAGATAGATAGATAGATAGATAGATAGATAGAAATACAACAGAATTGTTTCAAAAAACAAAGAGGAACAGCCATGGTTAGAAAAAAGGTCCATTTGTGCTGTCCCAGATGGAGCATGAGTCTGTGTTCTGTTTCTATTATACACATTTTCATGAGAAATGAAACAAGAAAAAAGTCAGTCCATAAATGTTGAACCTGATCATTTACAACCACTGTTCTCCACGTGGATCTTACGTCCTCTGTGTGAACTAAATCACTGTTTTAGGATGATCCCTGATCATTAAAGCCATGACCACACTGGCTGTGCTTCCATTCACACTCACACTCAGGATCATCATCACACACTTTTGGAGCTGGATCATACTTCACCTGATTTCTCTCAGATTATCGGCCTTCAAGTTTACATTTCAATCATCTTAAAGGTCCAGAAATCAGATTAGAATCAGATTTTGGAGTGTGTGTCACATGACTGTGGCCAGAGACACTGACTCACAGAAGAGTGTTCCTCTGTCTGTGAGCAGCTTTACAAACTGTAGAACGAGAACGAAACAAACACACTCTCATCTATTCTAATGAACTTTCCTCATCACACACACGTACACGCACACACACACACACACACACATGCACACACACACGCACACACACACGCACACACACACACACACGCACACACACACACGCACATGTACGCACACACACACATACACACGCACACGCATGTATACACACACACACATACACGCACGCAAACGCACACACACACATGCACACACACACACACACACACGCACACCTGAAGCTGTGTTTTGTTTCATTCACACATGTTTAACACACAAACCCTGCACATTTAAGATGAGTTCCTCTATCAAGCAGAAAACACTCTGTTCCACCTTGTGATGTCATGTGGTAATACAGGAAGTGCTCCACTGGGTTTTTAAAATCCACACATCTTCACTAGAGTCATTTGATGATTTCAGCCCTGGAGTTGCCGATATCTACTGAACTAAAGGTGAAAGGAGCTGTTCACTTGAAAACTACCACTTCATGACATCACATGGTGAAACAAAGCATTTGGAGCTTTGGAGATGTACACTGAAAAAAAAAAAACTTCTGAGGATAAATATTAAATCAACTGTGGTCATTTCATTCTGTGAGAACTAAAACTAATGTAACAGCAATGGACAAAATGTATTTATTTGACTGATGTAGTGGAAGTGTTGTGTTTGATGAGTAAGTTCTACTCTAGAATCACCATCACACTGACAGGTTTAACAGTTACTCCTGACAAACCAAAAAATACTGAATAATACTAAAGTCCTTCTAGATCAGTCCCATGTTGAGCGCTCAGAGCGCTCATGACTCACAGGTTGGTGGTGCAACTCTAGCTCAGGCGAATTCAGATGAATGCTGTTGTTGTGTCCTTGGGCAAGACTCTTAACTTGTCTGTGTGCACTGGTGTGTGAATGTGTGTGTGTGTGAATGTGTGTGTGTGTGTGTGTGTGTGTGTGAATGTGTGAGCGGTTCTAGTTGTAAAGAGCTTTGAGCGTTGAAGTTGGAAAAGTGTTGTATAAAAATGTGACCATTGATTCTATATGAGTAAATCCTAGACATTTAATACTTACTTCATTATTTCATCACAGAAATACAATTAATTATGACAATATTTTATATATTTGACTTCATTTATTTACATGAATATGACTTCTAACTTTACAAAAACTGAGTAACAATTAAATGACTCAGTAAATTCATCAGTGTTAATGGAGGTGGTAAGTACATTTTACTTAATACTAACAAGTAAATTGTACCTGATATTACACTAGTACTTTAAAAAGTGCTAGTGCAAATTTTTTTTCTAATAAATCGTTATTTTAATAGATCCATGAGTAAATCTAACAAGTTTTTTTTTTCTTAGTGTACACAGACTAATATTAAAGGGTCAAACATGCGTGAATGAAACAAGACCCAGCTCCAGGTGTGTTTTTGAGGAGGAACAACATTATATCGTGGCTGAAATGTCTCAAGAGTCAGTTTTGCGTCATGTTCGTCCGTTGATGGCACCTTGTTGTTTGGTGGAGTATGTATTACTCAGCTGTAACAGTCAGCAAAAACGTGACATTGAGAAACTATGACGACATGTGTGAGTGAGCGTGATGCCCGCGCCGCAGCCCGGTGTCCTGCGCTATGACCTTAAACTGACACAGATGCCATCACACGGAACACACCGCTCCTCCTCCTCCTCCGCGCGAGGCCAGGACGCATGCACGCACACGCACGCAGCGACACAAACAAACAGCGTGCAGCCATCTGTGACCCAAGCGGACCCGAGCGCGACGCGTAATTACCCAAAACGAGGCTAATTCCGTGCGTAAAAAGCGAGAGCGCGCAGGGGAAACACACACGCACACGCACGCGCTCGTGGACGTTTGGTTTCTGTGCTATTTGGGGACATTACTTAGACTTACTTGTTATTTTACAAGACCCTAATACTAAGCACAGTTATACCCTGACCTGAACTATAACCTCCTTTAACCCACATCTGAGACTTCAATATAAATCTACAGAGCCTGGTTTAGTCCTGGTTTAGTCCTGTTTTAGTCCCGCTTTAGTCCCGGTTTAGTCCTAGTTTAGCCTTGTTTTAGTCCTGGTTTAGTCCTAGTTTAGTCCTGTTTAGCCTTGTTTTAGTCCTGGTTTAGTCCTAGTTTAGTCCTGATTTAGTCCTGGTTTAGCCTTGGTTTAGTCCTTGGTTTAGTCCTGGTTTAGTCAGTTTAGTCCTGGTTTAGTCCTGGTTTATCCTTGGTTTAGTCCTAGTTTAGCCTTGGTTTAGTCCTGGTTTAGTCCTTGGGTTGGCCTTGGATTTGCATGCTTTAGTGTTGGTTTAGTCCTGGTTTAGTCTTTGTTTCTTGTAAATTTCTTGTCTTTTACTCCTTTTCCTCCCTGGTTTATTCTAGATTTAGATCTGATTTAGTCCTGGTTTAGTCCTGATTAAAGTCCTGGTTTAGTACTGGTTTAGTCCTGGACTTGCATTCTTTAGTTCTGGTTTAGTCCTGGTTTCGCCTTTATTTAATCCTGGTTTAGTCCTTTGTTTGGTCTCTTGGTTTAGTCACAAAAAACAGTTTCAGTCAGTGCTTTGGTCTGGGTTTAGACCTGGTTTAGTTCTGGTTCGCTCCCTTGTTTATTCCACGGTCATTTTCCTGCACGCTTCACTTTTTGACTAGTCCATAATCCAGCTCCAAGGTTAGATCTGCTTTAGTCCCCGGTTCATCAGTCCTGCTTCACACTGTTGTTCTAATAATACAAGATTTACGTCACGAGGACCTGATTTTTGTCCCTAAATCGGAGTCAGGTCCCCGCGACGCGCGCGTGTGCACAAACCCGAGTCCCCACAATGTGATGAATACCCGCCCACGCACGCTCTCACGCACGCGCACGGAAAGCATCAGAATTCCTCCGGCATCACCAGCACCAGCACCACCACCACCACCGCCAGCACCAGCACCGTGTTTTTCAGGGCTGAGCGAAAGCGCAAGTGAAACCGCTGACGGACGCAAAACCAGTGCGGTATTTTTGACGCGCTCGCGGTAAACGGCGCTGTCCACAGGCGCTAATACAGCACCATCCTCATCCGTGCGTTTCAACACCGGCCACTGCTTTGAAAAGAAAAGAAAAAAAAAAACGTAAACTGTCGCGGTTATTTCTCGATGTTTAGTCACTTTCTATCCCGTCTTTCCCTCATCCAAACACCGAGCGCAGTGCCAAATATAACCCCAAATTGCTGTCTTACCTTCCGGCTTGTTTTCGGTAGCCATTTCCCCTCACCCCTCCTCCTCCACTCCTCTTCCTCTCCTCTTCCTCCGCCTCCTCGCCTCTGTGATGGTGGGGGGGGACACGGAGAGGACAGCTCAAGGAGGGGGGCGGGCCCTAGGAGCAGGCTTTTGGGGGGCGAGCCTGCCGCGTGAGAGCCTCCCATTGGTTCGCGCCCGTGACTGACAGCTGCGTTTTTAAAATAATAATAACAATCATGGAAATGATTGAGAGCAGAAAACGATAAAATGAAGAAAGGCAGAAGAGAATCACGAAAACAGACTGAACAAACACGTGCCCTTGTTCTGAGCGAGTCATCTTATTACATGTACTAAACAAGAACTAATACAGGAGCCAGATTTAAGTCCTGCTTTAGTCTTGCTGTGTTTAATCCTGGTTTAGTCCTGGTTTAGTCCTGTTTATGTCTGGTTTAGTCCTGGTTTAGTCCTGTTTATGTCTGGTTTAGCTTTGGTTTAGTCTTGGTTTAGCCTTGCATGCTTTAGTCCAGCTTTAGTCCTGGTTTAGTTCTTGTTTAGTCCTGGTGTAGTTCGTGTTTAGTTCTGTTTTAGTCCTGGTTTAGTCTTGGTTTAGTTCTTGTTTAGTCCTTTTTTAGTCGTGCTTTAGTCCTGGTTTAGTTTTTGTTTAGTCCTTTTTTAGTCCTGTTTTAGTTCTTGTTTAGTCCTTTTTTAGTCCTGGTTTAGTCTTGGTTTAGTTCTTTTTAGTCCTGGTTTAGTCTTGGTTTAGTTCTTGTTTAGTAACTGGTTTAGTCCTGGTTTCTTATTTAATCTCCAGTCTTTTACTCCTGGTTTAAACATGCTTTGGTCTGGGTTTAGACCTGGTTAAGACCTGGTTTAGTCTGGGTTTAGACCTGGTTTAGTCCTGGTTTAGACCTGCTTTAGTCTGGGTTTAGACCTGGTTTAGTCCTGGTTTAGACCTGCTTTAGTCTGGGTTTAGACCTGCTTTAATCCTTGTTTATTGCCTGTTTTTTCCTTGTATGGTTCACTTTCTGATTAGTAAATCATTCAGCTGTCTCCAAGGTGAACTGTGCTGTGGTCCCTGTTTATTAGTCCTGCGCTGGCCTTGGTTCAGTCCTGGTTTAGTTCTGGTTTAGTCCTGGTTCAGTCCTGCTCTGGCCTTGGTTCAGTCTTGCACAGACTGTTATTCTGGTTTAATCCTTAATAGACGTCGCTCCATTTCACATTTTCTCAGGGTTCAGTTTGATGCTTTTCCTCTCGTTTACCACCTATAGCCTCATCTCTCCTTTCCCCCTCACATGCACTCTCTCCTGCCATCCCTCCTTTCTCTCTCTCCCGCCACCCCCTTCTCTCTTTCCCTCCATCCCTCCTTTCTCTCTTTCCCTCTCTCCCTCTCTCGATCTCCCCTCTCTCCCTCTCTCCTCCCTCTCTGTCTCTCCTCTCTCTCCCTCCATCCTCGCCTTCTCTCTCTCTCCCTGTCTCTCTCTCGGTCTCTCTCTCATCCCCCCTCTCTCTCTCTCTCCCTCATCCCCCTCTCCTCGTACGTCACTCCTCTACGTCTATATTCGAGGACACCTTGATAGTCTCCCAGAGCGCATCGTCATCACCATCATCACACGCGCGCTCACGGTTAAAAGACGCGTGCACGCGCACGCAAAAAAACAATGGGAAAACGCGACGCAAGGTCGAAGCGCGCCATCGTAATGAAGTGCGCGCGCTGCGGTCCGGACTGGAATTTAAATGAACAAAGACGGAAGCGACCAGGAAGCAGCGACGTGCTCCGAGTGAACGTCACGCCGGAAATATGCTAACGACTGTGTGTAGTTTAGACCTACTAACTGTTCTGAAATACACGGGATTCTTGGATTATTTTAGAGGTTCAGATTTCTGTCTTCTCTCAAATATATATTTCTTTAACTTACCTTTTCTTTTCTTTGCATTACCTTTATTTTTGATACGATCCTAAACGATACATTTTGTACCTTCTTTATCACCATTATTATTAGTTTGTACGACCATATATGTAATTTATTTTGATATATTTAAATATGTGTAAAGTTTCTTGATCAGTGCACATAAGAAAGCTTTACATTTGTGTTTTTATCTCGAACGCTTGGACTAGTCTGTGTGCAGTGCGCGTAGGCCTGAGCTGTGCTGCGATTGGCTGGATGGAGCTCGTGGTGCTGAAAGGACAGCTCCACGCGCGCCTACGCAGCCTCGTGCTCTGGGTCCTCGTACGGCGCGCGCGTTTGACAGAAAAAGAAGAGGCGAGAAGAGAAGAGAAGAGAGGAGTGAGAAGGAGAGGAGGAGGAGAGGAGAAGAGGAGAGGAGAAGAGAAGAGAGGACAAGAGGAGAGGAGGAGATAGAAGAAGGAGAGGAGAGGAGAAAGAAGAGAAGACAGGAGGAGGGAAGGAGAGAAAAGAGGAGAGAGGAGAGGAGGAGAAAAGAGAGGAAGAGAGAAGGAGAGGAGGAAAGAAGAGAGGAGGAGAAAGGAGGAGAGAGAAGACAGGAAGAGACAGAAGAGAGGAGGAGAGAAGAGAAGTGGAGAGAAGAGAGGAGGAGACATACGGGTCATACCAGCTTGTCAAAGTCTGATCCCGTCAGATCTCAGAAGCTCAGCAGGTCTGGGTCTGGTTAGTACTTGGATGGAGACCACTGGGAAAATCAGGTGTCACAGGGGGCACCAGTCACAAAAACTGTTGACATTGTGGCCTTAGGCAAGACACAATGGATGGAGGATGGAGCATGAGATTGACAGGTGGATCGGTGCAGCGTCTGCAGTGATGCAGTCGCTGTATTGGACCGTTGTGGTGAAGAGGGAGCTGAGTCGAAAGGCGAAGCTCTCAATTTACCGGTCAGTCTTCGTTCCCACTCTCACCTATGGTCATGAGCTCTGGGTAATGACCGAAAGAACCAGATCGCAGATACAAGTGCTCGAAATGAGTTTCCTCCGCAGGGTGGCTGGGCACTCCCTTAGAGATAGGCTGAGGAGCTCAGTCACACCGGAGGAGCTCGGAGTAGAGCCTCTGCTCCTCCACGTCGAGAGGAGACAGTTGAGGTGGCTCGGGCATCTGTTCCGGATGCCTCCTGGGCGCCTCCCTTGGGAGGTGTTCCGGGCATGTCCCGGGGAAGACCCAGGACACGCCGGAGGGACTATGTCTCTCAGCTGGCCTGGGAACGCCTCAGGGTTCCCCCGGAGGAGCTGGAGGACGTGTCTGGGGTGAAGGAAGTCTGGGAGTCCCTGCTTAGACTGCTGCCCCGTGACCCGGCCCTGGATAAGTGGAAGAAAATGGATGGATGGATGGAACTTACTTACAAACTAGAGATGAAAAGAAGACATCAGTGTGGGTTTTTGCTGCTGGACACCTTATGGGTTTAGTGTAAACTAATGTAACTCCAAAAGCAAATGTGTGTTCAAGGGAGACACAAGGAAACCCAGGAGACTTCTGGTGTTTGGTTCTTGGGCAGTTTGGGCTCTTAGCTTTATGTTTCATGTGGAAACAACACAACTGGTCACTCTGCATTGCAAAAGGTTTTCATATTTAATGAATCAACTGTACATGGGACATTGTATGTTCAAAGGACGTTTTCTCCCAATGCATTTCCCCAGCAGGGATCAGCCCTGAAAGTAACAGCCCCACACACCAGACTCCAGGAGAATATCTAAGTATTTGTTATATAAATCCATATCAGCCTGGATTTTTCCAGGCAACAAACTTTACGCTCTTACTAACTACTACTACTACAACTACTACTACTACTACTACTAACTGTCTTACTCTTAAGGTTATGGCGAAATGTACAGAAGGATTTCTTGCTATCTGATTTCAAAATTGATTTAATTTTTGGCAAATTTTTATTTACTGAAACACTAAATAAAATAAAATCCTTTCTGTAACCTATATAATTAGTAGCCTATCTAATACGAGTACAAAATTAAGTAAAAAATGTAAACCTGGCTCTGTCTGCTTTTGAAACTGAAATAACTCAAAAAGGTCAGTAGACTGCATTGGAAATTTCAAATTAATATTTGTAAATGTAAAATGTTTTCCTATTCACCTGCAGTGTCTTGTCAAGTAAAGAACAAACAAACAAAAAAAAGCATCTTACAGAACCAGTATGGTGCGGGCGGCCCCGGTCCCTGCCATATCTGTGCTGGAACAGATTTCAGTTTGTACAGTGCTCGTCTGTGTGGGGAGTATTGCTAAAGTTAGGACCTTACCCAACGAGAGAACAGTGGCAGCCTCTTTACAGTGTTCTGACAGAATGTTCCCTGCCTTATATATCTAAATGTGGTCCTTTTTACTCTTATGTCAAACTTACACTTGGTCCTTGGAATAAATAAAATGTTTAAATGTTACTAAAGTTTTGTTATGTTATGGCCAATATGTTTGTGTACACGTAGACATATAAGTTTGCAAGTTTAAAATTTGACAGAATGTTACGTTATTTTGTGACTAAATTTAAAAACATAAATCATCACTGGACTAAATCAAATATTAAAACAGTACTGGAGGTTGTATTTAGCCAAGGTGTATGTGTGTGTGTCTTTTATTGTGCATCTTTTTACATAGACTCTATATATTCTTTATATAGCCTATGATCTTTTGTAATGCATCTTGAATTGGAGAAAGCCAAGGTCCAGGTCTAAAACACAGAATTAGAAGAAACATATTTTTATTATGGTGAGACGTCCGTGATAAAAGAGACATTAATAATGGTAATAATACAGATGGGAGTAAAGTAAAAAAAAAAAAAAAAAAAAAAAAAAGTAGGATACTACGGTGAAGTCAGGAATAAAAACAGCATATTACTGTCTCATTCAATGCAAATTAAAAAATAATAAATAAATAAATAAATAAATAAAACGGGACACTTTAAAACTTTAACATAGTTATTTTGACATTCTACTAAATTAAAGCAACTCCAAAACAACGTTAATGCCTCAAAAGAAGATGTTGAAATTATCCAGTGGTTTATAATCCCAAAATATAATATATATAAAATATATAGAGTTCTCCTTCCAGTTGACCTCAATGTAAACAAATCGGGCAGCAGAGGGCGACAAATCTTCTTCCGCACCCCGCATGAGTGTCATCACTTTGGACCAATCAGATTCGGTGACGAGGATGACTTGGGCGGGATTTGGGCAGACGCAAACATGGCGACGTCCTTAGAAGATGATGTCGAGCCGAATAACCAGGATTATTATTCTCTTTTAAACGTCAGGAAAGAGGTAAAAAGTTGATATTAATTTGCAAAATGTCGGCTTTGTAGTGGACTTTAAATTGTTCGTGTTAGCGGAGCGGTTTTGGAGAAATGACGTCGCGAAGTTCCAAATCTGAGCTCTCAGGTTGAATCTGCATCCTCCTCCTCCTCCTCCTGCTCCGGGAGAGACCGGGGGATGCTGCTACACTTTTACCTGAAATAGGTCAAATATTGCAAGTTTATAATGATTTACATGGCGCTGAATAGTTTTGCAATGTCAGAGAATTACCCATTTAATACTAGATAGTACATAAAGATGACCGTAGGAACATTAGCTACTACTCCTTCCTTACCATCTTATTACAATATAGTCCCAAATTTGTAACAGTAAACGAATATTCATAGAAGTATTAGTGATCATTTTTGATAGTATTTCAGTAAGCTGCTTTATTTTAAATGTGAACAAATGGCAGGAATAGTTTACATAGTTCATAGAGGAAAGGATCATGTAAGTGATTAGTGTCACTTTAATCCAACAAAAACCTTCATGTTTTCTTACTGAGCACTGTACAAAAATGTGGTTGAATAAGATAGATAATATATATAATGAGACCAGATTTTCAAAAACAAAAAATGGGACACCCCTTGTTTGTGGTGGGTGGTAATAATAAAACTGTGAAACGAGTGCGTAATTATGGAGAACTGTTCTGCACTAATAAGTCACTAAAGTCACAGTTTCTTTGTGTTTTCCCTCGTTTTACCTCAACAAATGACAATTTATGCCTATTTTTACTGTTGGCAGGTATCAAACTGGTTAAAAATAGGGACACCTGGGACATTTCACAGACTGTGCACACGAGTGAAATGATTTCATTAGATTTTTCCCAGAAATACCAAAAAGCAGTGCTATAATGATTGTGAAACTATAAAAAGCCAAAATTCTGAACTGAATGGTACAATTTAGTTTAATAATTCTTGTTCTTATGGGCCAAATCTTGTGACATGTACCATCTCAGAAATTGTGTCTCATCCCACCCTTAAAAATATACGATCTGTGTGCAGAATTGGGATGCACAATTTAACTGAATATACTGCTAATGAAAAACTGAATGAATAAATTAGGAATTAACTCTTGAATCACATACTAGGATACTTAGCAGCTGATATCATCGACACTCCCTGGGGATGTGATGTTGTGTCTGAAGTACTCTCTCTTACTGAAGTTAGACTTTAATCTGTTCTTTGTTTTAACACAATAAAAATACTACAACTACTGATCTATGTTATGATGTTTCCTTATCACCTGCAGTTGTGTTTTCTTTCATTCTCACATGTTTGAGTAATAGTCTGTCTACATCTCAGAAACTCTAAGAGTTCCTTCCACCTTGTGATATCATGAAGTGGTAACGGTGCCTTTTACCTTTAGTTCAGTAGAGATTTTCCATTCCAGAGCTAACAAAGGTGGGAGTTTGTGTGTTAAACATGTCAATGTCAATGAAAATATTATAACATGGGCCCTTTATAATGTAATGTACGGTGATATCAAGATGAACGTTAAGTTATCAGTTAATCGGTAATCATTTGAAAAAGTGAATTTGCATCGCTTGGAAAATTTTAGAGTCTGGTAAAATAAATAAAACATTCCATTTAGAGCCTTCTTGTACAGTAACTTCTTGCTCTTCTGTTCAGTCCCTAATGAGAAACAGCCTTTGCATCTCGAGCTTTCCTCTGTCCTCCTATGTTCTAATATCACGTCTCCACTTTTTGGTCCCAGGCGACTCTGGAGGAGCTGAAGGCGTCCTACCGCAGACTGTGCATGCTCTATCACCCCGACAAACACAGAGACCCGGAGCTCAAGAGACAGGCCGAGCAGCTCTTCAACCAGGTGCAGACGGCCTTCACAGGTGAGCTAAAGATCTCAAGGCTGTAGTCGACAAATAAATTCATTTTAGACTGAAGACGTGTGCTGATGATCGATTATTTTTGACCCAAACTGCACTCACAAGACTGCACCTGCACTGGAGTTCATGCAAAAACTACTATTTATGCAGAAAAAAGGACTAGGAAACAATGTGTTTATATAAAGACAGATTAAAGGTGCACTATGTAACTTTTTGGTTGGGGGTCCATCACCTGCTTTTTTCTATAGATATGTCATTGCTCTGCGTCGAATGTTCCACAGTGTGACATTAAACAGCTCTACCTTACGTTTATTCAATTATAGGTGGTTTTACTGCTCAAAAATACCTAGAAAAACAGACATTCTGACTGTGAGCGGGGTCACCTCTCCACAGATCTGACCTGTAATTTCATGAATACAGAAAGTTACTATACTGTGAAACATTCTAGATGAAGCAATAACATCTCCATGGGGAAAAGCAGTTGACAGACCCTCCACTAGAAAAGTTACACAATGCACCTTTATACTTGTGAATCTTGAGTTTAATCTGACTTTTTACAAATAAATACCAAAATCCCGTCAACAGATACAGATTTTGCTTGATTAAGACTCCATTGACCACATAACAGACAAAATGACTAAAGGACTACAGCTTATTGTTCACTTGTAATAGTTTCATATTGGACGGATTCAGAAGTTCACAGTGAATTCTTTATTTTTAGTGCTAAGTGATGATCATGCCCGTGCAATCTATGACATCTTTGGAAAGAAAGGCCTGGAAGTGGAAGGATGGGAGGTAAGTTTAGACACCTCTGCTCTTCTGACCCTCACCTCTGCTCCTCTGACCCTGTCCTCTGCTCCTGACCCGCCACTCTGCTCCTTTGACCCTGTCCTCTGCATCCTTTGCTCCATATGACTTTCTCCTCAAAACCTTTTTGTTTTCATCTTTTTCTTACTATTGTGTGATTTTTTTTTTGTAGGTTGTGGAAAGGAAAAGGACCCCAGCAGAGATCAGGGAGGAGTACGAGAGACTCCAGAGAGAGAGAGAAGAGAGGAGACTGCAGCAAAGGACTAACCCCAAGGTGAATAAAAGAATCAATGTGTGCAACCTGTGTAGCTAAAAATAAGAAATAAGGAAATATTTTCAGTAAATAAAAGCATAATATAATAGGGATGGGTAATATATTAGTCCTGGTATTGGTACTAGACAATATCGATATTTTCCTAAACTGTCCCAGCGTGTGTGCCAGGCTCCATTTTAGGAATAGGATGTTTTTTACTGATAAAATATGAAACAAAAACTCCAGTAGAGCAGGTTAATACGAACATTTTAAGACCAAACTGACGAGGCTCACAGCAGCAGGTACAGAGAGAGGATCCACAATATTCCAACATAAATCAATGGGAGCCAGAGTCAGAAAGAGAAGAGCCACATGTGAACTTTTATTTGGAACATGCCTGCTAGGCCGTTAGCTATGTCCATTTCTATATCCAGTCTATGGTCCCCATGTGTCATTACAGATTGTCTTCAGTGCGTCAGACTTTTTGAATAGACTCATGAGAACTATAGAAATAGAGGAGCATTTTATGACATCATCTTCAGGCAAACACGGAACTCATTTGTTGACCTTTTTATGGAATTTAAAAAGCTAAAAATCAGTATCTGCAAATATCGGCCATCGGCCACAGCAGACAGGCCAAATATTGGACATTGGTATTGGCTCAAAAAATCCATATCGACTTATCCCTATAATATAATAAAATGTGATAAGAAAATGTGATAAGCAACACCTGACCTTTTGCCCTGTGTGTCCCTGTCTTCTCTTGCTCCTGTCTCTTCCTTCTGCCTCTTGCTCCTGTCTCTTACTCCTGACTCTTGCTCCTGTCTCTTGCTCCTGTCTCTTGCTCCTTGCTTCTGTCTCTTCATCTTCAGGGCACCATCAGTGTGGGAGTTGATGCCACAGACCTGTTTGACCGATACGATGAAGACGACTTTGATGAGGTTCCAAGCAGCGGCTTCCCTCATATCGAGATCAACAAGATGCACATTTCACAATCTATAGAGGTACACACACACATTTCACAATCTATGGAGGTACACACACACATTTCACAGTCTATAGAGGTACATACACACATTTCACAATCTATAGAGGTACACACACACACATTTCACAATCTATGGAGGTACACACACACATTTCACAATCTATAGAGGTACACACACACACATTTCACAATCTATGGAGGTACACACACACATTTCACAATCTATAGAGGTACACACACACACATTTCACAATCTATGCAGATACACACACACACATTTCACAATCTATAGAGGTACACACACACATTTCACAGTCTATAGAGGTACATACACACATTTCACAATCTATAGAGGTACATACACACATTTCACAATCTATGGAGGTACACACACACATTTCACAATCTATGCAGATACACACACACACATTTCACAGTCTATAGAGGTACACACACATTTCACAGTCTATAGAGGTACACACACACACATTTCAGTCTATAGAGGTACACACACATTTCACAGTCTATAGAGGTACACACACACATTTCACAGTCTATAGAGGTACACACACATTTCACAGTCTATAGAGGTTACACACACACATTTCAGTCTATAGAGGTACACACACACACATTTCACAGTCTATAGAGGTACACACACATATTTCAGTCTATAGAGGTACACACACACACACATTTCACAATCTATAGAGGTACACACACACATTTCACAATCTATAGAGGTACACACACACATTTCACAGTCTATAGAGGTACACACACATTTCACAGTCTATAGAGGTACACACACACATTTCAGTCTATAGAGGTACATACACACATTTCAGTCTATAGAGGTACACACACACATTTCACAGTCTATAGAGGTACACACACACATTTCAGTCTATAGAGGTACACACACACATTTCACAGTCTATAGAGGCACACACACACATTTCAGTCTATAGAGGTACACACACACATTTCATAGTCTATAGAGGTACACACACACATTTCACAGTCTATAGAGGTACACACACACATTTCATAGTCTATAGAGGTACACACACACATTTCACAGTCTATAGAGGTACACACACACATTTCAGTCTATAGAGGTACACACACACATTTCACAGTCTATAGAGGTACATACACACATTTCAGAATCTATAGAGGTACACACACACATTTCATAGTCTATAGAGGTACACACACACATTTCACAATCTATAGAGGTACACACACACATTTCACAGTCTATAGAGGTACACACACACACATTTCACAATCTATAGAGGTACACACACACATTTCACAGTCTATAGAGGTACACACACACATTTCACAGTCTATAGAGGTACACACAGGACTTTATGTAATTACACAGATTAAAGGCTCTTTACCTGATTTTGACTGTCGTGAAAAACAGAACTAGTTCATTTGAAACAGATTGCAGTGGTCCAGTGTTCTTCCTCTCTTACCTTCTGCATTCTGAACATCTTAATTATTCACCACAGTGAGTTCATATGCACTTTGCACAACTCAGAAAGGGCATTAGCTGTAACATTAAGAATTAGCATGCTACAGCAAACTTCCTGATTATTGAAAACAGTGTATAATTACATGCGAACAGTACATAGTGGACGTACTTTGACCCCAAGAGCTGTTCATACAGTATATGTCAAACAGTATATCTATACTGGCACAAGACACATTGTGCTCAAAAATGTAATTTCTCTAACGCTCCGCCCACAAGCCTACATAACCAGGAAGTTCTGTGCAATGCTCCCCATGCTCCCACCACACAGCCATCCCTCTCAGAACAGTGAGAAACAAAAACATGCAGAAATAAAACTGAAACGAATTAAACATGCCTAATACCGTGTTTTTGGTGAATATGTCATTTTCAAAACAGTAAAAGGTGACACGGTGATCTAAAGATAGGGATTGGCGATATGTCGGTATTGGCAGATACCGATACAGTTCTTCAGTAACAATACCAATACTCAATACCAGTGTATTTTTGTGATGTCTGAGTCCTTGAGGGCTCTGTTTTGAAAAGACTAAAGACTAAAAATGGAAATAGAAAAGCGTCATGTGGCACTATGTTTACACAAACATGTAGCAAATGATTTTATATTCTTGTACATACATTTTGTTATTATTTTTATAAAAGTGAAAATATCAGTCACAGATTCACTGAAGATACTTTTGTGGGTTTCACTATGGATTTCAAAAGCTAAATATTGGTGATCGTCTACTGCAGCAGCCCAGATGTTATGTGTACAGTTAATGCCCCATAGAAGTGCAATACCCCTCTTTAAAAAAAACACACAAACCAATAAAAGTCAGATTTTTCTGGAGTACTTTGGGGAGTTAAAAATAGCATATATTGTATTTCTTATAGACAGTCTAACCTCCTCTCCTGTCCTGCTCATCTCTCTTCTCTGTAAACTGTTGTTGTGTACTTTTCTGTATTTCTCCCTCCTCAGGCTCCTCTGACAAACTCTAATACGGCGGTGCTCTCCGGCTCTCTCTCCACTCACCACGGAAACGGAGGAGGCAACATCGCCATGACGATCCGCCGTGTTACATCAGCACGAGGATGGGGCGAGGTGAGACAGGAAAAACAAAATTTGCCTTAAAATATGTTCACAAACAAGAGAAAGAGTTTGACATTGGTTTTCAGACTTCCTCAGAATGTTTTGGACTATACTGAATACATTTAAACTTACAGTAAAGCCCTAGTGTGTAACTTTAAGCCAGAAAATAGACTAAAATAAAAGCTTGTTTTTGTTTTTGTTTTCTTTTTGGTTGTTTACATAGCAATGAAAAACAGGCATGCTGAGTGGGCTTGTATCTCCACAAACTCTTATTTAGCCTGAAGGAGAGCCTGCTCCTGCTCCTTTTCATGGAAATGTAATTCCATTCCACAGTATGGCATACAAACCTATTTATCTTCATGGAGAATGTTCCAAATTATGGTTTTAACTTTCCATTTTCCATGGAATGCCACCTCCTGAAAAATTACCCAGTGGACTGTATAACTACCACCAAACAAAGTCTTAAACCAGACTAAAGGAATGGAGTGGTCGCAATGACCAAATCAGAACATAATGTTCTCTCTCCCTGTAGTTTAGACCTCTTCAGACATGTTCTGGAATGTTCCTGTTTGTCAGATGCCCTAACTGTGTCTCCATGGGGTTGTATTCTGTGTAAAAAAGAAAAGATAATGAAAGAGGCATGCAGGGGTCTACAGGTGTGAAATGAGCTGGGCAGAAAGTGTCATCTTTGATTATTTTTAGGGACACTAAAACTAGAGCTTTTAGAACAATACAATGAACTAAAACCCTCTTATAGTAATAGGAAAGGTGTTTTAATAATGGATTCAATAGGTAGGTAACAGTATGTAGGTCATTTGTAACATCTGTTTTAATTGCTCTGGGCCCCATTTATAAACCAAAGGCGGCTTCTATTTTGCTGTATATTTTGTAATAAATGTGTAATTATTTCAAATTGTAATAAAAGCTGCTAACTCTGTAATTTAGACCTCTACAAACATGTTCTGAAATGCATGGGATTCTTGGATTAGTTTAAAGTTAAATTTGAATGCCCCTGGTCATGTTTAAAAGTTATTTAATGTTTTTTGAGTTTTTTTTTTTTTTTTTTTCTGCAGGTGGAGTTTGGGGCTGGGGACATTCTCGGGCCTCTCATTGGGTTAAAGATGTTTAGAAATGTCACTCAAAGATGGTAAGAATAATGAAGACCTATTATGCTTGTGTTTGCTGTATAGTCATAACCTTTGACACCAGTGGATTATTATATTTTGATATTTTGGATATTTAAAATTGCGGTATTCTCATTTTCTTCCTCCTCTCTTTTCTTTCTCTTATCCCTATCTCCTTGTCTCTCTTCTTCCTCCCTCCTTGTCTCTCTTCTCCCTCCCTCCTTGTCTCTCTTCTCCCTCCCTCCTTGTCTCTTCTCCCTCCCTCCTTGTGTCTTCTCCCTCTCTCCTTGTCTCTCTGTCTCCTCTCAGTTGGATGACAGCTCAGTGTGGTCTCCAATTTTCTCCTCGTGGGCTCAGACCTTCCTGTTCTCTGATGACGGCGCGTCACCTGGACTGTAATACCATGGGCTACCTGCAGTGGCGCTGGGGGCCCAACAGCGCCATGACGACCAGCATCGTCCGCGACACCAAGTCCACGCACCTCACACTCGCCCTGCAGGTAAGAGAAGGAACTGCAGGCTGTGGCAGAGTGGTTAGCCTTAGTCTGCAGGTAAAACTACTGCCTAGAATCAGAACACACACTACTCCAATACTTTGTGAGTCAAGTCACCAGTGAGTTTCCCAGAGTCCAGATGGGCATTATTGACAACTGGATTAGCCAAAACAAATATGGCTGCTTATGAGGAAAAAAGAAAGGAGAGATATATGACAGGGGACTGAAAAACATGGAGGGTTTCTGCAGAATCAGTGAGCGAAACACTAAACCCTGCTCATGTGAGGAGAGACCTGTGAGAGGGTGTGTCTGAAATAAACAAATCTGATTGGACAATCATGTTTGGTTCTGGCTGGAGACGTGGCAGAGGGAGAAGGGATCAGACCAATGTCCCTCTGAAGAAAACATACAGACAGATATCAGTCTATAAATAAAGGAAGTGCATGGGGGTGGCAGAGTGGTTAGCCTTTTAGCCCCACTACAGCCCCCACTACAGGGGCAGCAGTAGCTCAGCTGGTGAGAGTTTGTCCATTGATATGAAAGTTGGTGGTTCGAATCCCGCTCTCCATGTAAACGTCATTGGTCGGTCAAATCTACTGACCCAGAGGATTCCAGCTTCCACAGCTGTTGTTGTGTCCTTGGGCAAAACCCACCTCACCCCCAATGTGTGAGTGTGTGTGAATGGGTGAGTGGTTCCCTGCTGTGAAGTGCCTTGAAGGTGGAAAAGCGCTGTATAAAAATGTGTCCATTTACCATTTTTTAAGGTTCTGGGTTTGAATCCAAAGCTGTGTGGCCAATGTATCATCTTCAGAAAGATTTCAAAATAGTTGAATGCTTTGAAGCTTTGCAAAATTATGATTGAGTATACCCGGCAGGACTGTGGCAGAGTGGTTAGTCCTCTCCCACAGGAACCAAACCTGCTAAACCAATATGCTAACATCATTATATTAGAGAGAAAAAGCACTGGACTGAACCAAACCAGCTGTTTTAACTAAGAATATCAGTGTAACTGAGAATCTCACTGACTCTCAGTTACACTGATGTTGTGGTTTTTGAGGTCTTGTGATGACATTCTTATTACCTTATTACATTGTTATAACATCTTGTGCCTGTAGTTGGGGGTTCCACACTCGTATCTGATGCTGAGTTGCCAGTACAAGTTCCAGGACGAAGACCAGACCAAAGTCAAAGGATCACTTAAGTATGAATTCTGATTATGTCCTTACAGAAAGAAATTCAGTGGCTAAAAGATATGAAATCATTTTGTATTAATCTGTACTCTCTCTCCCTCCTTTTCTCCCTCTCCAACTTACCCCCTTCTCCCTCTCTCCTCTGTCCTTCCATTTCTCCTCACCCTTTCTCCTCTACTCTTCCTTCTCCTCTTCCTTCTTTCTCTCCCTCCTCTCCCTCCTCTCTCTCCTCTCTCTCCTCTTCCTGGTTTATCTCTGTCCCCCGTCCCTCCTCATCTGTCCCTCCTTCAGGACTGGTTGGTTTGGGACAGTAGTAGAGTATGGAGCAGAGAGAAAGATCAGTCGACACAGTGTTTTATCGGCTACAGTGAGCGTCGGAGTCCCTCAAGGAGTCACCCTCAAAATCAAGTACAAATGTGTATTTTTATTTTCACTCTTTCACTCTCTTCGGGCTTGCCTCTTCTCAGACCTGACTATTTACTCTGGAGACATGTCACCCATATGCCACATGTGGGCATAAGGTTCTAATCCTAATGTGAACAGATTTAAACTCCAAACAAAAAATGCATAACCTGCTCAAATATACTACAAGCAGTACTAATTATGACTGTCAAAAGTATCAGGGAGACTTAGACTCAGACAAACTTTATTGATCCACAAGGGAAATGATTTGGACACAGGAGTCACACATCACAATATCATAGAATAACAAAGAGTAAAACAATAAATGGTAATAATAAAATCTAAATAAGCAGCAAAAAAGAGCAAGAGACAGGAGTCAAATAAAACATAATTATATAAATGTACAAGTCAAAATAAAATAGAAAAATAAGTAATAAAATCAGTCATAGGAAGCAACAATGATCTGATGATTGACAGGACATAAAACAGTTACATAAGGGTTGTTGTAGGGAGTATTATCTGTTACATAAGAGTTGTTGTGCAGTTGTAGGGAATATTATCTATTATTTAAAGGTGAGTTATACAGTTGTAGGGAGTATTATCTGTTATATAAGAGTGAGTTGTTGTACAGTTGTAGGGAGTATTATCTATTATATAAAGGTGAGTTGTTGTACAGTTGTAGGGAGTATTATCTATTATATAAAGGTGAGTTGTTGTACAGTTGTAGGGAGTATTATCTGTTATGTATCTGTCACTGTTTGAGTGGAGCTGTAGGAGTTTGTTGGAGAATGACCTCCTCTAATACTAATACTGGGAAAATCAGGTGTCACAGGGGGCGCCAGTCGTAAAAACTGTTGTTGTGCACTTCACCCACATTGTCTAGTGTGACAGTGGTGTGTGTGTGAGTGATGGTGGTGGTCGGAGGGACCGATGGCACAGATTGTTAGCATTGCTTCCGTCAGTCTGCCCCAGGGCCACTGTGGCTACAATAGTAGCTTATCACCACCAGGTATGGAGTGAGTGAATAATGCTCTGTAAAGCGTCTGTGAGTGTCCAAAAAAGCGCTATATAAAACTGATGCATTATTATTAATACTAATCGATATTAAAACTAGTATCGAAACTAAATATCTTTTTTGGGACGTACTGATACTAAAAAAGTGTCATTGACAGGACAGAAATTAAGTTTTCCTGAATGTCTTTAGAATGATGTTGAGTTAAGTGTAAGAGCACATATACTAGTATACACACATGGACCAACATGAACCTACTACACCACTGACCATTACACACATATAACACACATGGAATAGAAAAATGTACTACCATTTAATGTGGAAAATCACAGTATATTGTTTAAATAAACTATGTTTTTTATGATCATTGTGGTATATGAATTAGTGTTGAGTATTTAGTCTATTCCTTAGTATCCAAATCAAGTTGGATATGATGTAGTAATGATATAGATATAGTATCATTGCAATACTACTGCTTATTTTCTCACCTCTCTGTTTCCCCTGTAGGCTGTCCAGGGCCTCGCAGACTTATCTGTTTCCAGTTCACTTGACGGATCAGCTTCTGCCCTCTGCTGTGTTCTACGCCACAGTCTGCCCCCTGCTGGTGTACCTGGCTGTGCACAGACTCGTCATCATCCCCTGCACCCAGGCTCAGAAGGAACAGTCAGTCACTTTAGCAATATTACATCCAAAAGATGACTCAAGTTTGTGTGTTTTTTACTAAACACAGTTATGAGAAAACTAGGACTGCCAAATCACAGACACACGTTATGATTCATGCTTAAAACTAATCTGAAACTGAAGAGATTTGTGTTTCTAATTTCATAATTAGTATAGCTGTTTATTTTTTTGTCTTCTCTCAAATGTTAAAGGAAGCATATGTAAGATTTAGAGTTTAAATTGCTTAAACCTGACCTAACTACGAGGTTGTGGTTGTAATTGCAGTGCAGATTTTGTGGTTGTAATTGTAGTGCAGATGTATTCTTAATTAGAAAAACATTGGGTAAGTTGTTTTGGTTCTCGCAGGACACTCTCATTTGGGTTGAAAGTTTCAATGTTGAAATCCAAACCTAAAATCCCCCACCTAAACTAGTCTCTCCCTAAAGCCCAGCACCTGCACCAGTCATGAGTCAGAGCTAGTGCAGCCTCTGCAGCTCAGGGCGGGAGCTCTGGAGGTTTTCTGTCTGCAGGTTAAGGCGGTGCAGTCCTTCCATCTACAGCCTTGTGTTATCATATTGGAGATGATCATATTTCTCTTGTGTTTTCAGAGAGCTGGAGCTGCAGAGGATAAACTCAGCCACAGACATCGCCAAAAAGAAACAGGAGGCGGAGTCGGCTGTAAGTGAAACTAAACACAAACTTATTCTGAATTTAAAGCTGCACTAAGCAGCTTTTCTAGTGATTGTTCTCTCACTGGCTTGTCTCTTGCCTGGGCTTGCCTCTCCACAGACCTGAGGCGTCACCTGTTCTTCCTGGAGATAGGATGAAGTGCACCATTTGATTTAAGATTTTACTAAAAAATAATAGTTATATTTAACAAATATAAATAAATGACAATACTTTTATTCTGTGACATTAAGGTTTAAATAGTCAGAAAAAGTCTTTCCTTGTGTGTAAATTGTCTCTGCATTTATGGATGGAGTTTTCCGTGTTGATGACACAGGCAGAGGGATTCTGTTTTGGAACTTAACTGTACTTTCTGTATTTTTGTACTTTTCTTCTCATTTTCTTCCACAAACTGTCACTGCACTGAAACTACGATAATTATTGATCACAGGCACGAGTTTAATCTCTTCTAGTGAAACAACCGGCAGAAAAGTTACACAGTGTGCCTTTAAACAGTAATTTTGCTTGGTTTTGGTTTATCTAAACACATTTTTGTCATTTTGTGTTTCTTTCTGGATGTTTTATAGGTTTTGCTGATGCAGGAGTCAGTGAAAAGGATCATAGATGCCGAGGAGTCCAAGATGGGTACAATCTTTAAAAACAGCTCCAAAAATATGGGAAAACATTTCAGATTTACACAACGTCAAAACAAACTCCAGTGTTCAGTGTTCCTGTCTCCTCTGACCTGTGCAGATGAGTGGCTGTGTAAAAGTGATGATGCAACTCTCTGGTCCCACTTTGTTTAAAACTCCAAATGCACAGATGTATATTTGTATAACAGCTGAATTTGCACACTGCTGAAATGAGTTGATGTTTTTACAAAGAGAAAGTAAAATAATGTCAGTTTGAGACATGTTTACTATTTGTTGAGCAGTTTTATTTTTGTTTATTTTTATCAAAGAGCTCAAAAATGCATCGCTAAACTAATATAAAAACAGAAAAGTGGCGACATTTTTGTTCTGCAAGATTTGATTTGAATGTTTTAGCTTTTTCATCTTTATTTGTGCATGTGGCGTCTCCCTCTTCAGAGCTCAGAGCACTTACACACACACACTGTCACACACGCTCTCACACACACACACACACACACACACAAATGCATATATAGAATTACAGTTAAGGGACCTGTATTACACCATTTTCTGTTCTATGTCTGTGCTCTATGTTACAGAGTTGTTTCCTCATCAGAAACATAGCTGGAGTTAGTTTAGTTTGACCCCCTGTGGTGTGTGCAGGTCTGATCATCCTGAACGCCTGGTACGGAAAGTTTGTGTCAGAGCTGAAACAGGAGAAAAACCAAGTGATCGACGTCACTGTTCCTCTGCAGTGTTTGGTCAAAGACTCCAAGCTCATCCTGACAGAGGCCTCCAAGGTAAAAGGACTGAATATATGTGCTTTAATCCAGGGCATAAATACTGCAATACATGTGTATACATGTGTACACTATCTTTAAATGAATGTTACCAGTGTAAGTGTGATTCTAAGAATCTCAGACGACCACCAGAGGGCGTGCGATTCATTATAAACTCTGGATAGGGTATCGCTAGCTCAAAGCTCATGTTCAGCTGACCTGAAACTCCAGTTTTCAGAAAGGTCAGTTTGTGTAAATTTTTACTTATTTTCAGATCATAAACTTTTTCTTAAATCTACATTCTTCAGTTGTCTAACAAACTGCGTTTCAGTCATTATGTTTGGCTCGCTCTGCTCTGCTCTAGCTCCTCTCACGTGAGACCACACTCCTTCCACATGCGCCCTCTGGTGGTCATTACACTCCCATAGGGTCCACACTCCCTCATGAGACACATGTTTAAAGAGGAAATCTATACACAGTAGGGAACTTTACTTAAGTGCTGGTTTAGTCCTGATCCCAGTCCTGTTCAGTCTTAGTTTAGTACTGGTTCAGTCCTAGTTCAGTCCTTGTTCAGTCCCGGTCATGTCTCTGTTCTAGGCGGGTCTCCCTGGCTTCTATGACCCGTGTGTGGGGGAAGAGAAGAGCCTGAAGCTTCTTTACCAGTTTAGAGGAGTCATGCATCAGGTGCTGTCTGGAGACACAGAAGCCCTCAGGATCCCCAAACAATGTGAGCAAACCTCAGCACCAGCATGTTCAAGTCTCTGTACCTGATTTTATTGTGTGAAAAAGTGTGAAACGTGTGAAAAACTAGTTTATTCTGAGCATTTTGCAGAGGACCAAATTCCTCATTTAACCAGGGATGCACAGTACCAGAGCTCTAATCGATCTGTGCCGATACTGAAAAAATTGCTGGATTGGGTCAATTGGCTCAATGATATCAGTTCAGCTGATCTGGTTGGGTCTTTATAGTTTTCTTAATCATTTTCTCACATTTTTTTTACTTGGTTTAGTTTGATCATTTGATTCAAACATGTATCTGAACAGTAGCACAGGTGCTCACTTTGGAACATTTGTCATCAGGTCACACAGCTCTCAGGCTCTTTCTCAGAACACTGGACATAGCTCTCATTCACAAACACACATGATGAATTCACCCTGTTTTTTTCAACACTACAGCTCTGTTCTCATGTGCTAAAGGACTTTGGAACAAACTCTGTCATTTTAAATATAGAAACTCAAATATAAAATTGTACAGTTTGTGAGCACCAAATCTAACAAGAAAGGATTCCACACATGAGTCAGACAAGGAGCAGGAGCTCAGCATGAGTCCAGACTGTAGAGACTACAGACACATACACACACTGTGCGAGGTGAGAGGTGTAAATGTCTTTTCAAAAACACATATTACAGAACAATAGTAGTGTTGGTGCATTTGCTATTCCAACATCTTTCATTGTCTTCGATTTTTGATCAAATACTGCTAAATCAACTTTGCTATTGATAGTATGTGCATTTATATTTTACATAATACAATACAAACAGCTGTTTTCCAGTCCAAGATGAGTATATGTAAAGTATGAACCTGTATAGCAACTGCACTAAACCAGCTTCTGTGTGGCCCCAGAAAGCCGAACTGAGGCTCTGAGCTGTTCTGTCACATGAAGGAAAGAGCACATCAAACACACGAGCACAGTCTGAGAGTTTGAGTCGTCAAACTGCTGTTGGGAGATGATCCAACAGTTTTCAGTGTGAAACTGCATTTTACTAAGATGAAATTTTCTTTAGGAAAACTAAAATTATTTTTAGAATTTTGTGTGAGCTGTTTTGCAATGTCAGTTGTCAAAAGAAAAATGTGCCAAAGTGATTTAAACAAAGTGAGTGAGTGAAGTTTAGGGGTTACTTTTTTAAAGAGAAATCTCTCTCTTTCTCTGTACCTTAAATGTTTTGATTCATTCTAATTCCTTCTTTGTTTTTCAGCCCACAGGATCGAGTCTTCTGAGTCGTCCTAGAGTCTAACCACAGATGCTGAAACACCTGTACAGTTACAGTAGCAACAGTATTTTTTCTGCCGCACAAATTTTAAAAACTCAAAAGTGGAGAAATGAACCCTACCTGTGCCAGACAAGCAGACAGGTGTGACAGACAGGTGCGACAGGTGGATATCTAAAACATATATATTTATATTTAAGTTAAAAAGATGCAGATGTGAGGAGTATTGGTTTATTGTGCTCAAAATGTCTGGACATTCTCAACTGGTGTTTTTGGAGATTGCACAACTTAAATGATTTTGGTTAAAGCCAAATTTGTACCTATTTTAGTCTAAAACTAAAATGTGAAGTTGCACTATGTAACTTTTCTAATGGGCGAGTCTGCCACAAATTTGTCACAAAATGGAGAACTTATGTATTTTTGGGTGTTTAAATGCTTCAAAAATACCTTGAAAAACAGTCATTTTTATTGTGAGTAGTCACCCCTCCACAGATCTGATATGGCGTAGTGGTGTAGTGGCTTCACTTGCTTGTCTTTGTGGAGATGGAAATATTTAATGCCACACTGTGGAGCATTCCAGGCAAAGCAATAATAGTTTCATGCTGACAAGGCAGTGGACCTTCAATCATAAATGTTGTGCATCTTTAAGAAGTAAATGTCGTGGAAAAAAAACACTTTATTAATGTAAAGCAGTGAAAATGAACTACAGTATTACCACTACTACTATTATTGCCACTACTACTACTACTACTATTACTATTGGTACAAATTACATTGGAGGCATGGTGGGTGTTACTAGTAGTACTACCGCTGCTACAACTACTAACACTACTGATACTGCTACTACAACTATTACTCAACTGAATCAGCTACCGTTACTACTACTACTACTACTACTACTACTACTACTACTTGTAGTTGTAGCTGTGTTCCTGCTAAAAAAAACACCAGTTGAGAATCCACGTTTGACCATTTCCCATCAACAAAACTGTGAACTGAAGCTGACATTCTAACACTGATCTGAACCATGTTACTGTTTTACATAGGAATTCTTTGATTGTTACTGTGTATTTCCTGTTTAGTCTTTGAAATGTCTATGAATCATGCCTTTTCTATTGATTTCAAACATATTCACTATTGGCTGCACAGAAGGAGCTGCTTGATACAATGTGAAATACGCACTGGTCACTTCATTAGGTACAACTTGGTGTTTCTCTCTTTCTCTTGAGCTGTCAGAGCTGGCAAACAGCCAAAAAATGTACTCAAATACAAATAACATTACATCAAAATAATATTACTACAGCATAAGTAACTAACCAAACCAAAAAATGACTCAAGTAAGAGTAACTTAAAGAGTAACTGTTGGGACGTAACATCTGATTTATAATTTGAAGTGAATGTAATTTGAAGAACAAAATATGAAATAAGTCACAAAATCATTTCAAAGGACAGAGTCAAAAATGAGACAAACTAAATCAGAAGTGAAGAAACTGCAAGAAACACAAATGTTCAGATCATTTCAGATTGTCACATAAAACGTTTGTCACTTAAGACTTACTCACAGAGGGAAGAGGAAGCACAACTTTTACTCAAGTAAGAGTACACTTACACTGTACTATATATTACTCAAGTAAGAGTACTGTTACACTGTACTATATATTACTCAAGTAAGAGTATACTGTACTATATATTACTCAAGTAGCAGTAAAAGTGTGCTGCTAGAAAAGTACTTTAAAAAAAGTGACTCAAGTAACTGTATCTGAGTACTACATGTCTGTGTGAATTGTAAATAATTATATTTACAAATTAAAGATGCACTATGTGACTTTCTCCATGGAGATACTGCTTTGCCTGGAATGTTCCACAGTGTGGCATTAAATCTACCGGTCTTATTTAATTACAGGTGTTTTATTGTTCAGAGATAGTTCTTACTGTGGCCAGAGACGCCTTTCCACAGATCTAACAGTAACTTGGCCTAGTGGTCACATACTTGTCTCCATGGAGATCTGGGCAAAGTAGTAGAGTCACATGTCCTGCTTCTAACAGTGTCACTTTAACATGTGCCGCTAGAGAAGAGAACATTATCAACTTGGACCTGGAGGAAATGCTCACATTTTTCTACTGTGCTTTTCCACCTTCAAGACACTGAGTCACTTTACCTGAACCTGGAAGTGACATCACAGTCAACTGTCCAATTGATACTTCACAGGTGTCATAACATTCCCAAGGGGGTGATGCTAACTGTAGGCTCTGCTCTGTCTGAAGCTCTGTTACTCAACTTCCTTTAATCTGAGCTTAGTTTTGAACACAATCAAACCAGAAAGAACCACCTCATCTGAATACAGCAGGTGAGGTAAATCACATGTCAAATAAAAAAAACACCTCACCCGTTAAATGCTGTGAAATAAGTGTCTCTGAGCCACTCTCACCTTTTTGTTTAAAGTCAAACTCCAGGACCATGAATGCTCAGACTGATCCAGGCTCCTGGAACTGTGCTCTTTAAATCCAAGATGTATTTTTTCAGACCTTCTAAAAACAGTGTTTGCTAATATGTGCATTGTGTAACCATGGTAACTACTGAACATTCCTTCATAGAAAATGCAGAACTCCCCCAGCATGATGTCACTGCAAAGTGTCAATACAATAGATAAAATGATTACAGTAGGACAAAACAAGACTTTAGTCCAGGTTCTGTGGCTCATATCTGCATTTAAATTGAGAAGAACACTTCCCTCACATGTACCTGTTAAAGTGACCAGTGAGAGCAGTGCAGCTGAAGCCTTTCTCATCTATCTCATTCTGAAATGTTCTAATGTCTGCACTTTAATTTTATCTTAATGACTGAGACTGAAACATTCATATCTGTCCATAACATAACAGTGTTTAAGGGAA
>NW_026571299.1:21242261-21444604 GCF_026225935.1 Boleophthalmus pectinirostris | reverse complement strand
GTAACTCTTAGAAAACAGACTTGAAATTAAAAGAACATTGTCCGTTTGTGAGTGTCCCTGCTCATAACTGTCGTGTGTGTGTCCCCAGCTTTGACAGACCCTCACAGTCTGTACCTGTCTGCGGTCTGGAGCCTCATGAGTCTCAAGTGGGCCTTCCTCCTCTCGCTCTCCTCTCACCGCTACCGCAAAGAGTTCGCCGACATCAGCATCCTCAGTGACTTCTAACCAGAACAACATCTATGGAAGAGCGCCCCCTGTCTGTGTCGTCCTACGATTACAGACAGGACTGCAGCATCGACTCTGAGCTGAAACATCTGAACTTTTGTCAAATTTGCAGCACGACATCGAGTTTCAAGCATCTGTCCTTAAATCCAAATGCCCCATGAAGAGGCGCTTGGGGCCACTGTGCTGCTTCGGTCTGTACACACCGGACTGTGAAAGAGCGCCCCCTGTCCGTGTGATGCTGCCACTACAGACAGGACATATTTGCATACATCGTGACTTATAACCCAAACAGAAATACATGGAATAGTACCACTGCCAAGAGTGTGAGCCTGTCATTACAACATTACAACAGCCTCCTCAGTGACAGAGTATCACTGCCTAAAGCACCCCCTGTCTTTTACATCTCATTATTACAGACAGGAGCTCAGTGACTTTGACCCAACAGTACAGGGATCACGGATAGACCTGGTTTAGACCTGGTTTAGACCTGGTTTAGACCTGGTTTAGACCTGGTTTAGACCTGGTTTAGACCTGGTTTAGACCCATGAATCCAGTTTTGTCTTGGGGTCAGAAAATCTACAAAACTTAAACACAAAGTCACCATAGATTATTTTTAAAGGAGATAATTATTATAATGGACTTTGTATGCACCCACAAATACATTTAATACTTATCCAATGCTTAGACTAAGCCCTGAGAGCGCCCCCTATCTTTGTCTTTCTATAACTGCAGGCTGCATGAGGTTCTCACAAAAGAAGCTCGAACTTGTATCCTAATTACTACATTACATGATGGTGCTTTTCGTTGCCTGGATACAGAGGGAAATGACCCAGTGACGTTGTATAGAACCTGAGCTACAGAAAAAAATTAAAATCTCTGGAGTCATGGATGTGCACAGAAACATGATACTGACTGAAGAATGAAGGACCGTTTAAGGGAGAGTTCCCGTTCTACAAATCAAATCTTAAATCGCACTAAATACTCGTCTGTCACATGGTTGAAGCTCATTGCAGCATTTTTTTGTTTCCCAGTATGACATTTGATCCCAGCATTTTTTTTTTACAAATTATTGTGAAATAAAGCATCATTTGCATATTCTAAATAAGAGGAAAAAAATACAAATTCAGATCATTTAAATGTATACCATGTAACTTTTCTACTGGAGGGTCCACCACGTGCTTGACTCTATGGAGATGTTATTGTTTTGCCTGGAATATCCCACACTGTAGCATTAACTTATCCCTCTCCATGGAAACAAGGAGGTGAAGCTACCAGGCCAAGTTACAGGTCAGAGCTGTGGAGAGGTGAGCCTACTCCCAGAAAGAATGTGTTTTTTGAGCTATGTTTGTGCAATAAAACACCTATAATTGAAGAAATGTAAGACTGATACATTTAATGCCATACTGTGGGGCATTCCAGGCAGAGCAATAACATCTCATGGAGACGAGCAGAAAAGTGAATTCATGTTTTTCATTCATCCAAAGATTTTTTTATTGTATCACTGTATCTCAAAATGATGTTAAAGCATCTGAGTGATCCACCAGTGCTCTGCTTCCAGCTTCAAATGGGTTTTAAGATGTTCCTCAGTGGAACCGCAGGAACAGTCCTGCTTTAGAACTAAACTGCAGTACAGCTCGTCTTCTCCTGTGTCCACAAGAGGGAGCTCTTCCTCTACCATACTTCAGAACCTGAGATTATCTGTCACTGGGCCTCTTTACATCTATTTTTTCAGTAGTTTCACTTTTACCAAAGTATATTATAATATTTTGTGGCATTATAAAAATAAAATTCTATTTTATGATTCTGTTATTAAGTGCATATGACAGGTTTTCATGTGTTTTTAATTTTGACTTTGGTTTGGTGGGATAGTACCTGTGGTCAGTATTTTTCATAGGTTTACATCAGTTAAGTGGTTAACTGGTTTGGGAAGAAAAGTAAAAAAATACAGGAAGGAGTGCAGAGATGTAAAACAGAATCCCTCTGTCCACGTCATCAACACAGAAACTCCATCCAAAATGCACAGACTGTTTATGCACAAAGAAGGACTTTTTCTGATACTTTAAACCTTCATTTCACTAAACAGACGTGTTGTCATTATTTATATGACTCTAATCAGAACTATTATGTATTTAAACATGTTTTGGCAGTATTTACGTTATAGTTGCTAGGTAACAGTTATGGAATTACCAACGCATGTCACATTCTGTTCAACCAGGAAGTATCATTATAAACTTCACCAAAATTGGAAAAAAAACAACAAAAAAAACTAATGATTTTAACTCTGTTCTGGTAAAATGAGTGGTCTAACCTGTCATAGGCACTTTAATTACATTTGTCAAAATGTTACAGAATGAAGCTTTATTAAGGCCCAAACTCTGGTCTTGTTTCATGTGAGAATGGAGTTCTACATGTTAAGTCTGTCTAATGTTAAAAAGCCAATGATGAGTATGTGATAGTAAATTTAAAATGTGTGTTTCTCATTTGAATCATGACACTGTGTATCTTATGATTAAATGTGAATGATGAAGTTTACTCACAAGTGGAGAGATGTTTTCCCGTGTTTCACCAGGACGAGTGTTCTGTAGTGGGATACTGCTGTTTCAACACAGATTGGGGCAACTCAAATGAATCTTGTTCAAATGCAGATTTTTGTTGTAATACAGCGAGTTCTTGGGTCTTGTCACTCATAGAAATGATCAGGTTCAACATTTGTGTGACTTTACCTTTTGGAGATTTCATGGTAAAGTACAACATCATTAATAGAACTGTCTCTCCCCCCATCTGAGAGGAACACCAGCACATTCTAGAATCTGAAAACCTCTGATTCATTTCACTTGATTCGGAGCAGTGAATCAGTGATCACTTTTAATGAAGAGCTCTACAACCAATGGTCTTTGAGGAAAAGACATAAGACTATTTTTGTGTTGAATTGCAATGATTAAAAGGCTGTGTTATGTTCAGGAAAAAAATATAAGTTAAAAAAAAACAAAAAACTTTTATTAATAAATAATGAAAGTCATTTGTATTAGTTTTGAATAAAAAATGTGATTAGTTAATGACTGAAAAACATTAGTCATTTATTTGTCCCATCACCCCGACAGGTTTAATTCCACACACACTGAAGTGTATTAACAGATGTATTTAGCTGAAGAGATCTCAAACCTGCAGGATCAAAACACCTTTCAACTGTACTGCAGTGCATTAAAATCTTACATGCGTACCTTTGAATACTATTATGCTAACTGTCATAACTAGTGTTACTACTACTACTATTACTACCACTACTACTAGTACTATCACGGCCTCTGCTATTACTACTGATTCCTCACAAAGAACACCTTATATGCCTGCTGTATTTCCTCCTATACCTTGAGCTTATTTTCAGATCTCTCTTTTGAAGATATCTGGAAGTACTTTGAAGTCTTGGTCCAGTCTGATCCGGGTCAGAGGGTCTGTGAGGGTCTGTGAGGAGCATTAGAGGAGCGTTACAGGGTTTAAACGTTAAGCTGCGTGCACTTGGTCTGATCCAGGTTTATGAAGAATCAACAGCCTCCAGCAGCACTCTCACTCACACTCACACTATCACTATTTCTCACACTATCACTATCACTCACACACTATCTCTATCTCTCACACTCACACTATCACTCTCACTATCACTATTTCTCACACTATCACTACCACTCACACTATCACTCACACTCTCACTCACAATCACACTACCACTCACACTATCACTATCACTCGCACTATCACTATCACTCACACACTATCTCTATCTCTCACACTCACACTATCACTATTTCTCACACTATCACTATCACTCACACTATCACTCACACTATCTCTCACACTATCACTACCACTCACACTATCTCTCACACTATCACTACCACTCACACTATCACTACACTATCACACTCACACACTCTCACACTATCACTACCACTCACACTATCACTCACAATCACACTACCACTCACACTATCACTATCACTCACACTATCACTCACACTATCTCTCACACTATCACTATCACTCACACTATCACTATCACTCACACACTATCTCTATCTCACTCACACTCACACTATCACTCTCACTATCACTATTTCTCACACTATCACTATCACTCACACTATCACTACCACTCACACTATCACTCACACTATCACTCTCACACTATCACTACCACTCACACTATCACTCACACTCTCACTCACACTCACACTACCACTCACACTATCACTCTCACTCACACTGTCACTCTCACTCACACTATCACGCTCACTATCACTCACACTCACCACTCACACTCTCACTCTCACTCACACTATCACTCACTCTCACTCTCACAATCACACTACCACTCACACTATCACTATCACTCACACTCACACTATCACTGTTACTCACACTATCACTCTCACTCAGACTATCACTGTCACTATCTCTCACACTATCACTATCTCTATCATTCACACTATCACTATCACATATACTATCACTCACACTGTCACTCACACCCACAGTGTCACTATCACACTATCACTTGGACTATCACTTTCACTCACACTATCAGTCACACTCAAGGTCAAACATATACAGAAGCTTGAACGTGTCTCATTAACAGGACACAAATGCACTTTTCCTGATTGTTTAGAATGATGTTGAGTTGTATCAGAAGTATACGGGCACATAGACTAGTATACACACATGGACCAACATGAACCTACTGCATCACTGACCATTACACACATATAACACACATGGAATAGAAAAGAAAGTACTCCCATTTAGACAGACAGATACTTTATTGATCTCAAGGGAAATTCAAGTTTTGCTGCAGCAAACTGTTGCAGTTGATGCTGCTGCAACATTTCCACTGCTCGTCTCAGTGTTCTTTGTGTGTCAGTCAAAGGTCTCAGGTGAGTTTAAGAGGAGCACTGGTCAGAGAGGGTCAGCAGATCCTGTGGAAGAGACAAAAGTGTACCTCCTCTGAGTCCAGAGCATCACAGCAGTGTGCAGGGGGCGCCAGGTGAACACAACAGGAAAGGCCTCACTTTTTCTCCACTCTGGTGTTTTGATTGTAGATGAAATGATCCATTCCCTCAAAGTGTTTCCTCTGGAAGGTCTTCTGCCACATATGTTGCCATATATGGTGTAAAAAGCCTGTAACATCTCGAATGTCCATAGCTAGCTCCTTAGCTAGCCTCTTACAGAATCTCTGTGGATATGAGAAAAACAAAGAGTTAATTTTACACAATCCAACAGTCCCTTGTGTTCATTCCCTCTGAAAAACAAATGTTGAAAATCACATTCTATTGTCTAAATAAAGAGTGTTTTATTATCACCATGGCATCAGAATCGGTATTGAGTATTGCATTGAAGGCTGTACTAACAGCGTCCACTCCTTTGTATGGACATCGAGTTTGAAATCTGAGTATCGTGATTCATGACAATACTGTTCTGTAGAACGATGATTCCACGTGGTTCTCATCTAACAACATCTCTGATTGGAAAAAAAGCTGTGACGATTCACACGGGGGAGTCTCAGAGCGCCAAACACCACAATGAAACAGATCAAACTTGTGAATATTTTCTTTCAACATGGAGACGTAAATATGTGATGTAACAGTTAAAGCCCCGTAAAAGTCCAAGGGCCTCTTTAAACACACTTACGCTCAAGTGCTTTAGGAGTCCTCTATCCTTCATATATACCCCACTCTCTCTGTCTCTCTTTCTTCTTTTCCTCCCCTCTCCTCTCTTGCTCTCTCTTCTTTCTCCTCTTCTCTACACTCTTTTTCCTTATTGGTTTTGATCTTAAGAGCTTGATAATGGTTGAGTTCCACTACACCCCTTTTCTCTCTTCCGTCTTCATTCCTTCTGTCTCCCTCTCTTGCCTCCTCCTCTTTTTCTCACATTCTCTTCCTCCCTTTCTCTACGCTCTCTCTCCCCCTCTCCTTTTCCTTTCTTCTTTCTCTTTTCTCCTAACTGCTTAATCCTCACTGCATCAGGTAATCGGGATGTTGTGGTCTCGCAGCAGTTGTTTTAACTTCAAAGCTGTAAAATTTGACATTAAAAAGTGAAAAACAAACAGAACGAGAGGAAGTATAAATGTGAGAGAGAAGGAGGCGAGAGGGAGAGAGGGAGGAGGGAGAGAGAGAAGGAGAGGGAGAAAGGAGAGGAGAGGAAGGTGAGAGAGAAGGAGAAGGGAGAAAAAAAGAAAAGAGGGAGGGAGAGTGGAGAAGAGGAGAGAGGAAGGTGAGAGAGAGGGGGAAAGACGAAGGAGGAAGAAGCGAAGAAAGGAGGGAGAGAGAGGTGAGGAGGACAGAGAAAGGCGAAAGACAAAGAGGGGGAGAAAGGAGAAAGGAGCGATGGAGCAAGAGAAGAGAGTGAGGAGAGAGGGGGAAAGAGAAGAGAGAGAAAGATGAGAGAGAAGGGGAAGAGTAAGGTGAGAAAAAAGGGAAAGGAGGGAGAGAGCGAGAGGAGAGAGTGAGGAGAGGGGAAAAGAGGATGGAGGGAGAGACAGGGAGGAGAGGAAGAGAGAGAAGGTGGAGAAGGGGGAGTGAGCAAAGAGGGAGGAGGTCTAAATATGTGCTGTTAACTTCAAATGAATGTGTGGTATGGAGAGAGAGAGGGAGGAGAGAGAAAGAGTGAAGGAGGGGAAGAGAGATGAGAGAGGGAGGAGGAAGAGAATGAGAAGAGATAGGGAGAAGGAAGGAGATGGGAGGCACAGACAGAGAATAAGAGATGAAAGAGAGATTGGGAGATAGAGAGATAGACAGAGAGAGAGTTAAAGAGGGAGAGAAGGAGAGAGGGCAGAGAAGAGAGAGACAGTGAAAGAGAGAATGTGCGATTGAAATGGGAAGATGGAGGGGGAAAAGAGGAAGGAGAGAGGGCAGAGAGAGAGAGAGATAGGAATTAGTAGAGTGAAAGAAAGCGTGAAAGAGAGAATGAGGGATTGAAAGGCGGAGACGGAGAGAGAAAAGAGGCATTTCCTTCAGTGATGTAAGCGTTTAAAGGCTGTCATGAAGAGGAAGTGGTGACCGAGCAGAGAACTTTTTCACCGCACAAAATCATTCCAGAGTTTCGGAGCGTGCTCTTTAGTCTCCGCTTTAACAAGAGTGAGTTGGTGCTGTGTTTGTCCGCTGATCTGGAGGTTAGTGGTTCGAATCCCGCTCTCAACATAAACATCATTGGAAGAGTGGGCAGACCCAAAGCTCCCACAGATGAATGATGCTGTTGTGTCCTTGGGCAAGACACTAAATACACTTACCTTGCCTCCAGTGTCTGTGAACACTGAGTGTGCGTGAATGTGTGCATGGATGTGTGTGTTAATGTGTGTGTGAAGGTGTGTGTGAAGGTGTGTGGTATCTTGATGTAAAGTGCTTTGAGTCAATGAAGGCGGAAAAGCGCTGTATAAAAATGTAACCACTGACCAAGAGTTCTTCACAGTGTGAAGCTCTTGAACCACAGCACTTTTTTAAACCAACAGCACTTGAACCAAAGCACTTTTTAAACCAACAGCACTTGAACCAAAGCACTTTTTAAACCAACAACACTTGAACCACAGCACTTTTTAAAACCAACAGCACTTTTAAAACCAACAGCTCTTGAACCACACTTGACTTCACCTTTGCATATTGAGTTTTAAAGGATTATTAGGATTATTGACTCTCGTGGATTTGAGGCCCAGTACAAATATATTGTATAAGCAGCACTTCAAAGTCAAAGGTCAAAGTAAATCCACTGTGTACTGTCTGCATCAGTCTCCAATTGGCTGATAATCAGAAATTGTTTTGTAATTGTTATTAGCATGCTAGTTGTTAGCTTTACTGTGATGGTAAAACCCGTTTCTGGTCTCTGAGAGTTGTGAAAAGTGTTTATAAATTAATTGTGGTTAGGATGCTTAGAAGAAGGATGCTTTCTTCTTCTTCTTTTTTTAATCAGGTGCAGAGACTTTAAAATATGTGGCAATGTGATGATGTCATACTCCCAGATGGGGACAGAGACAGATTTCCCTATTGATCACACTGTATTTTTCTTGTATTTATATCACAATATGTGTGTCTATATATATAATATATATATTATATATATATATATACATATATAACAGCAACCTCCCTGAACAGAATCCAGTCACCATCACAGTGGCAGACATCCAGGGAAGAGTCTCAGGTATGAAAAACTGGACCGCACCGGGCCCTGACATGATCCATGCGTACTGGCTAAAGAAGCTCACTGCCCTCCACGAGCGCCTGGCAGCACAAATGAACCAGCTGCTAAGGGATGGGACTCACCCTGAATGGTTAACCCAAGGGCGTACGATCCTGATCCTAAAGGATCCCTCAAAGGGTGCAGTCCCATCCAACTATCGGCCAATAACCTGTCTCTCCACAACATGGAAGCTCATGTCAGGCATCATTGCGGCTAAGATAAGTGGGCACATGAATCAATACATGAGTGCAGCACAGAAGGGTATCGGCAAGAAACACCAGGGGAGCCAAACACCAACTCCTGGTTGACCGAACAGTCGCCCGCGACTGCAGAACCCGTAAGACCAACCTGTGCACTGCCTGGATTGATTACAAGAAAGCCTATGACTCAATGCCACACACATGGATCACTGAGTGCTTGAAGCTGTACAATATCAACAGGACTCTAAGGGCGTTCATTGCGAACTCGATGCGGTTGTGGAAAACCACCCTTGAAGCCAAGGGGAAGCCACTTGCACATGTGTCCATCAAATGTGGCATATACCAAGGAGACTCACTGTCCCCACTACTGTTCTGCATAGGCCTGAACCCTCTCAGCCAAATAATCGACCGCACTGGCTATGGATACCGACTCAGAAACGGGGCCACCATCAGTCACCTCCTCTACATGGATGACATCAAGCTGTACGCTAAGAGTGAGCGAGACATCGACTCACTGATCCACACCACAAGGATCTACAGTACAGACATTGGGATGTCATTCGGGCTTGAGAAATGTAGCAGGATGGTGACAAAGAGAGGGAAGGTAGTCCACACAGAGGGGGTGTCACTCCCAGAGGGAACAATAGCAGACGTTGAGGACAGTTACAAGTACCTTGGTATCCCACAAGCAAATGGCAACCTCGAAGAGGCAACAAGGAAAGCGGCTACGGCCAAATACCTGCAAAGAGTGAGGCAAGTCCTTGAGAAGCCAGCTCAATGGCAAGAACAAGGTGCAGGCAATCAACAGCTACGCCCTGCCAGTGATCAGATACCCTGCAGGGATTGTAAGCTGGCCAAAGGAGGAGATACAGACCACAGATGTTAAGACACGAAAGCTCCTGACCATGCATGGAGGGTTCCATCCCAAATCCAGCACCCTTGAGACTGTACGCAGGCCGGAAGGAAGGGGGCCGAGGACTAGTGAGTGTGGGAACCACTGTCCAGGATGAAACATCCAAGCTCCTTGAGTACATCAAGGACAAGGCCCCGGCAGATGAGGTGCTCAGAGAATGTCTCAGACAGTGGGGTCCAGAGGAAGAGGTGCTGGAGGGACCATCATGGCAGGACAAACCCCTACATGGGGCGTACCACCGGAACATAACTGAAGTGGCTGATATCAAGAAATCCTACCAATGGCTTGAGAGGGCTGGTCTGAAGGACAGCACAGAGGCACTGATCCTGGCTGCTCAGGAGCAGGCCCTGGGCACTCGAGCAATAGAGGCCCAGATCTACCACACCAGACAAGACCCACGGTGTAGACTGTGCAAAGAGGCTCCTGAGACAGTCCAGCACATAACTGCGGGGTGTAAGATGCTGGCAGGGAAAGCATACATGGAGCGACATAACCAAGTGGCGGGCATAGTGTACAGAAACATCTGTGCAGAGTACGGGCTGGAAACCCCAGGATCAAGGTGGGAAACACCTCCAAAGGTTGTGGAGAATGACTGAGCCAAGATCCTGTGGGACTTCCAGATACAGACTGACAGAATGGTGATGGCGAACCAACCAGACATACTGGTTGTGGATAAGAAACAGAGCAGAGCCGTGGTGGTTGACATCGCAATACCAAGAGATGGTAATATCAGGAAAAAGGAACATGAGAAGCTAGAGAAATACCAGGGGCTCAAGGAGGAGCTGGAGAGAGCCTGGAAAGTGAAGGCATCAGTGGTGCCTGTGGTGATCGGAGCACTCGGGGCTGTAACCCCCAAACTGGAAGAGTGGCTACAACAGATACCGGGAAAAACAACGGACATCTCAGTCCAGAAAAGTGCAGTACTGGGAAACAGCAAAGATACTGCGCAGAACTCTCAAGCTCCCAGGCCTCTGGTAGAGGACCCGAGCTCAATGAGGGTGAGAGAGACCAACCACCGTGGAAGGTGAGAAACACTTTTATATATATATATATATATATATATATATATATATATATATATATATATATTATATATATATATATATTGTGTGTGTGTATATATATATGTATATATATAGACACACACACACACACACACACAATATATATATATATATATATATATATATATATATATATACACACATATATATATATATATATGCCGATAGCCGATATAATCGCCGATATATTTAGTGATGTAAAAATTCACTGTAAATGTTGAATTGTTTAAAAAAACTTAGGTTTGGCTCTGGTGGATTTTAAATTGGGTTTATTTAGGCAACATTTATTGTTATTCTGCCTCTTTACATCATATTTACAGACAGTAGGTTGGTTTAATGGCAATTTTTGCATCACATTCTAGACACTCGTGATGGGTATTCCAGTTCTTTTTAGAGAACCGGCTCTTTGGCTCGGCTCACTAAAAGCTGCTGGTTCTTTTGGTTCCCAAGCGACTCTTCAGATTGTTTTTGTTGCAAGCAGGTCTAAAGCACTTCTAAAAGTAGGACTGAACCAGGTCTAAACCAGGACTGAAAAAGGACTAAACCGGGACTTATTTATTTTTATGCTAAAACTACAGCCAAATATGCTCCTTTTTTTATCCTATGCACACGCAAATTTCTCAAAGTTTCGTTTTCAGCCGCTGCTGCTGTCAAACTACCACGAGTCTGCACGAGGCGTGAAGAGAAAAAAAGTGAGAGAAAAGAAAAACACGGCTCCCAATAAGGATCAGGCTCCCGTCGTTCGCTTCAAAGAGTCGGCTCTAAGAGTCATTTCGTTCGCGACGGACCCATAACTAGTAAAGAAACAATCGCTATTAGCCTTTAGCCGTAAATACGTGCGCGCCGCGGTAATTAATTATATGCGCAAATGTCATAATTTACACCTCTATTCACAGCTCATTTACATATCAATGCAGGTCCAGTAACAAATATACGGCCAATACAGTCACTTTACAATATGCCAATAGAGAAAACAGCCTGTTTATGTGCGGGAGCTACAGCAGCTAACCCATACAAATGACAAAAACTAGCTTCAAAGTCGACATATTTCCAACACTCACCGCTCATACAGGCTCCTCCTCACATCACAAATCTGCACTAATAAATGTCCTTTTAATCCAGACTCAAACCGATTGTCCGTAAAAAGAATATAATCTCAGTGTTGCGCACCGCTGCGGGTGTAAACAAACGCACGTGAATGACGCGACTCTGTGGTGTGTTCAGGGACAGTATGGACACACACAGACAAAATGACTCCGTAGATAAATACTGATGCGGAGCCAAATATTAGGACATTTATCTGTCTGTAAATTGGATTAAATGAACAGAATGTAGAGAGTCTAAAATTTTTAACGATGTATCACATGCCCACGTGAAATATCGGCCCCTATCAGCAAGCATATCGGCCGATAGCCGATATGCCTCCAGGTGCCCATATCAGCTGATAATATCGGCCAACCGTCGGGCTCTAATATATATAATATATATATATATATATATATATATATATATATATATATATATATATATATATATATATATATATATATATATATATAATTACACAGATGTGTTTATGTACAAGAAGGTTTCAGACTACTTTATTTATGCCACTTCTCCTTGATCTTCTATTGAAATATTGAAAATCAGACACTAATCAGTTCTAAAAGAATCAAAACTAAATCCTCATTTTTCACCTGTATTCGATACTAAAGTCGCATTGACAAGACAGAAATGAGTGTGACAATTGTACAATGCTACAATAGGGATTAGAACAGACAGGAACTATAGTAGTAGTAGTAGTAGTAGTAGCAATAGTAATAGTAGCAATAGCAATAGTAATAGTAGCAATAGGCTAGTTGAGAAGACTAGGGTTCGACTCAGAGGAAGTGGGGTGTTTAATGAGACAACCACACAGGCTTGTAGTGTTTAGTTGTGGTGTTATTTACAGTGTACAGACAGACATTATTTACAACATTTACAGATGTGCACTTTCATATGATTGAGTTCAGAGTCAATGGTCAACGAGTTCAACACATTACAGTTCTTAGTGTGAGCGCAGATGAGCCGCAACAAAAGTTCATATAATCCACACGGGGTCACGCAAAAAGGCACTAAAGAGTTCCAGAGATTGTTATGGTAAGGTGGGTAATTCCCAGCAAAGTTCAATAAGGGCCCAGTGCCCACAGCAGGGGGCAGTGGGTGTGCAAGTGTGTGTGTGTGGTTGAGCGGTTGCTACGCCTCCTACTGTACCGGCAGATGCTTGCACTCTGAATTTGGTTCGTGCTCTAGGCCTTAGCTTGCCATCCAGTGTCTGGAGCATCCAGTTTCTGGAACCTGGCCAGGTCCACTTAGTTAAATCACATAGGCTCACGACAGCACTTCATCATGAAGGCAAGAGGCATCTGCAGCAGCTCAGTCACACCCGGGACCAACACAACACACCACTGAATGGTAGTGCGCACGGCCATGCTTGACGCACTAAGTCTCGCGATACGTGCACGAAGTCTCGCGAGAGTTGAGAGCAACCGTGGTCAAAATATAAGGTAGAGATGGGCCAGGGACAGAAAAATACCTGGGTTACATGAGCCTTTCCTGAATGTGTTTAGAATGATGTTGAGTTGTATCAGAACAAGTGTCAGAGCACATAGACTAGTATACACACATGGACCAACATGAACCTACTGCACCACTGACCATTACACACATATAACACACATGGAATAGAAAAGAAAGTTCTACCATTTAATGTGGAAAATCACATTCGACTGTCTAAAAGAAGAGTGTTATCAGAATCAGTAATGAGTTTTGAGTCCATCCTTTAGTACTGAAATGGAGCTGTCAATGTCAGTATAATTTTCTTTTCATGTCCTGAGCGTCTGAGAGTGTGGCAGCTGGGTACAGTAGCTGTTTAGGTGTAGAAGATGCACTAATCTATCTTGTGCAGTGGGCTCACTCACACATGGATGATGTTAAGGGCTCTGTGAGGGTATTGTTTTTCGATTTCTCCAGTGCCTTTAACACAATCCAGCTCTTTCTGATGATTGACAAGCTGCTCAGGATGGTGTCAACTCCTCCATTGTCTCCTGGATCACTGACTACCTGTCAGGCAGGCCTCAGTATGTGTGACAGGGGGCACCCTGTCTGATACTGTGGTCAGTAATGTAAGGAGCTCCCCAGGGTACAGTCCTGTCTCTGTTTCTGTTCGGTCTGTACATCTCTGATTTCCAGTACAGCTCCACTTTGTGGAGTGGTCCCAGGCAGGAGTGGCTCCTGAACTTTGACAAGATCAAGGAACTTGTGATTGACTTCAGGAGGAAGAGGACACCAGTGGAGCCCATCACCATCCAGGGCCATGAGGTGGAAATAGTCCACCACTACAAGTCCCTTGGCTTCCAGGTGAACAAAAGGCTGGACTGGCGGGACAACAGTAATGCTGTGTACAAGAAGAGCAGGAGGAAACTCGACTTCCTGAGAAAGCTCAGGTCTTTCAGTGTGCGTAGCAAGTCACTGGAGATTTTCTCCCAGTCTGTGGAGGCCATTGCCCTGAACTTGGCTGTTCTCTGCTGGAGAGCAGCTCCAGAACATTGGGCCGATTGATCCGTAAAGCTGCTCACATGATCAACTGTGAGCTGGAGACATTTCTCACAGGAGAACACTGGACAAACTGGTCTCCATCATGGACACTCCTGCTCACCCACTGCACCAGACTATAGAGAGACAGATAATACTCCCTACAATTGTACAACAACTCACTCTTATGTAACAGATAACTGTATGTCCTGTCAATCATCAGATCATTGTTGCTTGTTCTTCCTGTAACCTCTTGTATAAAAGTGAGATTTTATATTTTATGACTTATTTTAATATTTTATTTTGACTTGTACATTTACATTTATATTATGTTTTATTTGACTTATTTAGTATTTATTATTACCATTTACATTTTTGCTTTTTGTTATTCTATGATATAGTGTAAAGTTTGTCTGTGTGTGAGTGTAAGTGTGTAACAGTAACAGGACGTGTGTGGAGCATGTGCAGAGGACACTTCATGTGTGAGATGTGCCTGATCTAAATACAGAAAACTGTCTCACATGTGGGACACATGTGCAGAGGAACTGTCTCTACAGAGACGTACACACACACACACACACGCACAAACACACACACACACAACACACACACACACAGAGTCGTGTTGACTCTTTACTCTAGAACTGTCCCCAAAACATCATTTCAGTTCTCAGGGAAAGACATCTGGTGGACAAAAAAGCCGGTAGCAGCTGAAGTGTGTGTTTTCTTCTGGTTGACGTAAATCTGTTGGTGTCTCTGTCCAATCAGAACCTTCCCCACCGCCAGACACTGAGCGGAATTAAATAAAAACGATTGAACATGTTTCATTGTAAACCTTAATTCAGAATTATTATTTCCATGTAAACTCAAAGGAGAATAATTTAATTCCAAATTATTTAATTTATTAAATCGGAATTTAAAAACATCATTGGAAAAGTGGCCACTCACTGTTCTCTGATCTCCCACTGTCCCTGAACACATCACTGAGACCAGAACACAGAGGAATATGTAAGTGTGTCCTCAGTGTCCTCAGTGTCATCTGTCTCCTCTGTGTCCTCTGTCTCTGTGTCCTCTGTGTTTCTGTCCTCTGTGTCCTCTGTCTCTGTGTCCTCTGTGTCCTCTGTTTCTGTCTCCTCTGTGTCCTCTGTGTCCTCTGTGTCCTCTTTGTCCTCTGTGTCCTCTGTGTGCTCTTTGTCCTCTGTGTCCTCTTTGTCCTCTGTCTCCTCTTTGTCCTCTGTCTCCTCTGTCTCCTCTGTCCTCTGTCTCCTCTGTCTCTGTGTCCTCTGTCTCCTCTGTCTCTGTGTCCTCTGTGTCCTCTGTGTCCTCTGTCTCTGTGCTCTGTCTCTGTGTCGTCTGTGTCCTCTGTGTCCTCTGTCTCCTCTGTGTCCTCTGTGTCCTCTGTCTCTGTGTCATCTGTGTCCTCTTTGTCCTCTGTCTCCTCTGTGTCCTCTGTCAGAGAGAGAGAAGGGGAGAGAGGGAGGAAGAGGAGGGAGAGAAGGGGAGCTGGAGGGAGAGGAGGAGGAAGAGAGAAGAGTAAGAGGAGCAGAGCGAATAGAGAGGAGAGAGAGGGAAGAGGGGACAGCGGGGGAGAGAGGAGAAAAGAGAAGAAGAGAAGGGGGAATGAAGACTCAAATGGAGCTGAAATCTAGAGCTCTGTAATCAGAACCAGAGAGGCCCAAAGACACATGAAACAGAGAGAGAGAGAGAGAGAGAGAGAGAGAGAGAGAGAGAGAGAGAGAGAGAGAGAGAGAAGGGGAGGATGAGAAGAGGAAGGAGGGGAGAGCAAGATGGAGAAAGAGAGAAAAGGGGAGAGAGTGAGAGAGTATGGAGAGGAGAAAGAGAGAGAGGAGTGGTGGAGAGAGAAAGCAAGGGAGAAGAAGTGAAGAGAGAGGAGGGGAGAGGGAGAGAGAGAAAAGGAAAGAGGATGAAAAGAAAAAGGGTGAGGGGCAGAAGGAGAAAGAGATGAAGGGAGAGACAGGGAGAGAAGAGAGACAGGAAGGGAGAGAAAAAGGACAAAGAGAGGAGTACAGAGGACGAGGAGGGAGACAGAGAGAGAGAGAGAAGGATGGAGGGAGGGAGGAGGAGGGAGGGAGGGAAGGAGGGAGGGGTGACTGGAGCGAGATGTTGATGATAAAAGAGAAAAGTGAAAGAGAGGAAACAGAAGAATGCTTCAGTGACACGTAACACTGCACCATCTGAAAGTCAAACCGCCCTGCAAAACAAGCTCACAATGTTCCACACTGAGGAATTCATCTCATCTATCGCCATTGAGATGAGTTGGAAGCACCAGCAGCCCAACTTACAGGTCAGATCTGTGGAGAGGGGAGCACTCACAGTTTCTCCATGTATAAAAACACCAGTGCTGAGATGTTGTGCTTTACTCTGGGACATTCCTGCCAACAGTAACCATGGAGTCTGTCCTGTGTCCTGCCCCCAACAAAAAAGTAACATTTCACAATTAACATAATCATACATCATATAGCAATGATTTAACAAAAAAACAAATTATACAGTTAATGCAGATCAATAAGATTATTCTATCAACCAAATGGGTTTAGGCTGAAGTGTAACACTTGTTTTGCCAAACCCTATTAACATATAGAACAGGATACAAGATGCAGAACTATTTACAGAAAACAACACAAAACTTCTCTTTTATGAGAGCAGGAAAGGAAATGTCCCTAATTCTTTTAGTATACACATACACAATACTGCAAAACACAATCCAATATACCCCCCCCCCCCCCACACACACACAACAGGTGTGGTGTGGGATTTTGACCCCACATTGAGGTCAGAATCCTATTCTGGTATGTTGACCCCCCATAAAATATTGACCCCCCCCCCCTATGAAAATCTATATTTTATTAATCAAGAACTTGAATTTTATGGAAAAACTTTGAATAATAATACTACATCTGCAAATTAAAACATACTGACATATTTAAAAGTGTTAGTTAAATTAGTTAATCAAAGTGATGTATAATGATTTGGAATGTTATTAAAATAGACAAGGCTGATCAATTGATTTGTTAAATAGGAGATACCTAAGACAATAGTAATCTGACCCCCAATATGTTTATTATAATTATGATGATGTAAAGTAAGAAGTCATGTTAGTTGAATATTGACAGTGATCTATTATATATAAAAAAGGTGAAAATCCTATGACTATATTAATATGACCCACCTATATGTTTATTATAACACAACATGACTAAATTCAAGGTCATTATTCTCACAAACCATTGCCTAAATTGACATTATGATTAAGGATTCTCTGAACAGAGCAAACTAAAATCACAACAATGTAAAATACAGTATAAAAAGTGACAAGAATTCTGTGTATATGCAATTTTAACAAGACATTTACACAAAATACCAAGTCGTTCTCCATCAAAACATTCCTTAAAATACCTTAAAAGAAAGTGAATATGTAGTAATATATAATAAAAGTAAATGACATGAGAAATAAAGAAAAAAGTAAGGGGAGTCTAAATCCTATGGGGGGGGGGTCACTTTATTATAGTGGTATGTTGACCCCAGGGTCAATATACTATAGGGGTCAAAATACTATCTCACACCGGCCAAAATGAAGCCCATTTTGTCGGCAGAACACTTCCAAACCGTCATACATGCGTCTGTGACACCAGATTGGATTATTGCAATGCATTTCATGTTGGTGTCAGCCAAAATGCACTTGGCAGTTTGCAGCGGGTCCAAAACTCAGCGGCTCGACTTTTAACTGGAACCTGGAAAAACGAGAGCGTCTCACCTGTTTTAGTCTCTCTCTTTTGGCTCCCAATGTCTTTTACAGTCAACTTTAAAATGATTTTATGTGGAGTTCATGTGATTAACTGAGATTCAGGAGCTGGACCACACCTCAGCCTCCTCTCCAGTCAACCACAGCTCATCTCACCACACCTTCAATTACCCACAAGCCCATTTATACAGCCATCCCGACAACACCGCCCCTGTCAGCGCTCTCGACCCCCTCCCTCCCTTGTGTTGTGTTGTATTTGTGTTGTGTTTGTGTTGTGTTTGTGTTGTGTTTGTTTGTGTTTGTGTTGTGTTTGTGTTGTGTTTGTGTTGTGTTTGTTTGTGTTTGTGTTGTGTTTGTGTTGTTTGTGTTGTGTTTGTGTTGTGTTGTTTATGTTGTTTGTGTTGTGTTTGTGTTTGTGTTGTGTTGTGTTTGTGTTTGTGTTGTGTTTGTGTTTGTGTTGTGTTGTTTATGTGTTTGTGTTTGTTTGTGTTTGTGTTGTGTTTGTGTTGTGTTTGTGTTGTGTTTGTGTTGTTTGTGTTGTGTGTGTTGTGTTTGTGTTTGTGTTTGTGTTGTTTGTGTTTGTTTGTGTTTGTGTTGTGTTTGTGTTGTTTATGTGTTTGTGTTGTGTTTGTGTTGTGTTTGTGTTGTGTTTGTGTTGTTTGTGTTGTGTTTGTGTTGTTTATGTGTTTGTGTTTGTGTTGTGTTTGTGTTTATGTGTGTGTTGTGTTGTGTTTGTGTTGTGTTTGTGTTATGTTGTCCTTGTCTGTCCTGTGTTTGTGTACAGCACTTTGTCCAGTTAAAGTTTTTAAAGTGCTTTATAAATAAAGTTGGTGAGGTATGGTATAGTATTTATTCAATTAGAGCTTTCATATTGATACTCCACAGATCTGACCTGTAACTGTGCCTGCTGGGGTCACTTGTTGTCACGGTGATGAGTTTAATGCTGCTGTGGAACATAGGCAAATCAATAACAGTACACCAACGGAAACAAACAGGTGGAATGAAACCCAAAACTAAACCAGTGGATTTTTCAGTATCGGTGCTGATATTCTCCACAGGTATCGGTATCAGTATTGGTGCATGAGGCCAGTAACACAAACTGTCACACATGCAGTCTCTGTTTGTATCAAATCACTCTGGAAAGAAGACCATTCAACACTAATAATGTTGTTTTGCCAACTCAATAAAGTGGGTCCAAAACACTTGAAGAAGAAGAATCAAAAGTGAGTGTGAGGTTGTGTCCCTCGGTGCTGCTGCTCTCCGGGCTCTGATCTGAGCAAAGAAAGAAGCATTCACAAGTTTAACTCAAGCGTCCTGTCTCTCTGTAAACAGGAAGTCACATGGTACAGCTCGCAGCCAACAGCAGGCCTAGCTTAGTCCGGGTTTAGATTTGATTTAGTCCTGGTTTAGTCCTGGTTTAGACCTGGTTTAGTCCTGGTTTAGACCTGGTTTAGACCTGGTTTAGACGTGATTTACTCCTGGTTTAGTCCTGGTTTAGACCTGGTTTAGTCTTAGTTTAGACCTGGTTTACTCCTAGTTTAGTCCTGATTTAGACCTGGTTTAGTCCTGGTTTAGACCTGGTTTAGTCCTGGTTTATGTCTGGTTTAGACCTGGTTTAGTCCTGGTTTAGTCTTGGTTTAGACCTGGTTTAGTCCTGGTTTATGTCTGGTTTAGTCCTGGTTTAGTCCTCGTTTAGACCTGGTTTAGTCCTGGTTTATGTCTGGTTTAGTCCTGGTTTAGTCCTGGGTTAGACCTGGTTTAGACCTGGTTTAGTCCTGGTTTAGACCTGGTTTAGTCCTGGTTTATGTCTCGTTTAGTCCTGGTTTAGACCTGGTTTAGTCCTGGTTTAGTCCTGGTTTAGACCTGGTTTAGACCTGGTTTAGTCCTGGTTTAGTCCTGGTTTATGTCTGGTTTAGTCCTGGTTTCCTGGTTTAGTCCAGGTTTAGACCTGGTTTAGTCCTGGTTTATGTCTGGTTTAGTCCTGGTTTAGACCTGGTTTAGTCCAGGTTTAGACCTGGTTTAGTCCTGGTTTATGTCTAGTTTAGTCCTGGTTTAGACCTGGTTTAGTCCTGGTTTATGTCTGGTTTAGCCCTGGTTTAGTCCAGGTTTAGACCTGGTTTAGACCTGGTTTAATCCTGGTTTATGTTTGGTTTAGTCTTGGTTTAGACCTGGTTTAGTCCTGGTTTAAGTCTGGTTTAGTTCTGGTTTAGTCCTGGTTTAGACCTGGTTTAGTTCTGGGTTAGTCCTGGTTTAGTTCTGGTTTAGTCCTGGTTTTCCATCATCAACATAAAACCTGCGTATGTCAAATCCTCCAGGTGACCTGAAGCTGACCAAGACCAGCTCAAGATCTGGAGGTGGGTCTGCTCCTGTTTGTATTTGTCAGAATTTGATGTGCACATGGACAGATGTTTCTGCACAAACACTGCACAACAACAACACACACAGAAAAGATGAATTGTTTCATGTTGTCATAGTTTCAGGTGTCGTGCAGGGAGCTGTGGGAGATTTACTGTTTTTGAAAGAAATCTCCAAACTTCAGATACACAAATGTTTCTCCTTCTCGTTCTTCGTTTGAAATCAGCTCCACAAACGTGTCAGATTAATCTTATGTCTTAAAGCTCTTTTAAGTGGCTTGAATAATGGCACCACTTTGTGAAGTCACGTGAGTTCAGCCTAATGGAGCCCGTCCTGTGCATTATTTATGGAGCTCTATCACCAAACGCCTCACACTCATTGTAAGTCTGCCGTCACCTCCCTCTCCTCTTTCCCTTTCTCTCCTCTCCTCTCCCATCGTCTCTCTCTCTTCCTCCCCTCACCTTCTCCCTCTCTGCTCTCTGGCTCTAAACCACAGCCCCGCAGCCCTCCAGGACCCCCCTGCACCGCTCTAAGTGGATACCCCACAGGAAGGGCTTCTCTGGGGGAAATGGCTCCCAGATGTGGGCCTTTGTGCCACTCTGGAGGAACGCAGCCAAGTTTATACATGTGAGTAAACCCCAGCACAGACCAGAGCGAGGGGGGAGGGGGGTTAAAGATTGGCTCCCTTTGCTGCAGACAGAACTCATTTACGAACACATTTTTCAGCTGTGATGGTGTTAAAGAGGTTGCACAACAGAAGAGCAGAGCTGCCACATTTGGTAAACTAAGTGTTTACAGTTTACCGGAGAGTTCCCCCTCGTCCCATCATTGCAACACTGATGTGCAGAGTCTCCGGTTCTTCTCCAAAATGATCTAATGGCTCTTTATGTTTGAGCTTTAATTGTAACACTGGACAATAATGGCCCAATGACACAACAGACCACAGCAGGTTTAGTTTGGTTTGGAGGTTCAGAGAGGTGATGAGGACTTCCATTCAGGAAAAGACTTTTCTCCTAAAACGTCCAGTCATATCATGCTGTGACCTTCTCAACAGTATTCCACTCTCAGTGAGGGAAAGCACAAGTTCCTTTACCTTTTAAGTCAGACATATTTACTTGTGTTTGCTCTGTACTTCTAATCTATGACCCTTTGGATTGTTATAATTTACATATTTTAAACCATTGCTCTACAGCCACTTATGTGACCTGTAACTGATCTTTTAATGACAGTGTGAAAAACACAGATCCGATTTTTTCAAATATGACCCAGGGCACGTGGATATGTGCTCCTAAAACCCAAACATATTTTACACGCGACTTCAGTCTGAACGTCCAGGTCACATTCATCCCACCTACACGTCACAAATGTACACAAACGTTCTTCTCGTCAGACGAAAACTTCTGAACTCTGTGTGAGTGACGTAGTGAAGCACAGATCAGTCCCTCCACCCTGTGACTCCACACCCATACGTTCATTTCTATGGATGTTGCTGCCACTGCCCCACAAAACACCATGGCCAAAACCCTCATCCTTCTCCTTCTCAATCTCCTCCTAAAAACAAATCATCTGTACGTGTTCTGGGTCCGGTACAACAGCAGTTTTACAATCTCCAGGTGCTCGATGCTGCGTCCATGTTTAGGTGACTTTTTAGGCACCGTAAACACAGAGCACGCTCGCTGTGTGTGATGTCGTCGTGTCCTCCAATGCTCAAGCAGGACACTTTTGTGGTGTCTTAATTTCACACTGGAGATCACAAGTCACATTTAACTGGAAATGTGAATGAAGCCCTGCAGTCTGAACCCAGACTAAAAGAAACAAGTGCGACGACTTAGAGAAATGTGGTGTCTTCGCTTAGTCACTGGACTAAACCAGGACTAAACTAGGACTGAACCAGGACTAAACCAGGACTAAACCAGGACTAAACCAGGACTGAACCAGGACTAAACCAGGACTAAACCAGGACTAAACCAGGACTGAACCAGGACTAAACCAGGACTAAACCAGGACTAAACCAGGACTGAACCAGGACTGAACCAGGACTGAACCAGGACTAAACTAGGACTGAACCAGGACTAAACCAGGACTAAACCAGGACTGAACAGGCTGTGGGCCCCTCCTGTGAAGAGCTGTACCTCACACTAGAGCAGAACATTTTTTTACATTTGGACCAAAATGACTCGGCGACACTGCCCAGTTCTCTATGTATAATGGGCAACAGTAGCTCAGTTTGTAAAGGGTTTGTCCACTGATACAAAGGTTGGCAGTGCGATTCCAGCTCCCACAGATAAATGCTGCCGTTGTGTCCTTGGGCAAGACACTTAAGCCCCTCGCCTCCAGTGTCTGCGTACACTGGTGTGTGAGCGTGTGTGTAAATAAGTGAATAGTTCTTGTTGTAAAGAGGTTGGAGTTTTGAAGGAGGAAAAGTGCTGTATAAAAGTTTGACCACTTACCAAGTCACTTTATAAGAACATAAAAAAAAAAAAAAAATCTAAATTCAGCTTTTCATTTTGTGTCCTATAGCTGAGATTCAAAGCTGAGACTGTACCATGTCACAGTTGTTCTAAACATGTCACGTCTGGAAGGCTCTTAAACGATCTATGACAGTTTGAAGTCAGATGTTCTCCTCAAAGTCACTTCTGGAGCTTGTGTTCTTGTCTGAATGTAAAATCCAGGAGAACGTCTGCGCTGCTCCCAAGAACACTGCATGTGCACAGTGAAGGATTCAAATGTACTTAATGAAGTATTAATATGTGTATTTTGTGTATAAGCTTTTTTGTTCAGTGTAACTTTTGGAGCATCCGCACTCCTTCCTCTCTCACTATCTCCTCTCTTTCTTTCTCTCTCTCTCTCTCCTCTCATGTTTTTCTCTGTCTCTTTTTCCTCCAGTCCTGCTTTTTATCCTCACCTTTGCTCTTCATCCTGTCACTCTGTCTTTCCCTCCTCCCCCTCCTCCTCTCTCCTCTGAATGAAAGTGATGAGGAAGTGTAGTCGTGTGCTCTCTAAAGCCTGGCACCACCATACACAAACATTTGCTAACTCTGCTCTAACTGAATTACCTCCTCCTCCTCTTCCTCCAGAGACTTCAGACACCCAACATGGCAGCCCAGTCACAACACACGCTTTGAAACACGAGACACACTCATGAACCCTCCCTGGTCTTGTCTCTGGTCTCTGGTCTTGTCTCAGGTCTCTGGTCTCTGGTCTGGTCTCTGGTCTTGTCTCTGGTCTTGTCTCAGGTCTCTGGTCTGGTCTCTGGTCTCTGGTCTTGTCTCTGGTCTCTGGCCTTGTCTCTGGTCTCTGGTCTGGTCTCTGGTCTCTGGTCTCTGGTCTTGTCTCTGGTCTCTGATCTGGTCTCTGACCTTGTCTCTGGTCTGGTCTCTGGTCTTGTCTCTGGTCTCTGGTCTCTGGTCTGGTCTCTGGTCTCTGTCTCTGGTCTTGTCTCAGGTCTCTGGTCTGGTCTCTGGTCTTGTCTCTGGTCTCTGGCCTTGTCTCTGGTCTCTGGTCTGGTCTCTGGTCTCTGGTCTGGTCTCTGATCTCTGGTCTGGTCTCTGGTCTGGTCTCTGGTCTTGTCTCTGGTCTCTGGTCTCTGGTCTCTGGTCTCTGGTCTTGTCTCTGGTCTCTGGTCTCTGGTCTCTGGTCTCTGGTCTCTGGTCTTGTCTCTGGTCTCTGGTCTTGTCTCTGGTCTCTGGTCTCTAGTCTGGCCTCTGGCCTCTGGTCTGGTCTCTGGTCTCTGGTCTCTGGTCTCTGGTCTCTGGTCTTGTCTCTTGTCTCTGGTCTTGTCTCTGGTCTCTGGCCTCTGGTCTGGTCTCTGGTCTGGTCTCTGGTCTCTGGTCTCTGGTCTGGTCTCTGGTCTCTGGTCTCTGGTCTTGTCTCTGGTCTCTGGCCTTGTCTCTGGTCTCTGGTCTGGTCTCTGATCTCTGGTCTGGTCTCTGGTCTTGTCTCTGGTCTCTGGTCTGGTCTCTGGTCTCTGGTCTTGTCTCTGGTCTCTAGTCTGGTCTCTGGTCTCTGGTCTTGTCTCTTGTCTCTGGTCTTGTCTCTGGACTCTGGTCTCTGGTCTCTGTCTTGTCTCTGGTCTCTGGTCTCTGGTCTCTGGTCTCTGGTCTCTGGTCTCTGGTCTCTGGTCTCTGGTCTCTGGTCTCTGGTCTCTGGTCTCTGGTCTCTGGTCTCTGGTCTCTGGTCTCTGGTCTCTGGTCTCTGGTCTCTGGTCTCTGGTCTCTGGTCTCTGGTCTCTGGTCTCTGGTCTCTGGACTGTGGTCTCTCTGGTCTCTCTGGTCTCTGGTCTCTGGTCTCTGGTCTCTGGTCTCTGGTCTCTGGTCTCTGGTCTCTGGTCTCTGGTCTCTGGTCTCTGGTCTCTGGTCTCTGGTCTCTGGTCTCTGGTCTCTGGTCTGGTCTCTGGTCTCTGGTCTCTGGTCTCTGGTCTCTGGTCTCTGGTCTCTGGTCTCTGGTCTCTGGTCTCTGGTCTCTGGTCTCTGGTCTCTGGTCTCTGGTCTCTGGTCTCTGGTCTCTGGTCTCTGGTCTCTGGTCTTTGGTCTCTGGTCTCTGGTCTCTGGTCTCTGGTCTCTGGTCTCTGGTCTCTGGTCTCTGGTCTCTGGTCTCTGGTCTCTGGTCTCTGGTCTCTGTCTCTGGTCTCTGGTCTCTGGTCTCTGGTCTCTGGTCTCTGGTCTCTGGTCTCTGGTCTCTGGTCTGGTCTCTGGTCTCTGGTCTGGTCTGGTCTCTGGTCTGGTCTCTGGTCTGGTCTCTGGTCTCTGGTCTCTGGTCTCTGGTCTCTGGTCTCTGGTCTCTGGTCTCTGGTCTCTGGTCTCTGGTCTCTGGTCTCTGGCGGTCTCTGGTCTCTGGTCTCTGGTCTCTGGTCTCTGGTCTGGTCTGGTCTCTGGTCTCTGGTCTCTGGTCTCTGGTCTCTCTCTGGTCTCTGGTCTCTGGTCTGGTCTCTGGTCTCTGGTCTCTGGTCTCTCTGGTCTCTGGTCTCTGGTCTCTGGTCTCTGGCTCTCTGGCCTCTGGTCTGGTCTCTGGTCTCTGGTCTGGTCTGGTCTCTGGTCTCTGGTCTTGGTCTCTGGTCTCTCCGGTCTCTGGCCTTTGGTCTGGTCTCTGGTCTCTGGTCTCTGGTCTGGTCTGGTCTCTGGTCTCTGGTCTCTGGTCTCTGGCCTCTGGTCTCTGGCCTCTGGTCTCTGGCCTCTGGTCTGGTCTCTGGTCTCCGGTCTCTGGTCTCTGGTCTCCGGGTCTCTCTGGTCTGGTCTCTGGTCTGGTCTCTGGTCTCTGGTCTCTGGTCTTGTCTCTGGTCTCTGGTCTCTGGTCTCTGGTCTCTGGTCTCTGGTCTGGTCTCTGGCCTCTGGTCTCTGGTCTCTGGTCTCTGGTCTCTGGTCTGCTCTCTGGTCTCCGGTCTCTGGTCTCTGGTCTGGTCTGGTCTCTGGTCTGGTCTCTGGTCTGGTCTCTGGTCTGGTCTCTGGTCTTGTCTCTGGTCTCTGGTCTCTGGTCTGGTCTCTAGTCTCTGGTCTCTGATCTCAGGTCCTGGTCTCAGGTCCTTGTCTAGTCCTGGTCTTGATCCAGATCCTGGTCTAGTCCCAGTCTTGGTCCTGAAGGGTTAAGTTTGGTTTGGGGAAAGATTGTGTCAAAAATGTGACGAGGAAATGAAAAGTGCAGCGGCCGAAATCCTTCAAGATCAAACACAGAGCGGAACATGTGAACATCTGGGGACGCTTACCCACCACGCCATTCTCTCTCTCCTCTCCTCTCTCTCCTCTGTTTTTCTCCTTCTCTCTCTCTCTCTCTCTCACTCCTCTCTCTGTCTCTCTCTTTATCTCTCTGTCTCCCTCTCTCTCTGTCTCTCTTTCCTCTCTTTCTCTCTCTCTCTCTTTGTGTTTCTCTTTCCTCTCTCTCTCTTTCTCTCTCTCTTTCTCTCTGTCTCTCTCTCTCTGTCTCTCTCTCTTCTCTCTCCCTCTTTCTCCCTCTCTGTCTCTCTCTCTCTCTTTCTCTCTCTCTCTGTCTCTCTCCTCTATCTGTCTCTCTCTCTCTCCCTGCCTCTCTCCTCCTTCATCCCTCTTTCACCCTCTCCTACCTCATTCTCTCATGCTCTGCTGCCTCCTCCTCTTCTCTCCTTCCCTTTCTCCCATCACTCTGTCTTCTTCTCCCTCTGACTTCCCCTTCACCTCTCCTCTTTGTGCTTTCTGCTTTCTTTCTATTTGTCTCTCGTTTCCCCCTCTCTTCTCTCTCTTATCCCCCTCTCTCTTTATCATGTGGTGTTTGATAAACTCTATGCCGTCACCTGAATCAGTGACTTCCTGTTTATGTCCCTGACCTATTCTGACCAATCACAGCGTGCGGTGTGGGCGGAGCCAAAGATGAAGTTCTGAAATGAACCAAAACAAACATGGCGGCATGGCCTTTGTGCATTTGTGGAGGGAAGATGTCTGAACTTTTCTCTCAACTCAGTTTAACCCAAGTTAGATTTTTGGTCTTGTCTCACTGATGTTCAGCCAATCAGAGTGAAGTATTTCTCTGAATGTGTAACATCCAGAAATGTGTAACACTCAGTTTTATCAGTCTAGTGTTAAGCCTGGTCTCGGTTTAGTCCTGACACAGTCCTGGTTCGGTTCTGGTTTAGATCTATGTTCCTTCTCTCTGGTTTATGTCCTGTTTTGGTCCTGGTTCATAGAGACATGCACATCCAACAAAAATGGCCTCTATGTTGAGTCCAAAGTCACAAACTGTACAAAAGAAGAAAGAGATCCACACTGCACTTCTTTGAAGCTCCCAATGTTTTATTTCAGTGACACCGAATTGTGATGTTTGGAGTCGAGTCCTTCTTCAGGGTTCAGTTAAATATCTGCCCAGGGATGACAGGTGGAAATGAGCACTGGTGCTACAACCTGATGTACAAACACCTCTCCTGTTAAGGTTCATCTAAATATTGTGCACTGTCCCTGTCTCATCAAGTAAAAATAAATAAATAAATAAAAAGGTTCAGTCACATGAGTCACCGTGTGATCACTCCCAATAAAGAGACATTTAGATTGCAATTGTTGAATGGAGTCTTTACAGATGTTTTACAGTGATGTAGAGGTTATAGGTCAGGTCTGCATCAGAGCTGCTCATGTGGGATCTTCAGTGTAGACACACACAGACACACACTGGACTGATCAGCTGTTTTATTCCTGGTCATGACTAAAAGAACAAAACCACATATGTAAATGGTCTAAATGAGTGTCCTCCTCTGTGTGGGTGTGCTCCCACAGAGACAGAGGAGCTCGCAGTAGAGCTGCTGCTCCTCCACATCAATAGGAGCAGCTGAAGCTCGTGCGTCTGTTCTGGAGGTGAGGAGGGGCCAGTGCTCAGTCTGTGTCTGAATGAATGAATCTGTGCTCTGTGAGAGTTGTGCAGAATGTTCTTAAACTCATGGTGGTGAATAATTCAGATGCTCAGAATGCACAAGGTAAGTGAGGAAGAACTGCAAACTTTCAAATGAACCAGTTCTGTTTTTGATGTTTTTAAGGCAGGAAAAATCCCTTTGATATGAAAATCTAAAAGTGTGAATGAAAAATCCATGTTGTTGTCAGTGTTGTAACGCGACTGTTGAGAAAGTCCAGGATTTGTCAAACTCGGGTTTAGTCAGTGATGAGTCAAAAAGTGACTCACTGAGGCACAGAGGATTATGGGAAACTATTACTCACAGTGACTTATAATGATGAGCAAGCAGTTTCAAAAAGATGGTCTGCAAATAAAACAGTTGCATTTTCAGGAGTCTGTGATCAATACAAGTGTCCATGGTCCTGTTCAGGAGCTTGATTTTCAACTAAAAGTGAAAAACTGTTGGCCAGTGCTGTAATGTTTTGTTTTGACTGTAATGTCATTTGAGAGGGATTTGTTTAACAGCAAGTCCAAACAAATCCGTAGACAAAGCAGTGCCTCCTGTAGCATCCCACCCCCAGTGAATCATCAGCTGCAAAATGTCAGTTCACTAAAAACATGAACATAAATATAAGTTTTTCTCATCAGTCTGAGTGTGTCACTTTTACTGGACTTTTTGGTTCATACAGAGACATGGTCTGGTCTCCTCTCCCTCTGTCTCCAGCCACAACCACACACGATCGTCCAATCACACGTGTTTACTTCAGACACACCCTCTCACACGTCTCTCCTCACATGGACAGGCTTTAGTGTTTTGCTCATTGATTGTTTTTCAGATCTCTGTCATATTTCAGTTTTGATACGGACAGAGTGTGTACGTTCCTGATTGGCTTATCAACCTGTCAATCATGCCCATCTGAACTTTGGGAAATTCACCGGTGACCAGACTCACACCTTCAGAAAATATGAAAGTGTGTGTGTCTGATCCCAGCAGAGGTGGGCAGGACTTAACATTTACTTTTGAGTAGCATTCTTTTACTCCTACTTCAGTAATATTTTTTATTGGAGTAACAGTATTCTTACTTTCTGTATTGAACAGTGTAACAGTACTCTTACTTGAGTAAAAGTTATGCTTCCTCTTCCCACTGTGAGTGAGTCTAAAAGTGACAAACGTTTTATGTGACAATCTGAATTGATTTGAACATTAGTGTTTCTTGTAGTTCCTTCACTTCATTGAGTTAGTCTCATTTTTGTGTCTGTTTGAAAATGACAGATTTTGTTCTTGTCATCAAATTACAAGTTCAAATTTTGAATCAGATGTTATACTCTACCATTGTACTCTTCAAGTTACTGTTACTTGAGTAGGACTTTTTTTTTTTTTTTTTTTTTTACTTTTACTTGAGTAATTTCTTGAACCAGTACTTCTATTTGAGTAATATTATTTTGAGGTAAATTTGGTCTCACTGGAGAAGATTTTTCTGTACTTTACCACATCTGGAATCCCAGACATGTTAGTAATTCAGTAATCAGTAATTGTGTATAACTGTAATTTTTCTTTTTTTCTCTCAATAATGCTACAGTATAACTCACACTATAATCCTACATTATAACCCTCCACTACACGATACAAATCCTGATGAACAATCAGAATGAGAATCAGAATGAGAATCAGAATGAGAATGATAATGAGGCGTGTTTAGCTCGTCCTGCTGTTGAAGCTCTCACTCTCTGCAGACTTGGTGTCAGCTCCATAACAAACACATGTGAGCGCTGACTGAAGCTAACGTGAAGCTAACCTGATCCGTCACCTCTCACCTCTATGCCAGGGGCAAAGGTCAGACAGGGGTCACGCAGGGGTCAGACGGGGAGGGTGAGAGAAACAGGATGTCCACATTCTGCCTGATGACTGATTAGTTGAATACTAATACTGTAACAATATTGTAAAAGTTTACACATATTCAAATCATTAACAGTGGCATTTTATTTACATTTTCCTCTAAAAGTTTAGTTGGAAAATCACTGTCAGAAATAAAAAGAGATGATTTTAACCTCCAATTCAAATTGTACATATTATATTAGTGATTTAAAAGTGCACTATGTAACATTCTAGTTGAGGGTCCACCACCTGCTTGTCTCCATGGAGATGTCATTATTTTGATTAGTATGTTCCACATTATGGCATTAAACCTAATCTAAAGCAGTGCTGTCATTGTGGGTGTTTTTGTTGCTCAGAAAACTCTTACTGTGAGTGGGGTCGCCTCTCCACAGATCTGAAGTGTAACTTGGCATGGTGACGTTGTCTGTCACGATGAAGTTTAATGCCATACTGTGGAGCATTCCGGGCAAAACATGAAGACAAGCAGGTGCCAGATTTAGAAAAGTGCCATAATGAACTTTTAAGTCATGTAGATTTATTGGTATTTATTTAGTGTATTTTGTTACGCAACATTTCTGAGTTTTAACATAATTTTGATAAAAATTAAAAAAAAGTAAGGTGTGGTGGAAAATATGCTGAAAAAAGTCTAATTAGGCCCAGTGTGTAAATGAAGGAATATAATCTAGGCCAAATGACTCTGAAGATGTTTAAAGAGGGGCTCTTACACTTCTGTGAGCTATTCTCTGTAACTCTTCACAGATTTAGATCATCATGTTTCATGGGGGGGGGGGGGGGGGGTAGGCTTGTGGGCAGAGCCTTGGACAGAACCTTACAACTAATTGTAAAGACTTGGTGCTCTTCAAAAAACAACATTAAAATCAAATAAACACACGCTTTTCTTTAACATTTTCTTTAACATGACATTTTAATTTGATATGATCTTAAAGGATACATTTTGCACCTTCTTTATCATTATTATTAGTTTGTATGACCATAAAGGAAAACAAAAAAAAATCCAGACATTCTTCATTCTCATTTTTGCTACAATCATAAACGATAAACATTTGTGCCTTCTTTATCATTATTTCATCACCATCATTCATTTTATCATTATTTATTATATAAATCATTATTATATCATTATTATTTTGTACAACCACAAATGAAAATATATATGTGCATGTATGTATGTTAGAGCCCGGCCGATATATTGTTTGGCCGATATTATCGGCTGATATGGACACCTTGAGACATATTGGCTGATATGTTTGCTGATATTGGCCGATATTTCACGTGGGCATGTTATACCTCATTATAAATCTTAAACTCTCTACATTACAGATAAATGTCCTCATATGTGGCTCCACATCACTATTTATCTGTCATTTGTTTGGGTGTGTGGCCGTACTGTCCCTGAACACACGTCACTCACGTCACATCACTCACGTGTGTTTGTTTACACCCGCAGACATAGATCCACTTGCAATACTGAGATTATATTCTTTTTATGGACAATCGGTTTGAGTCTGGATTAAAAGGACATTTATTAGTGCAGACTTGTGATGTGAGGAGGAGCCTGTGTGAGCGGTGAGTGTTGGAAATATGTCGACTTTGAAGCTAGTTTTGATTATTGTTTAGCGATTAGCTGCTGTAGCTCCCACACATAAACAGGCTGTTTTCTATTGGCCTACTGTAAATTGACTACATTGGCCGTATATTTGTTACTGGACCTACATTTATATGTAAATGAGCTGTGAATAGAGGTGTGAATGATGATACTTGCGCATATAATTAATTACCGCGGCGCGCACGTATTTACGGCTAAAGGCTAATAGCGCTAGTTTCTTTACTAGCTAGTAGTGATGGGTCAGTCATGAACGAAGCGGCTCTTAGAGCCGGCTCTTTGAAGCGAACGACGGGAGCCGGCTCCTTATTGGGAGCCGTGTTTTCTCTTTCTCTCACTTTTTTTCTCTTCACGCTGTGTGCAGACTCGTGGTAGTTTGACAGCGGCAGCGGCTCAAAACGAAACTTTCAGAAATCTGCGTGTGTATAGGAGAGAAAAATGCATGTTTGGCTGTAGTTCAGCATAAAATAAATAAACCAGGACTAATCTTGGTCTTGAGAGACGGAGAGAGATAGAGACCAAGTCCCGACACTCAGTCCTGGTTCAGTTTTGGTTTAGTCTTGCTTTAGACTTGGTTTAGATCTGTTTTAGTCCTGGTTTAGTCCTTTTTCAGTCCTGGTTTAGACATGCTTGAGTCCTGCTTGCAACAAAACAATCTAAAGAGTCGCTTGGGAAAGAAAGAGACAGCTGCTTTTAGTGAGCCGAGCCAAAAGAGCCGGTTCTCTAAAAAGAACTGGAATACCCATCACTAGTAGGTAGAATGTGATGCAAAATGCCATTAGGCCGACCTACTGTCTGTAAATATGACGTAAAGAGTAAGGCGTAAGGCGATAAATTTTTAAAACTTCATCCTCCAGTTGAGCACCAGAACATCCCAAACATGAAAATATACATATGCTTATGTTTGTAATGTACCTTACTCATACAAACAAAAACACAAAAAACAAGACAATAATAATAATTTTAAAAAGAGAAGGGTTTCAAACAGAGCCCAGTAGAGATCACTAGATGACTCAAACATGCCTGGATGATGTCTAAAGCTCTTCAGGCAGGTTTCGGGTTTTTGTTGAGGACACAATGTTAGAACATGGTGGAAAGCTCCACAAAATCTATTTTGTGTAACATCTTCTCTTCAGTTTGGTGTAGTTGTTTTACCTCATGTTTTTGCTCTTTTTTGCAATGATTTCGTCTGATTTCGTAAGCGATCCGATGGTCCTCCATGTCCTCCGGAGGTGCTAACGCTAAAAGAACGCTGTGATGCTAGCTCCAAAACGAACATTTCCAAACAATTTAAGATTAAAGGAGGCATCATTACCCAAACGACTGCGCTCTGTGACGAAGCCCAGACCCCCAACCCTCAAATCTGGTTCCAATCTGCTCCAAAACGGAGAGAGAGGGGAAAAAAAAGGCTTTCTTCTGTTTTTTTATTGGCCCATAGCTCCTCTCACTCCTCACCCGCCCTCACATCACTCACTTCCTGCTTTTACCACTGACCACACCCCTTTCTGCACCCCTGCATCCAATCAGAACGCCCCTCGAACCCGACTCTGTATAAAGGACGGAGAGCTGGAGGTGCTTGTCACAGGATTTGTTGATGTTTGAGAGAAGCTGAAGAAGAACATTTGCAAAAAAACAAAAAACAAATTAGTAAATTTTTGACCACATGGATTTGACACATTTCTGACAAAAAATTTTGATTTTGCATTTCAAAATTTCTGAAATTTTGGGACTTAAAAAGTGTTTTGTGGTGATGAGGGAGGAGGTAGCGTGCACTAAGTCCCCAGAAGGAGGCATGGGCGCCAGTGAAGAGGAGCTGGAGCGCGTAGGGAAGAGAGGCGTACAGGGACGCAAGAGAACGCCGTACCCCAAAAAAGAAACCATGACGGAGGAGAGCGATATGTCAGATGCCCTCCCATCCAAACGCATCAAGAAGAGCCCTTCATCCAGTATCGTGTCCCTGGCCCCGGCCGCGCTCTCTGCCCGACCTGACAGAGGTGAGGACACTCACTCCAGTGGAATCTTCAAATGAGCAGGACGTGTCAGATTTGAGCAGTTCTGCTTCAAACTAAATTTAAATTATAATGTTTTCAAGGAATTTGTTCCCTCGTATTTATAATTATTTGCTAGAAATGAGAGGAGCGTTTAAATGATGAGGACGTTTCATTTGTGAGTCTAGTTCTGTTTCAGATGAAATTAAGTTTACATTTTCAACTTTTAATTGGACTGGTTGTCTGATATTTTGAACTGGGGAATTTTTGTTATCTACTAAAAGTATAAAAATTTTATTGAAATGTCAAAAATGTATTTGCCAAAAAGGAAAATGAACAGTTCAAATGAGTAGAATTCAGAATTTTAATTTGAGCATTTCATTATTTAAATGGAATAGTTGCAAGATATTTTCATCTGGTATGTAACATGAGTACATCTGATCTGATGCTGAAATGTGAAAACTATATTTCCTGCCAAAAGAAAACGGACAGAGTTCACATGATGAAGTGAGCAGGTGTAGCACTTTTAAAGTTGACTTTAATGTTCACAGGATTTGATTTGACGAGTTACAAGATATTTTCAACTGTACAATTACCTGTGACAAAAGAGTGCTTTTCTTTCTCCTTTTGTCAGTTTGATTGAAATTTGAAAAATATTTTCACTTCCACAAAGACAGGAGTTAAAATGAAGTGAGTGAATGAATAGAAGAGAGTTAAGTTTATTTAATCAGTTGTTAAAGTTCTTGCCTCACAGACAGGAGGTCGTGGGTTTGATTCTGTTGCGGTTCAGGGCCTGTGTGTGTGTGTGTGTGTGTGTGTGTGTGGTGTGTGTGGAGTTTGCATGTTTTCCCTGTGTCTGTGAAAGTTTCTTGTGTAGGACAGGGCCCTCTGGGGCCCAGAGTGCTGTGAAAAGCCCAGTCTCACCTGAGTGGCCTGTGCTGCAGAAATAAAGAAATAAAGCTCAGTAAATAGAAACATTTGAGCATATGTTCAATGAGCCGCCAGATAAGTAAGATTATTGTGATTTTGAAAAGTGTATTTTTAAATATCTCATATATATTTGAAACAATATATTCATTTCCGTAAAAGAAAATGTACAGGAGATAAAAATGAATTCAGAATTTAGATTTGAGTGTTTTTCTTCACATAAACTGAAGTGTAAGAATAACTTTTGTGATGACAGAATTTCATTGGAGATTTGAACTTTTCAATCATGAGCCAAACCAAGAGGACATGCTGTGCTTATTTTTGGTGCAATTTTGGATGGAAATTTGAAACATATAAATTCACTACCAAAAGAGAAATGGACATGAGTTCAAATGACCAGAATTCAGAAATGTGATATGAGCCGTTGTGGTTCAAATGTGGTCAATTGACTATGTTGAATAATCTGCTCGAGGAGTAGAAGCTTTTTTCTAGATCTTCATAAATTGTATTGAAATATGAAAATGCTTCACTTCCACAAAAGCAAACTAGACAAGCGTTAGAATAACTTTTTTGGTCGGAATAATCTTGGTGAGAATAGCTTTATTGAGGCCTAAAATGTTTGACTTGATTTGAGCAGTTGTGGTTCAGATGAAGTTCGGAGTGTTTCAGCAGATGTTTTGAGCTGCTGTCTTCATCATTTGTTGGAGGAGTTTCAGTATTTTCAGTTTCAAATGCAGCCTATACATTTTGTAGAAAAGATTCATAGAAAGATTTGTAGAAAAATATTCACTTCCACAAAGCAAATGTGACAGGAAAAAAAAATTACGAGAATTCAAAATTTTGGTTTGATAAATCTGAGTTTGAATGGATTTTGGAGTTTTTTTCTGAGTTGTGGTTTTATGTGTTTGTTCAGATCTTTTCAGACGAGTCTCCACAATTATCCAGAAGTAGAGGAGAGTTTTTGTTACTATTTGAAATCCAGTGTTCCTCCAAAATTTGACAGAAATAAAAAAAAAATTTCACTGCCAAAAAGGGAGTGAAAAGTGACTAGAAATCTGAGTTTTGTTTTAGTCAGAAGAGATTTACTGAGACCTATACGAATATTTTCTTCTTGCAAAAAAATGTTTGTCTCAAGTTTTCTGCTGCTTAAAAACTCAACTGGAATCAGGTGAAAAATGGTCAGAAATCAGGTGGACATCCCTTACAACAATCACTCCAAACTACTGAACTGAAATCAGTGTTCCCAGCTCCAAACTGCAGCGCCGTATTTTCCGTGAGATAAAATGAAATTCAGAATTGTACTAAACTTTTTTTTCGCTTTGCAGTTTCTGGTTTTAATACATTTTTATTTTGAATGAAATGAATTGCTAGAGTCAAGTAGGAAAAGTGCCCTCAAACAATGAAAAATGAGCTCTGCTGCCTAAACGTATAAAAGTAAAGTCAAAGAATATTTGCCTGTGACTGAGTTGAACAAAATGTCAGTACTCTTCAGAATTTTAAATCTAAATTCAGTGCTTTTAAACTCACAATAATGAGATTTTGTCTGTGCCTGGCTTTGTTTCTCGGGCTTACACAGATTATCATATACATACATACATATATATATATATATATATATATATATATATATATATATATATATATATATATATATATATATATATATATATATATATATATATATATATATATATATATATATATATATATATATATATATATATATATATATATATATATATATATATATATATATATATATATATATATATATATATATATATATATATATATTTATTTTTTTTTTTTTACCCTATTCCAGAAAAAAATATGATCTAGCAACACATTTAGGAGTTATTCTGTCTTATCTTAGCGAGGTCAGAAAAAACTGTGCTGAAACCAGCCACAGGTTCAATTCCACTGAATCGTAAAGTTAAAAGTGAAACCCACATCATGTAAACCTCATCATTAAGAAAAAAACACGGGCTTTTCAGGTTTTCAATCATTAAATAAAATATAGAAACGCAAACTGTCAGCACTCTTTTATTTTCTGATATGTTTACTGTGAATGAAAAACTGAACCAGGACTAACAAAGGTCTAAACTAGGATTAAAACAGGACTAAACCAGGTCTAAACCAGGTCTAAACCAGGACTAAACCAGGACGGAAAAAGGTCTAAACCAGGACTAAACCAGGTCTAAACCAGGTCTAAACTAGAACAAAGCCTGAACTGAACTAAACTGATCTAAACTAAGGACTAAACCAGGACTGAGTTGTATTAAAATGAGATTAATAATCGTACACACAGATGTACGCACACACACATATACACACACACACAAATCGAAACTTATTGTGTAATAGCATTCACTTTTGTAACATGCTGCTGGCATCTGTTTCTGTTCCAGTGTCTCTATTACGACTGAAAAAAAAAAAAAAAAAAACTCTCCATGGAAATAGATATAGATACGTTTAATGCCATACTGCGGGACATTCTAGACAAAGCAATCACGTGTCTGTGAAGGACAGAAAGTTACACAGTGAATCTTTAAGGCGAAAGAGCTAAAAATCCTGGTCACGTTTGTATGTTCAAAACACGTGTTCCAGATTATGTTTAGGGATGGTCTCTTTGAAAATGATCCAAACCTCCTAATTAAGACCAAGTCGTGTTTTTCATGTTTTCAACCATTCATTAATGTAATAAAGAAATAGAAAAACATATATTTTATAATATGTTTACAGGGAGCGGACTAAACCAGGACTAAACCAGAATTAAACCAAGACCAAAATCGGACTAAACCAGTACTAAACAACAACTAAACAAGGAATAAACAAGGACTAAACCAAGACCAAAATCGGACTAAGCAGGACTAAATCAGGACTAAACCAGCAATAAACCAGAACTAAACAACAACTAAACCAGAACTAAACCAAGACCAAAATTGGACTAAAGCAGAACTAAGCAAAGACTACACCAGGACTAAACCAGGACTAAACAACAACTAAACCAGGACTAAACAAGGATTAAACCAGGACTAAATCAAGACCAAAATCGAACTAAACCAGGACTAAAGCAGGACTAAACCAAGACTAAACAAGGACTTAATGAAGATAAGATATAGAGTAGGAGTACTGGGAGAATCATAGGGGATACTGTGTGTGCAAAAGTGAAATCTGTCTATAATCTATAATGAGTGAAGCACATTAAAGTCGTACTGTGTGACATGGAGAGTCCAGTTGGACAGTGAGGACAGACTGTGTCTGTGTGTGATAGACTGAAATGTGTGTGTGACAGACTGAAGTGTGTGTGTGACAAACTGTGTGTGTATGTGATTGGGGGGTGAAGAGCAGGAGGGACATTCATGTGGAGCTGCTGCTGCTGGAGCTGTGTTACGGATCTTCTCTGGCTGAAAAAATCAAATAACTGAGCACTATACAATGAAACATGTCACTTCTCAGCCTGCATGCCGCTGTGAGTGTCTTAAAGCTACACTGTGGAACTTTCTGGAAGTGGCATGTCTGCATGATTCTACGGAAGCAGAAAGTTGAAACCATACTTTGGACATTCTTCAGAAACAGACACATTTTATGCCATACTGTAGAAGATTATATCTAAAGGAAGGCTCTCTTGCAGGTCAAAGTAGAGTGAGGTTTGTGGAAAAGCGAGCCCGCTCACAGTAACGACACATGATTTTCAGTGCAGTTAAAACATCCAAAAATACCTCAAAAAACATGCTTTTATTTGTGTTTTTACTAAAATGTTCCAGTGCTCCATTAAATTTGGAGCTGATGAGTGTTGTGACATCCTCTGGATCAGAAGTTTGCTCCAAATTGGTGGAGTATGTAATTAAATCCATGTGTGGATCTCTTAACTCAAATTGAACAGATTTTCAAGGCACATCTGGCAATCCCTCAAGGTGTTCCCTGGGACACTGGTTAAAGATGGGCTGTGAAAAATCCACTTTATTTTAGTTTTCTCACACGGTCTAATATCAAAAACACAAAACACGCTTTACATGTCATCAATGCATGTTTGAGTAATACAGTGATCTCTCCTGGGCCATCAAACCCAACTAAATGGTGAGCTGTAAGATCTTGTTCAAGGCTCCGCCCACAAACCTGCGTCATCCATGCTCCCACGTGACAATTCTCCACAAACACACAAAAATATGACACAAAACTGTACACAGCAGCTTTACAAACCTGATGAGACGTGCAGGAGATTCATTAGTGAGATGCACACTGACGTGTTGTGAGATCGCTCTGAAGGGGGAGTGACTTAGCACGTCAAAAACAAAACCAAAAATTAAACAAAAATGTATAAAGCATGTTAATAGGTTGTTTTGAAAGAAAAGCATTTTTAAAACAATAAAAGGGAGCATGGTGATGATGTAAATATGTGAAGAGGCCACAGACTCTGTCCCTGCACAACAAACTCACGCAGAAAACACAGAGCCACTGCTGGAACAACTACTCACTCTTGTTACTTAAGTAAAAGTACACATACTGGAGCAGAAAAAAACCCAAGTAAAAGTAAAAGTATCACATAGAAAAATCGATTTAAGTAAAAATATTAAAGTACCTGTTTAAAAATGTACTTAAGAGTAAAAATTTAAAGTATTTTGCATCGAATTTTAGATCTAATAAAGATTCAAATGTGATTCTGAAGATTTGTGCTGAATTTTGTTCAACAGAAACAACTGAAGTTATAGCTCCTGTCTGGACAAACATGTAACTAACCATAACCCATATTTGTGTTTGCTCAAACTACAAATGTGATCAAATAATCCCTCAGCCTTTTCAGTCTCAGATAATTATTATAAGAAATATTTTTACTTTTCAGTCTAGTTAAAAATGTAGTGGTGCAGTGGAAAGTACAGATAACTGCTCTCAAATGTAGTGAAGTAAAAGTAAAAAGTATCCACTTTAAAGTAAAGTACAGATGTCAAAATGTATACTAAGTACAAGAGTGCTATGTTGTATTACAGTGCATATGTATATGGGTCCGGTCAAGCAGAAGTAAACAGCAAGGCCAAAAATTCAAGTTAATGCATCTGATATAAAAATGTATTCAACAGATAGCATATGTACTGTAGTTTATGAAACGGTTTACCTTTTTTCTGTACCATTTTTGGTTCTAAAGTTACATACGTTTAAAACAGAGCATGTATGAAACATGGAACAAACATTATTTCCCACATTTCAAAGACCTGCAAATCATGTAAATAAATGGATGTATTTCATCATATCTTGTGTTATTCCATCTTTGAACTGTTGATGAAGGTACATGATTTTTCAAAAAAAATTTATTTAAAATGATAAAATTTTGCTTGGAAGGACTGACATATTTTATAGAAATAGTTACCTTTCATTTTGAAGTAATATTAAAGTATTCAGAAGAAAAAAGTTGACAAATTATGCAAAATCATGCACCTTCTACTTTCTTGCACAATTTTCCCTCCGTTACTTTTCCCTCCATTACCATGACCTTTCTTAATAAAAAATCTCATTACTCATAAAGTAAGAGGTTTTTCAACCTAATCTTGTACCATATGGTAGAAAACTATATGAAACAAATATTCAAACCAGTTTGTTAAGGATATGTAAGTGAGAACCGCTAGTTATCACTGTTTGTATTTATTGCCCAAAAAGTGCTGCATATTTCATTCCCTCCGATACCGAGATAAGATTTAAAAAAAATTTTTGTCAACAACTTGAAAGAATATAAATATATAAAATAAATAGAGGTTTAACTTTACCCTGTTGGAGTGTTAACTCTTTCCTACATTCTAATACTTTACTTATTTCAATAGTCCCTCTAGTTTCTGAATAAGAGCTATTTGAATGTAAAAAATCTGCCCGTTTCCCTCCGTTACCACTTTACCGGACCCATATGTATATGTATATGTATATGTGTATGTGTATCTATATCTATATCTATATATGTGTATGTATCTGTTGTGTTGCAGTGGAGAGCTTCGAGGACCTTCACTCTCAGCGTGTGATTGCTAACGTGCGCGAGCGTCAGCGCACTCAGAGTCTGAACGACGCCTTCGCCTCTCTGCGTAAAATCATCCCCACGCTGCCTTCGGACAAACTCAGCAAGATCCAGATCCTCAAACTGGCCTCCAGATACATCGACTTCCTCTACCAGGTCCTCCAGAGCGACGAGATGGACGCTAAGCTCGCCAGCTGCAACTACCTAGCCCACGAGCGGCTAAGCTACGCCTTCTCCGTGTGGAGGATGGAGGGGGCGTGGGCCATGTCCGCCAGCCACTGAGGACGCTAACCAAAGACTCACTCACTTCCTACTTCCTTAACTCTATGTGTCCTATGCACTTCCCCCTGAACTTTGACCCCTCATCTTTGCTCATTTCAATTCGTTACATCCAAATATTTCCACATTTCCCTAACCCTCATGTACTTGAACTTTGACCGTTTAACTTACCCAATGTTCACTATAGGAAGAATCCTTAAAGACACATTGCTCCCTACATCCTTCCTCTTGAACTCTGACCTTTTTATCTACTCTGGTTCAAATGCATCAAAATGTCCCATGTTCACTACAGCCACTCTAGACCCTAAAGACGCCTCCCCACGTCCTAAAGCCCATATGGCACCTTCCATATTTACAGATGACACTGATTTAATATTGGTGAATTGGACTAGTCCAGTTGGAAGGATGCTTAAGGCCGATTTGCTTCCTATTTCTTAACCTCTATGTGTCCTATGTCTTTCCTTATGACCCTTGAACCCTTATACATGTTACTGGTGTATCTAAACAGTTTCTGCCTTTAGCACTGGGCTCATGTTCACTGTTCACTAGAGGAGGGACACTTCCTATCTCCTAATTCCTAATGGAAATGTGGAAGTACAAACAGCAGATTGAGCGGAGTTTTAAAGCCAGTGCTGTGTGTGCTGTGTGTGCTGTGTGTGTGCTGGGTGTGCTGTGTGTTCTGAGCTGAGGGGCTAACGATGCCTCTGTTTTAAAGTTTGTTTTGTTGCATTTGAACCATTATTAAACCACTTTTATCGCCACTGCCAAGCATCCTGAAAGAGCATCTCACAGGTTTCCATGTGTTTCTAATTCTGACTTGGTTTAGAGGATAATACCTGTGGTCAGTATGTATCATCAGTTTTACATCAGTTAAGTAACAGTTTGTGGAAAAAAGCTGAGAATAAAAGTACAAAAATACAGGAAGTAGTGCTGAGTTGTAAACAGAATCCCTGTGCCTGTGTCATCAACAGGATCCAACAAACAGAGACCGTTTACACCAAAGGAAGGACTTTGTCTGACAGTTTAGATCAGTGGTGACTAAACTACAGCCCTCAGACCTTCAGAAATTCTTCTCCTGAAATGGTCCATTTGATCACAGGCGTCATTTTGACAGCAGCATACTGAAGTAATTCTACCACTAAATCCTCAGTCACATAGTGATACACGTCTAATATTCATTTCCCAGACCTGATTAAAGGTTTGGTGGCTCTGTCACACTTTAGACACTCTTTTTCTGAGTCTAATCATAACTGTGTCTTTGTGTTAGTTCAACATGTGTTGGTGTTTACAGTATGGTTGCCAGGTAACAGCTGTGGACACCTGAGCGTCCTCTTCCCCCACAGCCATGACACAAACACTTGATATCACTTCTTCTACATCTTATACTACAGATATTTCTGTGCTTTTGCCTCCTAGGTTAAGTCCACTAAACATTACCACCTACTTCCTGTTTCCTCACCCCCTGACCTCTTATAACCTCTCACCCCTTGACCTTTGACCTCATCCGGTTACCTTACTCTTAAACCTGTTCCAGATTTGCATTCTCTGCCTCTGTCCTTTGAAAATCTGGCTTTGAGCTGCTTTATCCTTTGCTTTTTCACTTTTTGTCCTAAATTGGACCCATAGTTTTTGGAGGAGCTCGTCTGCGTCAGATCAGGTGAGAAACATTCTCTTATATTTTATCACAGACAGAAGAGTCACTTTAATGTTTAAGACCAGCAGTGAAAACTGGAAAGGCTCCTTTGATTCTAGAGTTTGGCCTCACTTTAGTCATGATGAAGACCTGGTTTGATTCTGTTCTAGTCCTAGTTCAGTCCTGGTCAAGTCCTGGTCAACTCCTGGTCAAGTCCTGGTTTGGTCCTAGTTCAGTCCTGGTTTAGTCTTGGTTTAGTCTTGACTTAGTCCTGGTTTAGTCCTGGTTTAGTCTTAGTTTTGAAGTTGTTTGTGAGTGAGTTATACTAGTTCATATATAGAAAACTAGACAAAAACTGGCTCCTCTTTATGTATTTGATTCATATTAGTACTTATTTAAAGTACTGATATTGATTTATATGTGGGTATTGATACTTTTGACAAACGTAGAAAGAAGTGATGAGTCAAACCCGTGTCCACATTTGAACACGGCCCCAGTGTCACTCATCACAATCACTCAACAAACCAGGACAACTTCAACTCAACATGAGCACCTCGAGAAAAATGACTCAGCTTCGTCAGTATTCCGGGGTGTGAAGCTAACTGTAGGCACTGCTCTGTCTGAAGTTCTGTTACTCGAGTTAGACTTTAATCTGAGCTTTATCTTTTTACACAATCTGACCAGAAACAACTGACTGAAATAATTTTTTTGTTGAAAACGTGACTCCTGAAAATGTGTTGTTTAAATCCATTTTCAGAGGATCTTTGAACGTTTTTTGTCAGTGTTTGCGAATGTGCATTTTGTCACCATGGTAACTGCTGAGCATTTCGCTATGAATATAAATGGAGGGCAGCCCCAGCGTGATGTCAGTGCAAAGTATCAATAACATAACCTTAAATTAACTGATGATTGGCTCTTAAAGTTGTAGCCTCACTAACAAAATCATTATTGTGAAAAAAACATAATTGTGGATATAATTTCAAAGTATTTTATGATCAAATGTTTTCAAATAAATTTCAAGTGAAGGTTATAAACAAGGTTATAAACAAAATTCAAGATTTTCCAGAGATTTGAAATAAAACCTTTGACCACAGACACTAAATGTTTCTAATGTGAGCCTGTTCTTCATGTCTCTCACTCTCTTCTGATCTGAGCTTTGGTTTAAAGTCTAACCAACAAACATCACCATGAAAAACACCACCTGCTTTTTGTTTGTGAAGCTCTCATTAAAGCCACGACAAACACAGAATGATATATTATACAATTATACAATTATACATGTTTAACTTGGATATATTCAGACACAAATACGTGTAAAACATCTTTTCACTATTGTGTCTGTGCTTTAAAGTCACTGACAATTACCAGACAAACAACTGCACTTGTGTTCATGTGCACACTTCTAATATTACACCACAACAAGATTTTCTCCACTTGATTAAAGATGTACTATGCAGCTTTTCTGGTTGAGGGTCTGTCACCTGCTTGTCTCCATAGACATATTATTGCTCTGCTAGAAATGTTTCACAATATGGCATTAATATGGCGAAATCATCTTGCATTAAATCATTTCAGTGTGTTTTTATTGCTCAAACATGTATTCTTGCTGTGAGTTCGGTCACCTCCCCCACATCTGACCTGTTACTTTAAACTGAGATATAGATGTATAATGCCATGCTGTGGAACATTCCAACCAAAACAACAATGATGCTGGATGGATACAAGCAGGTCACAGAACCTCATCTAGAAAAGTTACAAGTGAATGTATCTTTAAGTAAAGAGAAATAAAACATCCCAAATATCCAAATAAACCAGTTTCAATGATTGTATTTGAATGTCCATGGACGTCACGTCTAAGGACAGATCAGAGTCTTCTGCTCACTGTGCTCGCTCACTCTTCCTCATGTGCAAGTCAAACATGTGAGGAAATGAAAAAGAACCTCCTGTTTTTGTGGATGTGGCCCAGCTCAGTCCTGCAGGAGAACCAGGACTAAACCAGGACTAAACCAGGACTACACCAGGACTAAACCAGGACTAAACTAGGACTAAACCAGAATCAAACCAGAACTAAACCAGGACTAAACTAGGACTAAACCAGGACTAAACTAGGACTAAACCAGTACTAAACCAGGACTAAACCAGCAATAAATGAGGACTAAACCAGGACTAAACCGGGACTAAACTGGGACTAAACCAGGACTAAACTAGGACTAAACCAGGACTAAACCAGGACTACACCAGGACTACACCAGGACTAAACCAGGACTAACAAGGACTAAACCAGAATCAAACCAGAACTAAACCAGGACTAAACTAGGACTAAACCAGTACTAAACCAGGACTAACCCAAGACTAAACCAGCAATAAATGAGGACTAAACCAGGACTAAACCAGGACTACACCAGTACTAAACCAGGACTAAACCAGGACTACACCAGGACTACACCAGGACTAAACCAGGACTAACAAGGACTAAACCAGAATCAAACCAGAACTAAACCAGAATCAAACCAGAACTAAACCAGGACTAAACTAGGACTAAACCAGTACTAAACCAGGACTAAACCAAGACTAAACCAGGACTAAACCAGCAATAAATGAGGACTAAACCAGGACTAAACCAGGACTAAACCGGGACTAAACCAGGACTAAACCAGGACTAAACCAGGACCAAACCAGGACTAAAACCAGTACTAAACCAGGACTAAACCAAGACTAAACCAGCAATAAACAAGGACTAAACCAGGACTAAACCGGGACTAAACCAGGACTAAACCAAGACTAAACCAGGACTAAGCCAGGACTAAACCAGAACTAAACCAGGACTAAACCAGGACTAAACCAGGGTCAAGAAGGTCTTAAAGGGGCCTCAATAAGAAGGTCAGAACATCAGGGCTGTGTAGAAGTTCTCTGTTTCCTGACCAGCTTCATGGTCCCTCAGTGATGTCATTGAGCAGAACACAGAGACATGACAGAGTCCAGACGGCCGCTCCCGCAGGTGTCCAGTCCTCCAACACCATGCAGGCCTTGAAACCAGAGAGGGTCTATCACAGAGTCCCCCCGAAGTCTGGTTATAGTCTGGGTCTATCACAAAGACCCTCCTGTGGTCTGGTTAAAGTCCAGGTCCATCACACAGTTTCCCTAGTCTGGTTTAGGGCTGTCAAAAGTATTGAAAATCAGATACTAATACTATACTCAAACTAGTATCGAAACTACAATCGATACTCATTTGAACAATATCGATACTAAAAATATCTAATTGGACAGAGCAGAACCTATTCTAGAAAGAAATTAATGATGTTGAGTTGTATCAGAACAAGTGTCAGAGCACATAGACTAGTATACACACATGGACCAACATGAACCTACTGCACCACTGATGCTCGCACACATACATATAAAACACACGGGAATAAAAAAGAAAGTACAGTACTCTGTGTTTAGACATTCTATTGTCTAAAACAAGAGGGTTTTTTATGCTCATTGTGGTGTCAGAATCAGTATAGAGTGTTGAGTCTATGCCTTCGAATGGAAATCAGGTTTGAAATATAGTATTGTGACAACATTAGTCCAGTTATAGTCCGGGTCTATCACAAAGAGCCCCCTGTGGTCTGGTTATAGTCCGGGTTCAGATCTGACCTCAGCAGGAGGCGGAGATGTGAGAAACTTCAGCTTCACACGCAACAAAACCAGGAACAGACGAACAGCAGTGGGACACGAGCGAGGGTTTCACAGAGGACATTTTGAAGTCATTACAGCTACTTTATACTGTTCCGTCAAAACAATATTATTTAAATAGAAGTACAAAGAAATAGTTCAAAAAGGATTTAAGTAACGACAAAGCATGCAATAAATCACACAATCTGCTATTTCAAAAGGACAGACACAAAATGAGTAAAAAAACAAAAACAAAACAAAAAACTAAGTGATATGTGAAAGAGCTGCAAGAAACACAAATGTTCAAATGTTCACATAAAAAGTTTGTTACTTTAGACTCACTCACAGTGGGAAGAGGAAGCACGACTTTTACTCAAGTAAGAGTACTGTTACACTGTACTATGTATTACTCAAGTAAGAGTACTGTTACACTGTACTATGTATTACTCAAGTAAGAGTACTGTTACACTGTACTATGTATTACTCAAGTAAGAGTACTGTTACACTGTACTATGTATTACTCAAGTAAGAGTACTGTTACACTGTGCAGTATATTTCTCCAGGACCAAACCAGGTCTACCGGGACTATTGTTATTCTCTTGTGCTCGGAATTTGGGGAAAACAGCCTCCACCTGGACAAAGTGCAAAGGAACGGCCAATCAGATCATGGTTCTGAAACACAAACTCGGTCAGTTTCGGTGCAGACTGAGTAAGTTGGACATTAAACTTTCTCAGACATCCATATTTTCCCAAATGTTGCAATGAAATGCATTTATAATGGATGTCGGGAGAACTGACTCGGATTTATCATTCAAGCATAAACCAGGACTAAAGTAGTACTAAACAAGGACTTAACCAGATTTAAACCAGGTCTAAAGCAAGACTAAACCAGGAATAAAACAGCACTAAACCAGGACTAAACCCGGACTAAACCTGGACTAAACCTGGACTAAACATGGACTAAACCAGGACTAAACAGTTTAGTTAAAAAAAAAAAAAATCATGTAATTCTAACTTTATTTTTTGTTCTCTTATAGATTTTCCCAAATATTCCCAAGCTGGACTTTTTTCTTCTTTCTTTTTTTTTTTTCTTTTTATTATTTGAACTGGACCAAGTCTGGACAATGTTTATTTTGATATTTTTGCTTGACTCTAAAGTAAAACTCTGATTGGACAGTTGAAAAGTCGAGCTCATAGATGCACAGCTGGTCTGGAGAGGACAAAACAAAATGGCTGCCAAGATGCGCACACGACACGGATCCGGCGCGGCGTCACGTGTTTACAGTTAACATGCTAATAAGCTAAACATATAGAGGCTCTGTGGGAAAGAGCCAGAAAATACAGTGAGTTTATTTGGACGATATTTGTTTTGTGTTTTGGAAAAAGGCGAGACGCTACTGGGGCGAGTGCTGGATTTCAGCATTGAAACTGGCAACCCAAATGCTGTTTTCTGATTGGATAATCGAACCAAACCCCCAAACAGGCACTATTCACGCTTCCGTCACAAACCAGGAAGACGTTTGGAAACATGACAACTTCCCAGGCCCAGTTTTCTTCATCTCCATGTCATTGTAGTGTTCCGTTATGTTCAACTCATCAACAATTCCAACCATCCCTCAGTTTTCATCATTTCCCCACTGACACACAACTCTGAGTGCACTGGTACATGTGATTAAAAGAGATGAGGGACTAAATTCCAGATGATTCCAAACAGCACATACATCTGCAGTCTTCATTTCACTTCAGTGGGTTTGATCACAGTTGGTCGGTGAGTCCAGTGTCGGGAACTACACCAGAAGTTTCATCACATGTTTCCAAACGTCTTCCTGGTTTGTGACGGAAGCGTGAATAGAGACTATTGTAACACAAATTACTTGGCTATCAGTGGTTTTGTAATTAAGACTAAATCAGCATTACAGGTGTTTTCCATAAAAGTATATTTGATCTGAACATGTTTATCTGGTTATAGATACATTCAACCATTTCATTTCTCATGTTCTCTTCATGTTGACTCCAGCGTGTTTAAACCTAAAATGTCTCTCTGATCTGAATGGTCTCTCCGTAAACACCAGCACCTACAGCTGATCCTGAGTCAGTGCTAGTGCAGCCTCTGCAGCTCAGGAACAGAATTCTGGAGGGTCTGAGTTTTCCCATGAGGCCTGGTCTGTCCAGAAACTGAGAATGAGACACACTTGGATGTGTCTCCATCTGCAGAGCTCAGGATACACCAGTCTGACCGACCACTAAGTCAAATATAGAACAAGACAGACAAGAGGAACAAGAGGAAGAAGCGTCTGGGGAGAGGGAGGTCTGTGTGTACACTTCTACACCAAGAGTGAAAAGTCAATGGACACTGATGGTTCAGTTTGAACAATGTGAACACAAAAGTACTCCATGGTCCGTTTCATTCTGATGACACCTCACAGAGGCTGTTGGTTTGATGCACATTGGCACTATTGCATAATACTGTTGTGTAGTCCTTGAGCAAGACACTTAGCCTTTCTTGTGTATGGTGCAACTTCATGACAGAGACAGAAATGATGGCTATAAAGTTGTTTGGATTGAATATAATATAAATGTGAAATGTAGAGGAAAGAGCACGTCTGACCTGTAGCGTCTCGCCTGCAATTGTCATCTGTGAATTTGGTTGTGTACACTGTCACATAATGTCCCAGTCTACATCTCAACCGCTGCCATGGTTTTCTGAAATATTCTAACCACTTCTTGACAAATGTACAGATTTTTATCATTTTAATTTCATATCATTGATAAGAAAAAATATACTTTTAATATAATCAATTTAAAGCTCCACTGTGTAGCATTTCAGTCAAACAGCAGGCTAAAATAAGAGTACTGATTTCATTATTTTAAGTGGACTGGCCTCTCCACAGACCTGATTTGTCCTTGTATTTTTCTCCATGGAAATGTCCCGCAGTATGGAATTAAACATAAAAAGAAAAAAAAAGAAGTCTGTGTCTATGTCCACCACCAGAAATGCACCACAGTGGGGCTTTAAATGTAACCTTTTGGCAAAACACTTTTAGCAGTTGAGAATGGTGTTGCTTTTCTCTTGTATCATTCAAATGTTTATTTACAAATGATGTAAATCTTTATCAGTGTAGTGTGTTGATCTAAGCATCTGCTGTAGGTACATGTATATACTCCTATGGCCACTTTATCAGGCAGCTCGTATACCACATATCGCTCAGTACTATCAGCACACCGATTAATCGAATCAATCCTGAGTCATCGATTACTGAAACTCAAAGGCATACATGGCAGGACATTATCATAGTTTAGAGAGAAAGACAGGAAACACAGGACAGGTGGTGAGAGCATGTTCAGCCTTGTCTTCTGCAGTGATAAAGAAAAACACAACAAATGCTGCAAGCAACATGAAGCTCTTCATTTAAATCCAATGCACTAGCTTCTTCTTCAAGACAATGCAGTAGGACGAGCAGCCGAAACATGTCAAGCAGGTAAAACACCTCCTACTGCACTGTCTTTAAAAAGAAACCAAAAAGTCAATGTACATAAGAAGACAAAATTCATGTTTCAATGCAACTCAGTGTTAACAGTATTTTAAGTATGTACGGGAATATGTTTCCATTCAGGTATTCAGTATTCTGTAACTTCTTAAATACATAAATTCTTTTTTAAATGAATGAACACATGCTTGATTTAAAACTGGTAAAGCTTTATTAAAAAAAACAAAAAAACAAACACCAAAAGCAGTGGAAATAATCGACATACATTTGTTACACTAACACACTTTTATTACACTAACACACACCTATTACACTAACACACACCTATTACACTAACACACACACTACTACACTAACACACACCTATTACACTAACACACACCACACTACACCACACTACTACACTACACACACCTACTACACTAACACACACCTACTACACTAACACACACCTATTACACTAACACACACCTATTACACTAACACACACCTATCACTAACACACACTAACACACACCTATTACACTAACACACACCTACTACACTAACACACACCTATTACACTAACACACACCTACTACACTAACACACACCTACTACACTAACACACACCTATTACACACACACACCTATTACACTAACACACACCTACTACACTAACACACACCTATTACACTAACACACACCTATTACACACACACACTAACACACTACTACACTACACACACATTACCTACACACATTACACTAACACACACCTATTACACTAACACACACCTATTACACTAAACAACCACACCTATCTACATCACCAACAACACTATTACTACTAAACAACTACACACTAACACACACCTACTACACTAACACACACTTACTGCACCACCTTACAACACACAACACACAACCCATATTACAACTAAACACATACCACCAACCTATTACACAAAACAAACAACACCTACTCAACCAACAACACACACCTACTACACTAACACACACTATTACACTAACACACACCTAGGACACTAACACACCACCTCATTTACACTAACCACCACACCCGATACACACTAAAACACACCTACAGCACTAAACAACAACCTATGCCGTATTACACTAACACACACATACACTCTACTACAACATGGCTTAGACACAACAACTATCACACACAATCACACTTCACTTACACACACTAACACATCCGACACACACTATATCTACCACACTAACACTACAATTAATACATCTATAACACAACATCCTACCACCTACCATAACAGAACACGCATACTACACTAACACACCTAATAACTAACACAACACAACAACACACAATTATATTACACTACACTCATTACATATACTACACTAACACCAAAACACAAACACACTACTAACTAACACACACTTACTACACTAACACCAGAAAAACCAATAAACATTAACAACCTTCAACCAGACACCACCTGATCAACCTAAACAAACAACACCCTACAATACTACAAACACACACACAATTTACACCTACACAACGACACCTATTACCACCAAGCAACACAGTCCTAAAGCTGTACAACAACACGATACCTATACCAACAAACACACACAACACATAACCATCACTAACTAACACCACTACCTATTATAGCACTTAAACACACACCACCCTATTACCACTGTACACACACCTACCATACTCAACTGAACACACACCCTATTACACTAACACACTCACAAACCACCTTACAACTAAAACACAATAAATACATACACACACCCAACTACATAACTTCTATTAACATCACACACACCTACTACACTAACCAGCACCTATTACATAACACGAACCCGAACACCTCAACATACACCTATATCCCAAACCGAATTAAATACACGTAAACAACAACCAACATCGAACCCCTACCTAACACAATCAAACCACACACCTATATACCTAATAACTCAACAACAACAATCAACAATAACTAAACCACCACCTAACACCATACTACACACTAAACAACAACTACCTACTCACACATAAACCAACAAACCATAACAAACTAGGACAAAACAACACACTAACACACACAACACTAAACACTCTAACCAAACTACCATAAAAATATACACCACACAACACCTATACTACTAAATACACACACTAATAACAAACACTATACACATACAACACCGTAATTACACTAACACCAAAACCTATTACACTAACACACACCTGAATCTATACAAATAAACAAACACCAATTCAACCCACCCACTATACACACACCCCACAAGACACACTAAACCCAACTCTAATCCACCACACCCTTAAACAACACCACACCACTCCACAAACACCAACTACTACCAACCACACCTAACTTACACACCTACAACACACAACCTATTACACTACAGAACACCATTTCCTTACCACTACACACACAACCCCTACTACACCTATCACCAACACACCACTACACTAACACCACCTATTACACTAACACACACCTATTACACTAAACAACATTAATACAACTAACTACCACTACTACACTACACCATACACTAACAACACTACACACAAGCCTACTACACTAACCCACACAAACACATATCCTACACTAACCACACACATACTACAAACCTCAACCTACACACAAAATTACACTCAACACACACCTACAGTACAAACTAACCAACCACCACATATTACAACACCTAACACACACTAGATTGCACACCCACAACCACACAGACACACCCCATACAACGACCTAACACACACCTAAGCTTACCACTAACAACACACCTACTACATCTAAACACATGACAATTAAAACATACACACACCATACTACACTAACACACACCATTACACATAACACACACCTACTACACTAACACACACCTATTACACTAACACACACCTATACACATAACATCACAGCCTACTACACTAACACACACCCGTACTACACTACACGACACTATTACACTACCACAACCTATCTACACCTAAACACACACACCTATTACACACACACAACACCTAATTACACAGACCAAACACACACACACACTATTCAATCAACCATAACACACACACAACACCTACTACACTAAACAGTATCTCACACACACAACCTATTACACTAACACACACCTATTACACTAACACACACCTACTACACCCAACAAGACACTATTACACTACAACACACTATTACATACACACGTACCACTCTAAACACATCCTACTACACACTTACTCAACAAACCAACTCCAACCACACTATACACTAACACACACCTATTAACACACACTACTACACTAACACACACCTACACACTACCACACTAACACACCTATACACTACACACTAACACACACCTATTACACTAACACACACACCTACTACACTACACACACACCTAACACACACACTAACACACACCTATTACACTAACACACACACTACACTACTTACACTAACACCACTACACACTAACACTACACACACTAACACTACACTACACACACACCTACTACACTAACACACACACTAACACACACACTACACTACACACACTATTACACTAACACACACTACACACTACTACTACACTACACTATTACACACACACACTACACTAACACACACACTACACCTACACTACACTAACACACACACTACACTACACTACACTAACACACACTACACTAACACACACTACACAACACACACCTACTACACTAACACACTACACTAACACACACCTTACACTACACACACTACACTAACACACACTATTAACACACACTACACACACACACTCACACTACTACACTACACTACACACACACACTTACACTAACACACACTACCTTACACTACACACACTACACTACACCTACTACACTAACACACACCTATTACACTACACACACACACTACACTACACTACACACACACACTAACACACACTACACACTAACACACACCTTACTACACTACACACTAACACACACATTAATTACACTACACTAACACACTTGTTAGACAGTTACACACTTGTGTGACAGTGACACAGTGACACACTCGTGTGACAGTGACACATTGTGTGACAGTAACACACTGTGACACAGTGTGACAGTGACACACATTGTGTGACAGTGACACACAGTGACACACTCGTGTGACAGTGACACAGTTGTGTGACAGTGACACACTCGTGTGACAGTGACACAGTTGTGTGACAGTGACACACTTGCGTGACAGTGACACACTCGTGACAGTGACACACTCGTGTGACAGTGACACACTCGTGTGACAGTGACACGGTCGTGTGACAGTGACACGGTTCTGTGACAGCGACACACTCGTGACACGCGTCGCGTGACAGCGACACACTCGCGTGACAGCGACACACTCGCGTGACAGTGACACAGTTGTGTGACAGTGAACATGTTTTGTAGTACACTTGGTCTGTTAAATTGAAGGAGGGTTTCGTTTCATTTGATTGGCTGAGTTTTACTTTCAGAAGTATTTGACTTATACCTAATAAAGTGGCCACTGTCAGATCAGCCTTGCTCCTGTACATAGCAACATAGAGACGTATTGTGTTCTGTGTTCATATTGTGTGTTCATATTGTGTGTTCATATTGTGTGTTCATATTGTGTGTTCATATTGTGTGTTCATATTGTGTGTTCATACATTTGAATGATCTGGACTGTCGGCTCCTGTGGACAATAAACGCTTTTCTGTGCAGCTTTTCACTCTTATTTTCATTTATCTCTCTGTCTCACACACACACACACACACACACACACACACACACACACACGCACACGCACACACACACACACGAACACACAGAGAGAGACACACACACACATACTATCTGTAGGCATGCTCTGTCTGAAGTTTTGTTAGACTTCAGTCTGAGTTTTGTTTCAACACAATCTGACTATAAAGATCAGAACTACAACAGCTGAGCTGGTTTGTGCTGTTACACAAGTCACACATTAACTAGAATTAGCTAACGGTTTTTCAGCGAGTCACTTTCACCTTTTTGTTGAATGTCAAACTTGTAAACAGGATCATGGACACTCAGACTGACCACAGGCTCCTGATCGTGCTGTTTAAATCCATTTTGTGTATTAATCTGTGCTTCATCTAAAATCACATTCACCAACACTGCAATCAAAATTCACTGTATTTTTCATTTTTTGTAATAATAATAATAATCTTCCTCTTCTCTGGGGCCGGGTCGCGGGGACACCAGTCTAAGCAGGGACTCTCAGACTTCCTTCACTTTGGACACTTCCTCCAGCTCTTCTGCGGTGACTCCGAGGTGTTCCCAGACCAGCCCAGAGACACAGCCCTAAAAACATCTATTAAAAACTGCTTTTATAGATGTTTTATTAGTTTTTATATGAATTAAAGATTCACTATGTAACTTGATAAATGCCATATTGTGGAATATTAAGCAGTAATTTCTTCATGACTCTACTATAAAAGTTACAGTGTGCACCTTTAAAGTATATAAAAATATTTAGTAGACTTATTTTACACATTATTACATAATTGCATATTTCTTGTTTCATGTTTCATATATTTGTGTGTGGATTTCTGTGTGGATCTAAAATATCTAAAATATAGAAAGAACAAAAACAGTGAAAAAGCAGTTGTGTCCAAAAGCTGTGTCACATTCTTATAATTGGACTTAGACATTTCAATATTGTTTCGATATCACTTTTGGATTCTCAGTATTTCAGAGCAGGGACTGCAGGATGCAAATTGGAATGAATTTCCTTAAATATAAATAAATAAATAATGATCTACCTCTATCTAGTTAAAAACACAGTGGAGCACTTCCTGCTTTAGATGGAACAGAGTTTTCTGTTTGAAGGAAGAACTCAGCCTAAATGTGCAGAGTTTGTGTTAAACATGTGAATGAAACAAAATACAACCCCAGGTGTGTGTGTGTGTGTGTGTGTGCGCGCGCGTGTGTGAACAGATCAGAAAACAGTGTCATGTGATCATTTGAATTGATAAATAAGTGGATCTGTCCATCTAAATGATATGAGAGCATTTATTTGTGCCACTGTTGTGATTTTTAGTGTTGCAACAATTACAGAAGAAGACAAAAATGTATGATAGATAAACATGAGCTTTAGTCACATTTTGGGCCAAACAGACGGAAAAATAAATAAATAAATAAATGAGATACACATTTAAATGAAAAATGCAGTTCTTTATTAAGGCACAGTCATGAAAAAACAACAACATTTCATTACAAAACAATGAGTCAGTTCTACCAAAAAATCTTCATAAAGTCAACGTCAAAATCCAGTTTCAGTTTAAGTGCACTTTTCAATGGGACCTGCTCCATAAGGCTCAGCACACACACACACACACACACACACACACACACACACACACACACACACACACACACACACACACACACACACACACACACACACACACACACACACACACACCACACACGTCTTTAGGCTATGACCACATGCACGCACACACACACAGCACAGATGTGTGTAGAGCTCTGTGTGCTTGGGGGTTTAATTCAGTAAGTGCCAAATGCATCAATCATGGAGTGTATTTTTATGGGGTAAAAGTAGAGGATTACAGGGGAGGTCGACAGTGACAAAAGTGAAAACCTTAATCTTAATAATGAGACGACACACGAGCCTGTAAATGTGGTTCAGGTTCAAGTTGAGCACAAACATGAGTGTCCTGTCAGAGCACCCCGAGGAGCGGTGAGTGTGTACGTGTGTGAGTGTGCACGTGTGTGAGTGTGCACGTGTGTGTGAGTGTGCACTGGACGGTTCTTTTTCATGTCTCGTTTTTAATGGCTTTAATCACAGAAGATCCACTCTATATTCTTATATGTATATCAAGAGTCTATCGATTTTTTCCATCCCCAGGACCAGTCAAAGGTTTGGGTGCACTTTTTCATGAACGTTTCTTCTCTATTTCCATGATCATTTACACTGTGAATATAGTAAACAGAAAATACACTCTAAATAACTCTAAACTTCGCCTCTTTCACTCATAATTTCTTGACCCTGACGTGGCACAGCTGTGAAGTGAAGACCATGTCAGGGACGTCATCATGAAGCTCAATCAGAGAAGGCCAAAGGTTTGCAGCTGTCCACAAAGCAAACAGCGGCATTTGAACCTCAAATATATAAAAATATTTACTTGAGTTATTTCACTGTTTTTCTTTTGTACATAATTCTGTATATTTGATGTCTTGTGTGTGGATCTAAAATGTAGAAAGTGTTAAACAAAAAACAAAGACAGAGAAAAGGCAGTGAGCAAACGTGTGACGTGTGGTGCCTCTTCTGCTTCCTCACAGCAGATTTACACATCAGAGCTCCTGATATTCACCACAACCTCTACATTCAATCTTTGTGTACTCTGAGTCACATCTTATACATTTCAATATTGTTCTGATATCACTTTTGGTTTCACTGTATTTCGAATCCAGGGTCATAGACATTCTGTATCTGTAATATGACTTAAAAGTGCACTATGTAACTTTTTCTATGGAGAGTTCGCTACCTGCTCGTCTCCATATCGATGTGATTGCTTTGCTTACAATGTTCCATCAAGTACATTCATGAAGTACATTACATGAAGTACATTCTAGGTTTGCTCCTTCATACAGGTTTGTCATTAGCACATTCAAGGCTTATGGCTCATTATTTGGTCTTTTTACATTCAGTTTCTCCAAACTACAAAAATAAAACAGTAAAATAATTAATTGAAGTAAAACCCCAAAATGAAAGGTCCTATATTACACAAAATGAACTCTTGTGAGATTTAAGACATGTTTTAATGTTCCCTCCTCAAAAACACAGCTGGAGTTGTGTTTTGTTTCATTCACACATGTTTGAGTAACTCTGCATTATTATTATTAGTCTGTTTACATCTCCAAAGGCTCTGTTCCACCTTGTGATGTCATGAAGTGGTAGTTTTCAAGTGAACAGCTCCGTTTACCTTAGTTCAGAAGAGCTTTGAAATTCCAAGGCTGAAATGATCCAAATGATTCTGGTGAAGGTGTGTGGAGTTTAAAAACACAATGGGGCACTTCATGACATCATAAGGTGGAGCAGAGTGTTTTCTGTTTGAGAGAAGAACTCATCGTAAATATGTAGGTTTGTGTGTTAAACATGTGAATGAAACAAACACAACTCCAGGTGTGTGTGTGATGAGTAAATCACATTAGAACACAGAAATAAAATAGTGTAATCTGGGCGCTTTAAAACCGTGAGCTCAAAGTCCTGCTACATCTGCGTTCACATTTTCACAATAACAGATTCTGCTGCAGCACAAGAAAGAAATTAATTATAAAAATCAGCAGACAAGAACTAAACCAGGACTAAACCAGGACTTTCACTTCTTCACAAAAATAGAGAATCCGCTGCATCGTCTCAACACAAGAAAGAAATGTAACAAATCGAATTATAAAAATCATCTTTAGCACCGTGACGAAGGCCCCAACATGAAAGAGCAGTTCAAAGGAGCCGTGTGCCGCCCTGGGTCCAAGACTCGGTCCGGACCAGACCCAAAAGGATCCAGACTTTTCCAGGATCTTTGAAGTCCGAGTCCAGTCTGTGCCAGTCCGGGAGTCCCATGTGGTCCTGATCAAGTCCGGACTAAACCCGGGCCCATGTGTGGAGCATCAATAACACGCTATTGTTCTATTCACAAAGTCTAAAGCAGGACTAAACCAGGTCGAAACCCGGACTGAACCAGGACTAAACTAGGACTAATCTAGGATGGAACCAGGACTAAACCAGGATTAAACCAGGACTAAACCAGGACTGAACCAGGACTAAAACCGGGCTAGACCAGGGCTAAACCAGGACTTTACTAGAATTAAACCAGGACTGAACCAGTACTAAACTAGGTCTCAACCAGGAGTGAGTCCACTTTGTGCCAGTCCGGGAGTCCCATGTGGTCCTGATCAAGTCTGGACTAAACCCGGGTCCATGTGTGGAGCATCAATAACACGCTATTGTTCTATTCACAAAGTCTAAATCAGGACTAAACCAGGACTGAACCAGGACCAAAACAGGACTTAACTAGGTCTAAAAACATTTCTAACTCAGGACTAAACCAGGACTGAACCAGGTCTAAACATGGTCTAAAAAAGGGCTAAACCAGGACAAAACCAGAACTAAACAAGGACTAAACCAGAACAAGATCAATACTAAACCAGGTCTAAACCAGGTCTAAACCAGGTCTATCTCAGGCCTCAGAGAACATTGTGGTATGCAGAGTTATGTAATCCTCTAGATTTGACCGCCCTTCAGTGTCTCTGGGTCAAACCTGTCAGGAGCAGTGGGACCATCTCCAGATCTTGAGCTAGTCTTGGTCAGGACTCAGCTGGAGTATGTGACCTGTTGTGAATGCTTTAGGTTGACCCAGGCACAGGCAGAACATGCAAACGCCACTGGAAGGCTAACCACTCTGCCACAGCTGCTTTGTTCCTGCTCCAAGTTGTTCAGAACAAAGTCATTTTTAATCTGTGTGATGCTCAGACGGGGTTTGAAGTCGCTGCACTTACATATGTTTTGTATATTTTTGAACGCCGCCATATTTCCTGAATCCTTTTAAGATGTTTTGATCCTCTGGATCACTGAAGTCATGCAGCAGAATCAAACAGAGCTGGGTGATATTAACACGCCGTAAGGTTTCAACTATTGTGAGAATCTCACCAGAAATATGAATGTAAATGAAGAAAGTTTAAACCGGGACAAGGCCATCACAAAGACATGTCCCGTGTGACCAAGACCTGGTTTAGTCCTGGTTTAGTCCTGGTTTAGTTCTGGTTTAGTCCTGGTTTAGTCCTTGTTTAGTCCTGGTTTGGTCCTAGTTTAGATCTGGTTTAGTCCTGGTTTAGGTCTGGTTTAGTCCTGGTTTAGTCGTGGTTTAGATCTGGTTTAGTCCTTGTTTAGTCCTGGTTTAGATCTGGTTTAGTCCTTGTTTAGTCCTCATTCAGGTCTGGTTCAGGCCTGGTATAGACCTAGTATAGTCCTGGTTTAGTCCCGGTTTACACCTGGTTTAGTCCTCTTATTTCCCTGACATGTTGTAGACACTTGCTTAACAGATCACAGGGTCATATCCTTCACAGATCCTGCTTAGGTGCACAGAGATGACATCATCAAACCTAGACGCCGGATCCGTCAGCGCCGGATACGTTTGCTCTTGTGCTCTGTGAACTTTGACCTCTTCAAGGCTGCTTGTGACTGATTGGCTGAGAGATGACTGTCTGTGCTTCATCAAATAAGTGCTTCAGTTGTGATGTAAAAAAAAAAAAAAAATGTCCTTCAAAAATACAGTTTTATCCAAGAAAATACAGTTGTTGTTTTTTTTGTTTTTTTTACAGTGAGCTCAGAGATCAGAGGTCGTAGAAACATCCTTCACATGGACTCTTCTCCTGAGTCGTGTCTCCTAAAAACACACACACGCAAACACAAACGCACACTCATGATCTAAATATTTAGAAAACATATGATGCTTTTTCCAGTCTTAAAGAAAAAGAGGAGTTATTTGACTTCTGCTAACACATCACATATATTGTTTTAACATTCTCCCTCCCTTCGCTCTCCACGCTAAATCACTGCCCCTTCAGAGCACTATCACAAAATCAGCGTGCATCCGTCCGTACAGTTTTGTATCATGTTTTTGTATATTTATGGAGTGTTGTTGTGTTGGAGCATGAGGGACGTAGACTTCAGGGATTATTCAAACCTTGTACAGAGTGAACAGGAGAGATCCCTAGATTATTCAAATTTGCATGGATGATGTCTAAAAGCTCTTCAGGCAGGTTTTTGATGACATAATGACAGGGCAGAATGCACCAAAAAGTATATGTACTAGAAATGCAACAATATTTAATATAATATCAAATCATTTGATACCGGAGTCACGATTCGATACACGTGTTCGGACGATATGCACGTGTCCCTCCAGGCGCTCTGTGTTGTCATTTATCACAGCGTCCTCTTCAAATGCAACAGAAAACTGCTCCATAGGGACTTACAGCTGAAATATTCTAACAGACCAGGGTTTGGTCTTTTTGATTTTAGACCCAGGACGACAAAGAGATTCACTTTTAATTACTTTAGAATCACTTTTGGCTTCACATCGGCTTTAATCAAATGCGCTCGTATTCAGCCCCGCGACGCCGCTCATGATAAACACGATCTTTTTCTCACACTGACTCATCTGTTTTACTCAGAAAACGTCTGTGGGACATTTGTATGTGATAGAACAGAGTTTGAGTCCAGAAAGAGGACGGGAGACGCAGTGTGTCACAGACTGAAGCAGCGCAGTGTGAGGAGCTACGTACTGTCTGTGTGAGAGCAGTGTGGACAAAGGCGTGAGACATGTGCATGAGAGAACTCACGAGGAAAAGAAATCATCAAATCATCATCAAATATATAAATATATAATAAAATATAAAATAGCCTAAGAAACTCTGTTCTTATTTTCACTGAATACAGATTCTGAGCTGTCAATCACTGAACCAAATTGAACTAAACACTTGACACATAAACTCCAGCTGCACAGTAGTTGAAAAAAATACACTGGATTTTTGTTCATGTCTTAAAAAGTATCAAAATCGACCCATCGATATCGATATTGTGACCCGTGTATGGTGATACGTATGGAATCATGGGAAAACTGTACAATTGCATCCCTGATGTGCACTGGACTGGATGTGTCATGTTTGTGGACCCTGCTGTGGGGTTATAAGGGGTTAATCAATCAAAATTAAATTTATAATATAATTAAAAAGATCATTATGAGGGTCCACTGTTATAAAGTGATTTGAAGCTCTTAAAAGTTGAAGAATATGTCCTCTTTAAATTCTCTCTGTATCATATTCTGAAAAGTGGATGTGAGTGAAATGGATTTAGTGAGATGTGTTTGTTGTTTGTTGTTTGTTGTTGGTTGTCAAACAGTGTTACCTTCGGGAGTGCAGCGGGGTCACGGACAGAGCGGCGATGCCTCTCACCGTGTCCGAATCCAAGTCTCTGCGAAGTCTGGACCTCTGAGCCTCTGAGTACGAGAGCGGGAGGGAGAGGAAGGAGTCCTGCAAACTACGCCAGTATTCACCTGGAAGAGAGGGAGGGAGAGGGTGAGGAGGAGAGAGAGAGAGAGAGAGAGAGAGAGAGAGAGAGAGAGAGAGAGAGAGAGAGAGGGGGGAGGGGAGGAGGAGGAGAGAGAGAGAGAGAGGGAGGGAGAGGGAGGAGGAGGAGAGAGAGAGAGAGAGAGAGAGAGAGAGAGAGAGAGAGAGAGAGGGAGGGAGAGAGGATGGGAGAGGGGGAGGAGGAGAGAGAGAGAGAAAGAGAGAGGGAGGGAGAGGGTGAGGAGGAAAGGAGAAGAGAGAGTGAGAGTCCCGCAAACTATGCCAGCATTCACCTGGAAGAGAGGGAGAGCAGAGAGAAAGAAAGAGAGAGATGAGCGAGGGAGAGTCCCATAAACTACACCAATATTCACCTGGAAGAGAGGGAGGGAGAGGGTGAGGAGGAGAGGAGATAGAGAGAGAGATGAGAGAGGAGAGGGTGAGGAGGAGAGGAGATAGAGAGAGAGATGAGAGAGGAGAGGGTGAGGAGGAGAGGAGATAGAGAGAGAGATGAGAGAGGAGAGGGTGAGGAGGAGAGGAGATAGAGAGAGAGAGAGGAGAGGAGAGGGTGAGGAGGAGAGGAGATAGAGAGGGAGGGAGAGGAGGAATTCTGTAAACTATCCCAGTATTCACATGGAAGAGAGAGAGACAAAAAAGGAGAGTGTGACGAGGAGAGGAGAAGAGAGGAGCAGGGAGATGAGGGAGTGATGTAAATGATGCCAGTATTCACCTGGAAAAGAGAGAGAGAGAGAGAGAGAGAGAGAGACCTACACCAGTATTTACCTAGAAGAGAGGGAAAGGAGAGAGAAACAAAGAGAGAAAGGAAAGAGAGTGAGGGAGAGGGTGAGGAGAGGAGAAAAAAGGAGACTGTGAGGAGAAGAGAGGAGAGAGGAGGAGGAGTCCTGCAAACTACACCAGTAGAGAAGAAGAGAGAGAAAGAAAGTGAGAGGAGAGGGTGAAGAGGAGCAGAGAAGAGAGAGTGAGGGGAGAGGAGGAGGAGGAGAACTTTAAGCTACGCCAGTGTTCACCTGGAAGAACGACAGAGGAGTGAGGAGAGAGAGAGAGAGAGAGGGAGAGATGACTGAACGAACAGACCTCCACCACAACATCAGTGCATCATTCACAACACACACACACACACACACACACACACACAACCCTCACAACACACACACAGACCCTGACACACAGATGTGCATGTGCCTCTGACCTTGCACCTGTAGGACGGTGTGCAGAGTCTGGATGGCATGTGCACACGGCCTCTGCTCTAGGACACTGGGGGACAGTGGCTCCACCTACAGGACACAGCGGGTATGACCACGTGGACCAAACAGGTCAGACATCTTCATTAGTCTAGTTATAGTCCTGGCTGAGTTCTAACCAGCCTTCAGCTCTCAGACAGTCCTGGTTCAGTCCTGGTTCAGTCCTGGTTCAGTCCTGGTTTAGTCCTGGTTTAGTCCTGGTTCAGTCCTGGTTCAGTCCTGTTTTAGTCCTTGTTCAATCCTGGTTCAGTCCTGGTTTAGTCCTGGTTTAGTCTGGTTCTTGCCTCTCTCCCTAGCAGTGCCTTCACACACTCCTCTGCAGAGTGGCTCAGGGCTGTGAGCTGGTGGCCTCCCTCCAGGACCAGGACCACTCTGCCTCCAGCCAGAGACATGAGCTGTCGAGTCAGGAACCCAAAACCTACAGGACAGAAGAGACAGAGTAAGAGAGGAGTAAAGTATTTCCATCCTCTGCATTTGACCTGTGCTTCAGTGTCTCTGGGTTAAACGTGTCAGGAGCAGTGGGAACAGCTCCACAGAAAACATGCAAACTCCACACAGAGAGAGTGGAGTGTGCCACACACATGACAGACTGAACACTTCACATGTGTGTGTGCTTTAGCTCACTTATGTCTCTCCACAATGTTCAAATGAATAATAGAGATTTAAACAAACTCTACGTGCACATGTAAACAACAAACACACACAGTTTTTAGTTTAGTAATAGTTTTCTCTTCAGTGCCACGGCAGATGACACATTATGTTTACAGATTCTATATGACACAAAATGGACTTGTGTGAGCTTTAAGCCATGAGGGAATCTTGTTACCTCCTCCTTTGTTTTGTGTCATTTACATGTTTGAATAATCTTTTATTATTAGTCTGTCTATATTTCCAAAGCTCCAAATGCTCTGTTCCACCTTCATCATCATCATGAAGCGGGAGTTTTCAGGTTAATAGATATCTTCACCTTTTGTTTAGTAGAGATTGGCTGAATCAAAATGCTGCGGAGCACATGATGTATAACCACATGACATCACAAGGTGGAGAGCAGAACTCAGGCTAAATGTGCAGGTTTGTGTGTCATACATGTGTGAATGAAACAAAACACAACTCCAGGTGTGTGTGCGATGAGGAAACGACTTTAGAACATAGGACAGAAAATAGAGACATATGGACTTTAACATGGATCACTGAGTAAAGAGATTAGTGTGATTCTTGTGAAAGTATAAATGCATATTTTTATTATAATATTTTTGTATGAAACACACTAAAGTGTGTTACTGTGACTGGCCTTTATAAAACACACTTGTGTGTTCAGTGTCTCACACTGTACTCACATTTGGCAGTGACTTTATATCCTCCGAGCTCGTCTGGGTTTCCCTCCACAGCGTCGAAGCCGGCGGAGACCAGGACCAGGTCTGGACCGAACTCATGAGCGATGGGCATCACCACAGCCCTGCACACACCGCGGCAGAGTGGTTAGCCTCTCCTCCTCTCACTGAGGCGGTTGTGGGTTAGACTCAGACTGTATAAAGAAGTGGACTATGTGAGGGTGACATCACCACAGTGTTCAGTCCAGTCAAATGAAGCTCATCGAGGCTGAAGTTATAAAAGCCTCTCCGGAGCAGAACACAGTTCCATAGTTGGAATTCCGACTGTGAGTATCATTGTAACATTGTAAGAGCCAATCACGAGAGGCCCTTCCTGCAACACCTCTGGCTGGAGGCGGGAGCTTAGCAGTGCTGTCAATCAAACCTGTTGCTAACACTAGTGTGAGTGATCTTGTCTGTTTTAATGTTCCTATCATGATTTACAGATGAAATAAAACCTCAGGATCATGTGTCTTGGGTTAATACAAACATTTTAAAACCAAAATGACGAGGCCACAGCAGCAGGTACAGAGAGAGGAGCGACGGATTTTCAATACAAACTGAACTGGAGTCGATGGAACCGGAAGTGCGTCTGTGCTCACTTCCTGTGTGTCTGTGCTCACACAGCGGCTCACAGGTGAGCTTTGTCCATTTATATATATATATATATAGCCTATGGTTCCACTCCTGATCTCTATGAGTGTGCATGTTCTCCCTGTGTGAGTGTGGCAGAGTGGTTAGCCTGTCTCCACTGAGTAAGGAGGTTGTGGGTTTGACTCCTGATCTCTCTGAATGCCTGTGGTCTTCTTTGGTCAAATAAAAGTTAAGACATGATTGAACAGGTGTTAATAATTTGAGTTTTTCTGACAGAGAGAGGAAGTGTTTCAGATTCGGTTGGTGGACGCCTAAATATATCCGATTTTCCTGAAAATAAGTCGGCAAAGATCCATATTTGAAGTGATTGGAGCCGAACTGAAGTCTGTGTTTCATTAGAACATCAACAACTGTGTGCTCCATATGAGCAGAAGACTGTGCACCGCTCACATGTTTCAATCATATTATTGTTTATGAGAGGTGCACGTCCAACATGGCCCACGGAGAGTCAATAAATAAAAACAATGACAAAACAAAAGATTTGATTTGATCCTGCTCCAGATGAATGTGAAGTGTGTGACAGGCCTGATCATGTGCTGCGCGCTCCATTTATTTATGTAACACAGATTTAAAGGCGCGCTGTGGAACTTTCGGGGTAAGAGGTCAACTGACGGTGACACCAGTGAATTTTGCTTATTTCCAATACCAGCTCGTTTGCCTGTAAATATGTCAACTCTTTTTGATGTGAAACTGAACATTGTTTAAAACCTTTGTGTGCTGTGGGAAATAAGGGAAAAGGGACATTTTGTTTATTATTTTGATAATAATATGAATAAAAAGACACACTGTATATATGTTCTATTTGATCATTTGATTCATTGCTGTAAATGGAATAATGCCAATCCTAATATCTTTTAATTCAAATGCAATCTAAAAATATATATATATTTCAAATCTTTAGAAAAGCTTCCAAACAAACAAACGAATGACATGTTATCAATTTATATAAAAACTGAAATGATCAATGAAAGACTCTTTGTATGATCTGTGTGTATTGTTCTTCTGTTTGCAGCTGTGTATAACAATATGGTACATACTAGATTACTAAAGTATTCAACCTATAGAAAGATAAATATTCTAAAGTATTGTACTACAGAAGGAGAAATGCATAAGTGGTGAACCTGCAGTTTTTTGTCCTGCTTTATTCCTGTTTTAGACCTGTTTTAACCCTGGTTTAGTCCTGATGTAGTCCTGGTTTAACCCTGGTTTAGTTCTGGTCTAGTCCTGGTTTAGACCTAGTTTAGTCCTTGCTTAGTTTTGGTTTAGTCCTGGTTCAGTCCTGGTTTAGTCCTGGTTCAGTCCTGGTTTAGTCCTATTTTAATCCTGTTTTAATCCTGGTTTAGTCCTGTTTTAGTCCTGGTTTAGTCCTTGCTTAGTTCTGGTTTAGTCCTGTTTTAGTCCTGGTTCAGTCCTGGTTCAGTCCTATTTTAATCCTGTTTTAATCCTGGTTTAGTCCTGTTTTAGTCCTGGTTTAGTCCTGTTTTAGTCCTGGTTTAGTCCTGTTTTAGTCCTTTAGTCCTGTTTTAGTCCTGGTTTAGTCCTGTTTTAGTCCTGGTTTAGTCCTGGTTAGTCCTGGTTTTAGTCCTGGTTTAGTCCTGTTTAGTCCTTGTTTTAGTCCTGTTTTAGTCCTGGTTTAGTCCTGGTGTAGTCCTGGTTTAGTCCTGTTTTAGTCCTGGTTTAGTCCTGGTGTAGTCCTGTTTTAGTCCTGGTTTAGTCCTTCTTTAGTCCTATTTTAGTCCTGTTTTAGTCCTGTTTTAATCCTGGTTTAGTCCTGTTTTAATCCTGGTTTAGTCCTGTTTTAGTCCTGTTTTAGTCCTGGTTTAGTCCTGTTTTAGTCCTGTTTAGTCCTGGTGTAGTCCTGTAGTCCTGGTTCAGTCCTGGTTTAGTCTTGGTTCAGTCCTGTTTTAGTCCTGGTTCAGCATCTTATCGACTTGTTCCACTGTCTGATATAGTTTAGTTTTTTTTTATAGTCTAATGGATCTCTCTGACATTTTGCTCCGGTCCAAACCTGGTCCAGAACAGGTTTTTTTTTTTTTGTTCACATTGGAAGCGTCTCTATACATCACTTTGTCTTTATGTGTTTGCTCCTCAGTCCAAACTCCACGTGGCTCTGCGTAAAAGAGGAATCTCGAACAAGAGCGGGAGAGAGGGAGGGGGAGGGAAAGTGAGAGAGGAGAGGGGTGAAGAGAGGGGTGAGGAGGGGGAGATGGGGGGTTCTAAGGCTGCTGGGTAATTAGACAGAATAGGTCCCAGATGCTCGTGTCAGTGACGTGAGAAGAGAGACGAGCAAGTAACTGAAACCAGACGGGACCAGCGCTTTGAACTGCGCCGAAAAGCAAAAACACAAAATATCAGCACAAAAATCAGACATGTTTAGTCCTGGTTTAGTCCTGATTTAGTCCTAGTTTAGTTCCGGTTTAATCCTTATTTAGTCCCGGTTTAGTCCTGGTTTAATTCTGGTGTAGTCCTGGTTTAATTCTGGTTTAGTCCCGGTTTAGTCCTGGTTTAATTCTAGTTTAGTCCTGGTTTAATTCTGGTTTAGTCCTGGTTTAGTCCTGGTTTAATTCTGGTTTAGTCCTGGTTTAATTCTGGTTTAGTCCTGGTTTAGTCCTGGTTTAATTCTGGTTTAGTCCCGGTTTAGTCCTGGTTTAATTCTGGTTTAGTCCTGGTTTAATTCTGGTTCAGTCCTGGTTTAATTCTGGTTTAGTCCTGGTTTCATTCTGGTTTAATTCTGGTTTAGATCAGGTTTAGTCCTGGTTTAGATCAGGTTTAGTCCTGGTTTAGATCAGGTATGAGTAGAGGGAGGTTTACAGATGCTCTAGGTAAAAGTGTTTGTACAGCGTGTTTCCATGGAGATGTTCTTGCTTGGAATGTTCCACAGTGTGGCATTATTATCTAACTTCCATGGAGACAAGCAGTAAAACCACAGGCTCTAAGGGTGTGTGTGTGTGTGTGTGCGTGTGTGTGCATGTGTGTGTGTGTGTGTATGGAAGGAATTCAAAGCTAAATATTCAATATAAAATATTGTTATTGTATTATCATCATGATTATTTATAGTACATATAAATATATTTGATTTATCAGTACTTATACAACTACGAAGTACAAAAATTTTGTAAATATGCAAAAAAAAAAAAAAAAAAAACATGTAATAAAGCGTGTACTGGGGGTGGGAGTAAAAAGTTTTATTTCTTCACACTTCATTTAAGCTTTTTCTTTTGTTAAAGTGCACAATATTTTTAAATGAATGAATGAGTCTCTATATCGAGTGCACCAACGAGGCCAGATATTTCGCCCGGAATGGAGTTACCAGGGCCCCACCCTGGAGCCAGGCCTGGGGTGGGTGCTCGATGGCGAGCGTCTGGAGGCCGGGCCTTCCCCCACGGGGCCCGGCAGGGAACACCTTGGGGTCCCCCCTGAGGAACTGGAGGAAGTGTCTGGGGTGAAGGAAGTCTGGGAGTCCCTGCTTAGACTGCTGCCCCCGAGACCCGGCCCCGGATAAACGGAAGAACATGGATGGATGGATGGATGAATTCCATAGACTTAACCTGTGCCCGCAGATACGAGGTAAACATGATTCTAATGCCAATTTATTCTTAATTACAACAACTGTGGAGATGATGTTGTGTTTATTTGGTGTTTTGGTCCCAGACGATTCTCCAATCAGAAAACAGAATGAGTCTCACATGACTGATCTGAACAGTCTCTCCCTAAAGCCCAGCACCTGCAGCAGTCATGAGTCAGTGCTAGTGCAGCCTCTGCAGCTCAGGGAGTAAATTCTGGAGGTTCTGAGCTTCACATGAGGCCTGGTCTGTCCAGAAACTGAAAATGAGACACTTAGTTGTGTGTCTATCTGCAGGTTAAAGCTCTGGAGACAGGCTCAGATGTGACTGTAGAACTGGCTACATTCAGTTGCTTTAAATCAGGGGCACCAACCTTTTTGAAACTGAGAGCTGCTTCATGAGCACAGAGTCATGAAGGGCAACAGTTTGATACACTCTTCTCAAATAAGACATGTGCTCAGCTTGTCTTTAGTTCTACATTATTAATAATGGTTCATGATAATCATCTGTGTGAAGACACTGATCATGTGAATGATTTCTCACAATCATTATCAACAATGAGCAAAGTGGGAAACAGAGATCAATATTCAGCACTTTCATTTTATTCATCTTAGTAATTGTTAATTTTTTAACTAGTGTTACAATTATCATCATTGCTTCTCTGAGTGTGTTTACGTGCACATCTTTATCCCGGGTTCTAGACATAATCTTACAAATTATGCACATGTGTAAAAATTATATATTTAATAAACCAGGAAAATACAAACAACCGTGAGCTCCTTTAGTGTCGGAAGTTCTGGAGGTTCAAACCAACGTGTGGAACTGTGAGGTATCCCACAATCCACTGCACAGATCCACGTTTCCCAACACTATTGTACAAGTTCTACACTGAAGCAGATTATTCAATAAAGTCATCTGCAATAATAAACTCAACTTTACAACAGATAAACCATCACCACTCTAAAGCCACATCGTTTGACATTATAAGGTTTTTAATGCAGCTTTGAGCAAATCTGTTTATGTCTTACAGAAACAAAACCTAACAGTGGGGGTGTACCGGTGGAGGCAGAAATGGGGGTAGATCGGCAAAATGGCATCTCGAAAATAAGCGATTAAAGAAGAAACATGCACAAAATCACTCCAAATACAATTTAGGATGAGTAAAGGTGAGGGGAAACTACTCCAACATGGTGAAAAGTCTAGTTGCAGAAAAGGTCCACTTTAATGTTGAGATAACAAGACTCAGGCATCCAAAAATAGCTCAACAAACTGGAAACTGCCAACAATCCAATAACTAACGATTATTTAGTTTCTCAAACAGACTGAGGTAAGTACTTCTTCACTTCAACACATTCTTGAAAAGTCTCACCACAACCAAACTTTCAGACAGTAAATCTTTTTAAGTCAATTACAAAACTGGCATGATCCTCGAGTGTGTCATCAGAGCACATTTATCACACTGCAGCACGTTTCACAACTGCATCAAAAAACTCTCAACTCAACACACAAAACAACACTGAGACTTTAATGCCACTATTTCTATTTATGGATGGCCTGTCAGCTGTCTCCATGGAGATGATTCTGCTTTGTCTTCAATGTCACACAATATGGCATTACACCCACTGTTATTGATCTACATGAAGACCAGCAGGTACGTAGGCCAAGTGACAGGTCAGATCTGTGGAGAGGCGACCCTGCTCACGTTAAGAATTCTTCAAGGTGTCTTTGGACTCTAAAAACAGGTCTGGTGCTAACTGAAGGCACTGCTCTGTCTGAAGCTCCGTTAGACTTGAATCTGAGCTTTGTTTCAACACAATCTGAGCAGAAAGAGCTGATGTATGTGAAGTCCAACAGGTGAGAGAATCTGTGCTCCCTCCAAATCACATTACAGACACAAGATGGACAGACAGCTCACCTCTGCTCATACTGGATGGAAGTTATGAAACATGAAACACCAAGAGAGCAAAATGACATGAACGTGTGGATGGTCCAGAACACAGAGCCTCAAAGGAACTGCTCATCATTGTCGTGTAGCGTGTTAGAACATCTGAACACCTGAATGTGACACTTATCTGACAACACAGACTCCAGCTCACAGCAAACAGACAAAGAGAGGAGGAGGAGAGGAGAGGAGGAGAGGAACAGATGAGCAGAGGAGCAGAAAAGGAGAGGAACAGATGAGCAGAGGAGCAGAGGAGGAGAGGTAAGTGAATCTGGTTGGTTCATCACTGGAGTAAACACAAGGCTGAGCTTTTCCCAAGGCTTTTCTTTTTTTTTTTTTTTCCTTACATTAGCATCGTTAGTGTGTGTGTGTTAGCATGTGTGTGTGTTAGTGTGAGGCCCACCCACTGAGGTCCACCGTCATGGAGGGATGAGAGACTAATCCAGTGGAGCAGAGCCAGAGGAGAACAAGGAACTTATACAGAGGAGAAAAAGAAAGAAAGAGGAAGACAAAGAGAGAGAGAGACAGAGAGAGAACAAGAGGAGAGGAGGGAGAGAGACATGGTCTATACACTCCCCTTCTGTCAAGTGAAATCGACTAGTGGCCGTTCCAGGTACTGCAGCTCGGGCCATAGAACTCTAATCAGATGTGAAGATGAAGCCAAGACGCGTGGTGTTGTTTTCAGGGGCCTTTGCTCATCAGCTCATGGGCCCAAAAATAATTCTATCTTCCACATTTACTTCCTCAGACTGGGTGAGCTCCTCCCACTCGTGTGACGTCTGTAAAGTGCAACGCGTGAAGCGTTTGGACCAATCAGAGTGAGAGCTGCTAGAACAGAGCGAACGCGGCTCAGAGCAGCGACGCTCAGTCTGACAAAGATCACTTTTATCACATCTCCGTCCTAACGCCATCCTGACTCTGTCCTGACATCTCCATCCTGACATCTCCATCCTGACATCTCCATCCTGACATCTCTGTCCTGGCTCCGTCCTGCCATCTCTGTCCTTACACCTCTGTCCTGACATCTCCATCCTGACATCTCCGTCCTGACATCTCCGTCCTGACATCTCCGTCCTGACATCTCTGTCCTGAGACTGCTGTTGTTATTCTAACCAACTGTAACTCTAGCAGCTCATTGTTTTATCCTCATTTAAACTTGCGAGCTCTGATGAGAAAATTAAAACGTCCTAGTCTAGTCTGGGTCTAGTCTGGGTTCAGTCCTGGTATAGTCCTAGTTTAGTACAAATTGGAGGAAACCCCCTCAGACACAGGGAGAACATCCAACCTCCACTCCAGTTCTTTTAAAGGTGCATTGTGTGACTTGGAGATGTATTTACACTGTCTGGAATGTTCCTCAGTATGACATTAAACATATCTATCTCTGTGGATTTAACAGATCTGTTCAGTAAGTCTCCATGTTTTCTAAATGCCTGTAATGGAATAAACGCAAAAAAGATCGCTCCAGACCAAAGTTCCAGAGTGCAGCTTTAGGTGAGTGTATGTGTGTTACCTGAAAGCAGCGAGGTACTCTGCGTCACCCATAGGGGGCTCCAGTCCTCCATTCCAGGCCACGTTCACATTAAAGCCCTCTCCTGCTCCTGCCCCCACCTGCACACAGTATACACACACTTAGTCCTGTTTAGTCCTGGTTTAGTCCTGCTTTATTCCTGGTTTAGTCTTGGTTTAGTCCTGGTTTAGTCCTGGTTTAGCTCTCAGTTAGTCTTGGTTTGTCCTGGTTTAATCCTGTTTTGGTCCTGATTTGGTCCTAGTTTAAGTCTGGATTAGTCCTGGTTCAGTCCTGGTTTAGTCCTTGTTTAGTCCTTGTTTAGTCCTGGTTTCTTCAGGATAAACTTCATGTCAGAGTTAGTTTTAGTGTAAAAAAGAGGACATCTTTCACATTTTTAGTTCCTGTGAGAGCATTTGGTGACATGTTTGACTCAACATTAGATTTGTTATTTTATTTTTTTTAAATCTTGCCTAATTTTCTCTAGTTTGCACATTTCAGTATTTATCATTTTACTTCCTGGTTGGTCACAGGCAGCAGATATGACATAACTCTTACCTAGCAACCACAGTGTAAACAATGATACAACACTTCTGATTAGACTCATAAAAATAAACCAAAATACTTTTATTTAGTTAAATGAAGGTGAAAACTGTCAGAAAAAGTCCTTCCATGTGCGTGAACTGTCTCTGTATTTGATAGAGTTTTCCTGTTGATGACATAGGCAGAGGGATTCAGTTTTATCACTCACACACGTCCTGTATTTTTCTCTTTTTCTTCACAAACTGTCACTTTACTGATGCAAAACTATGAATATTCACCACAGGTTCTGAGACAAACACGAAAACCTGTGAGATGTGCTTTAACTCTAATCCTCAGAGAGACAGTTGAGAAGCTCTTGGCCCCCTCATCCCCCCCTCACCCCCCATCAGCCCCCCGTCAGCCCCCATCAGCCCCCGTCAGCCCCCCTCATCCCCCCGTCAGCCCCCCGTCAGCCCCCCTCATCGACCCGTCAGCCCTCCTCAGTCCGGGTTTATGGTTTTAATGAAGGAAAGATGACATTATCAACCCCACACTCTCAATCATCTGTCAAAGATCTGATCATAAATCTCTCTCTCGCTCTCTCACTCCCTATCGCTTCTCTCTCTCACACTCTCCCTGTTTACCCTCACCCCCCTTTCCTCTCTCTGCATGTCTCTCTGTCTCTCTCTCTCTCTCTGTCGCTCTGTGTGTCTCTGTGTCTCTGTCTTTCTCTCATAAATCACACTTAAACTGAAACAAACCCATATATCCCCAGAGTCCAGTGTTTCTCAACCTGAGGCGCGCGGTCACAGGGCGAGGGGGTCACAGGGTGAGGGGGTCACAGGGTGAGGGGGTCACAGGGTGAGAAGGTCACAGGGCGAGAAGGAGATCACAGGGTGAGAAGGTCACAGGGCGGGAAGGAGGTCACAGGGCGAGGGGGTCACAGGGCGAGAAGGTCACAGGTGAGGGGGTCACAGGGCGAGAAGGTCACAGGGAGAGGAGGTCACAGGGTGAGGGGGTCACAGGGAGAGGAGGTCACAGGGCGAGGAGGAGGTCACAGGGCGAGAAGGTCACAGGGAGAGGAGGTCACAGGGTGAGGGGGTCACAGGGCGAGGAGGAGGTCACAGGGAGAGGAGGTCACAGGGTGAGGGGGTCACAGGGCGAGAAGGTCACAGGGAGAGGAGGTCACAGGGTGAGGGGGTCACAGGGTGAGAAGGTCACAGGGAGAGGAGGTCACAGGGTGAGGGGGTCACAGGGTGAGGGGGTCACAGGGAGAGGAGGTCACAGGGCGAGGAGGAGGTCACAGGGCGAGAAGGTCACAGGGAGAGGAGGTCACAGGGTGAGGGGGAGGTCACAGGGCGAGGAGGTCACAGGGCGAGGAGGAGGTCACAGGGCGAGGAGCACATTTATTTTGATTACATTTAACAAATGAAATCATGTTTAAAGGGCACAGACTCCTCCTGATCTTACTCAGAGTATTTGGATTATTTGCTGCATGTTTCCTCTATTGTTCTGTATTTGAGGCTTGAGTGCTCAGAAGTCCACCCCCTGTCCCTGCCTTCTTTTCTGTTTGTATACTAAGATTTGTAAATTCAGATTCTGGGTCATACGTGTTCAAAATGTTGTTTAGCCTTTTCAGAAGAAAATACACATGTACGTGTGACGTGAGAGGTGGAGATGTTCCACCACGTTCTGATCTCTGGTTCTGCTTCTACCCAGAAGCAGCTCAAATACAAAGAGCATTTAAGAAAAAAAAGAACTAAAAGCAGTGTGTACTGCAGCGCTTTATGGTTAGGCCAGACACAAAACTATGACTGCCGCACCCCGGTCCTCACTCTTGCCTTTCCCCAGTGGACCCTCCACCAGAAAAGTTATACAATGCACCTTTAAATAATTAAACAATGCTAAATACCCCAAACCAATTTACTTCAGTTTACATCCTGTGTGTGTGTGTGTGTGTGTGAACACGAGTGTGTGATTATCACCAAGAACCAAGAGTCAAGAATCAAAGAGCGTCAAACAAACCAGAGAATCACAGCAGCTTTATGTTTAAAGAATAAAACTGCTGTCAACTGTCCATGACACTATGTTCTGATCGACTGTATGTTCTGTTTATTCTATTTAGTCACACAAAGTAATACAGACTGTGTTTTTTAAACTCCACACACCTTCACTAGAATCATTTGGATCAGTTCAGCTCTAGAAAAAAAAAATAGCTGTTAAACTGAAAAGTACCACTTTGTGACATCACAAGGTGGAACAGAGCATTTTGAGCTTTGGAGATGTAAACAGATTACCGTATTTTCCACATTATTAGTCGCTCTGGATTATAAGGCGCACTGTCATTAAATGGGACTTTAAAGGAAACACAACAGTGTGATGGGTCAGTAGTTTGGTTTGTTTGTGGCGTTCACAGTGACTCTGGGCTTTGTTCAGTTGTGGCGTGTAGGGAGGGTGCTGTCTGGGACCGCTGGATTGTTGGCGTGTTCGCAGTGACTCAGTTGTTCAGTTGTGTCTAGAAGTGGCACATTGCACTCGCTTTTTCAGTTCGTTCCTCCGTTCCTTTCCTCGTTGACGTGGAGTGATGAGTGTGTCTGTGGGTGTGTTTCGCTGTGCAGTTGCTGTCTGCTCCGTGTGTGTTTGCGTGCGCTACAGAAGGTGCGGCTTTGTAGTTTATGGATTGGTGTATAAGGCGCTCTGGATTGTGGGGCGCACAGTTGTTTTTTGATGAGGTTGGAGGTTTAAGAGTGCACCCTATAGCCCGGAAAATACGGTAATAATAAAGAGTTAAACATGTGTGAATGAAACAAAACACATCTCCAGGTCTGTTTAGGACATGATAACAACATTATACGTGGTTTAAAGCTCACGGGAGTCAGTTTTGTGTAATGTAAGAATTTTAAACGTTTCATTGTCTCAGATCTGGTAATTTCTCTCTTCCCTCTTTCTTTCTCTCTCTCTATCTCTCTATCGCCCTGCTCCTCTTCTCTTTTTGGCCCACACCTCCCCGTGCGAGTCGGGATCTTGGACCGGCCGAAGTTCTGGATCTCGGCCGGTCTCTTTGTAGTTGTGTCAGGCCCCGCCCCTCCATCACTCACACTGTCAGGAGCAGGGTTCACTGAGGGTTTGACTGACAGGTGCTGGCAGGGGAGAGACGGAAGGATGTGAGAGGGAGAGCGAGGGAGGGAGGGAGGAGGTGGAGAGAGATGAGAGACAAAGAAGAGGGGAGTGAAAAGAGAGAGAATTTAGGAAGAACTGGAGGGAAGAAGAGTGAGAGAAGAGGAGTGAAAAAGAAGGGAGGGAGGAGGACAGAGGAAAGGGACAGAGAGGGAAAAAAGAGGAGAAATGGGGGAGAAAGAAAGATGGATGAGTAAGAAAAAGGAGAGAGAAAGGGGGAAAGAAGAGAGAGGAGGAATAGTGGAGAGAGAAGGAAAGAGGGGTTAAAGAGAGAGGGGAGGATAAAAAGAAGGGAAGAGAGAGGCAGGGCGACGAGGAGAGCGGGAGAAGCAGAAGTGAGGGGTGAAGGACGGGAGAAAGAGACGGAGGAAGTGAGAGTGAGGGGTGAAGGAGCAGAGGATCATGGGGCATATTTGTCTGTGGACACATGTATGAGCAACAAACTGAAAGCACATGAGTCTGAGCCTCTGCAGTGTTTCCCAATCAGGGGTCTGGGGTCCTCTGAGTCTCCCCAGGCTAAATCACTCCCCTTTCAGAGCGAGACCACAACACAATCAGCGTCCATCTGCTATCATCAAACTGTATATGGTTCATAGACTGCTCAAAATTAAAGGAACACTTTGAAAACACATCAGATCTCTATGTGAAAAAACTAATGTGTTGGATATTTATACAAATCTGGACAGGGCAATTCATGGAAATAATATCTGGAGCCTACAGAGGGCTTCATTTTATAGACACGCTAAAATCATACAGAAATGATGATCTGACAGGCTGGTCCACTCTGCCAAAATTTAATTTTTGCAAATCAAAATGCTTCTCAGTCTCTTGTGTAGCCCCACATGTTTGTGTGAATGTTTGACAACGACGTGTCTCGCTCCTAATGAGACGACAATGGTGTTTTGTAGGATGTTCTCCCTGATCTGTGTAAGGGCATCACTCAGCTCCTGTAGAGTCTGAGGAGCAACCAGCCAGCGTCTGATGCACCCAAACATAATGTCCCAGAGTGTTCTATCAGGTTTAAGTCAGGTGATCGTGAGGACCATTCAGTTGTATCAATCCCATCATCCTTCAGGTTCTGCCCACAGACTCTTGTCACATTATCATGCATCAGGAGGAACCCAGGTCCTACTGCACCAGCGTACGGTCTGACAGTGGGTTCAAGTAATTCATCCTGATACCTAATGGCAGTCATTTTCTAACCTGTAGAGGTCTGTGTGTCCCTCCCCAGACCATCACTGACCCACCACCAAACCACTCATGCTGAACCATGTTGCAGGCAGCAGAGTGTTCTCTGTGTCTTCTCAAGACTGTATCACGTCTATCACAGGTGTTCAGGGTGAACCTGGTCTCATCTGTGAAAAGCACAGGGGACCATTGGGGACTTGCAGTGCATTTCACAAGTAGGCCTTCAGTAGTGCTCCGTCTGAAACAATCCACTCCTCAAAAACTATTCTATGGTTACTCTATACACAGTATAAAGAGGCATGGAGATTCTGTGCACAGAGAAGTGAGGAGAGGGGGGTGCATGGTGCATGGAGAAGAAGTGAGGAGCACTGGGGTGCTAAACCAGGACTAAACCAGAACTAAACCAGGATTGTTTGTCGGGACTGGCCCAAAGGTGCACCCGCGTAGACTATTGGGTGACCACAGACGAAAGGACAGAGCTGGGGCTGGTGCTCCACACTGCACTGGGCTCCACACTGCATGGGGCTCAGTGTAGCTGTCTTGTTCTCTCTCTCACTGTCTCTCAAGTCCAAGATTAGTCCAGGTTTAGATCTGGTTTAGACTCTGTTTAGACCTGGTTTAGTCTTGGTTCTGCTACAGCTGCAGTTTGCTGCTTTGGCTGGTTCGCTCTCTGACTGTCCAATCAGCAGGTCTGAATCCAGTGACGCTGTATGCTGCTAGAAGGCCCTTAACATCAGTCTGTGATTCAGATGTTTTTTTTAGGCCAGCAGAGAAGGACTTGCAGGCCCTGATGCCCCGCCACTGGGGACTTGCCAATTCTGGTGTCGTCTAGCAAATGCCAGTGGAGCTCCATGGTGCTGGTGGTGAGCACAGGGTCCACTAGAGGACGGGGTGTCCTCAAACCGCCCTCATGAGGCTCTTTGTAACTGTTTGGGCAGAGACATTCACACCACATCACATTGACCTGGAGGTCATTCTGTAGGCCACAGGTAGTGCTCAACATATTCCTCCTTGCACAAAGGAGCAGATATGGTCTGTCCATATTTATACAGACATCCAACAGATTTGTTTTTTCACAGTGAGATCTGTTTTGTGGTGTAGGAGCATGGGCGACGGACGTGGGCAGAGAACTGTGTAGAATCTTACAGCTAACTTTAACGAGGGTTTGAATAGGGCCCTGGAGAGATCACTAAATTACTCAAACATGCACAAATGACATCTCGATGACTCCATCACACTCATCCTTTGTGTTCAACTCAACAGGACCATAAACACTGATCACAGGCTCCTGAGAATGTGCTGTTTAAATCCTTTTTATTTTATTTTTTTTCTGTAGTGTTCAGACTGTCTTAAAATACATTTGACTGTGTTTGCTAATGTGTGTGTTGTGTCACCATGGTAACCGGTGAACATTCCACCATAGACATACATGTAGAACCCCCCTCTATGAGTTGTATAGTTTTTGTGTATCAGTCGTTTCCATGGGGACGGGTGGAGCAGTGAAACAGTTCCACACACAGGAGGATGGAGGAATGCTCTGTTACAATAGACTTTGTGTCTGTAATGCCACACTAGGGCACATTTACTAACTGTGAGTGCCACCTCGGAGTCTTTTATTGCCCCTCTGACGTCACCGCTGCCCCCTGCTGGTTTTAATGGAGGTTTACCACACCAGACCCGGGCTCACCACATCCAAAGGTACTGTGTTTTATGGGAAAGTACTCTCTATCCTCCCATCATTACTGCTGGGGAAAAGGAGGGGGGGAGGAGGAGGAGGGGGGCATTTGGGTGAGACCAGAGTCATTTCCTGTGTATTTCAATAAATGAGTAGACATTTCACATCCTGTTATGAAAATGTAACTTTGACCACATGTAGGTATTCGGAAATAAACTCAAAACGGACAAACAAAAGAACAGGAGGACACTGTGAGGAATGCACGGAATAAACATGGAGGAGATTTAAAGAACAGAGAGAAAAAAGTATGCCATATGTGTTTGTGGTAGTACTTTAAAGATGCACTATATAACTTAGGGGTCTCCAGCCTTTTTCCTCTGGTGAGCTCCTTTACAAACAAAAATGCCACAGAGCTGCTCATTTTACTTTTGGTCGCAGGAAATGAAGTATCATAATCTGCATTTCATTGAATCAAATTTGAGTTATTCAGCACAGGATGTATGATGCAGAAATCCCTTGCTGAGCTCCTCTGAAGGGAGTGCACATCTACTGGTTGAAGACCCCTGATGTAACGTTTCTGGGGAAGGATCGCCCACCTGTGTGTCTCCAGGAAAACAGGAATGGTACCTGGAATGTTCCACAGTATGGCATTAAACACATCCATCTAGCTTCCGTTGGTGTGTGGGGGCACACTTGTATTGCACAAAGGATCATGAAAAACATGCATTCTCACCACTCCACAGATCTAAACCTGTAATTTGGACATGTTTCTCCATGGAAATGCACAAGTTTAATGCCATACTGTGGAACATTACAGGAAAACCAAGGACAAGCAAACAGGTGGCAGAAACCTCCACCACAAAAGATACACATTAGAACTTTAATTGTACAGGTATTATTATTATTATTATTAGTAGTAGTAGTAGTGATAGAGTAATAATAGCTGTAGTAGTAGTAGTAGTAGTAGCAGTAGCAGTAGCAGTCGCACTATCAGAAATAGTATTACTTCATCAGGGTGTCCGCTGCCGGGAAAAAAGGTTCCGTTGTCATAGCGATGCAGAGAGATGTAGAGCACCCTGGGGTCACTGTAGAAGGCGTCCTGGGTCCCGTTACCATGGTGAACGTCCTACACAGAGACACAGGCAAAAGTCAAATATCACATGAAACACACAGACACACATCTGCATTTAGACTGTGGGAGTAAACAGTTCATTAAAGATTTGCCTCCAGCTCAATATTTAAAGGTTCAATGTGTAATGTTTCTGTTGGAGGGTCACCGTTTTGTCCTTGTAATTACCTTTGTGGATCAGTCAAGTTTGTTTAAGTCTTTTTGTGTATATGGTGTTTAAATGCTTGGGTGCTGCCTCCAGTGAGTGCCTCATTTTGGTCCAAATGTAAAAAACGCTTTGCTCTAGAGTGATGTGCAGCTATCCAAGGGCCTGTGGTGCTTTGTTGTGATTATGTTTTCTAAAGCACAAGTCAGAGCACTTCATTTTAGATCAATATGTGACTTAACATGTCCAAATTATATGACAATAATGGGTGTCATAGAGTATAACTCTAGAGCACACACAAGCACAACAGATCTGCTTCAAACACAGTTAGTTTACAATTAGCAGAGTAAACAAGTGGAAATGTCAGTGGTTAACAGTTAGCATGAGCAGTATTACAGACAGTATTAGTACACTGGAGTGTTCATGTTTGGTGCACACGTGGCCTCATGAGCCTTTTGTAAGTGTGATGCGTTCAGGGCCCAGTGTTTGGTCGTAAACAAGAGTGTTATCTGTCTAAGTGTTCCCAGCTGCAGCACACAGGACAGTTTCTACATCTGCATAATACAAGTCAGACGTTTTTAATGGGACATGGAGCACCAGAGCAACACAATGCTGAGCTATTAATCCTAATTATATGTTACATTTACAAGTTTATCTACAAAGAAATGAATGACTGAATTGTCTTTAAGTATTGTTTTTAAGGGATTAGACTGGTTTAGTTTCCTTTAAAGGTCCTATAGCACACAAAAATGACTCTTGTGAGCTTTTCCATCTTAAATCCTCTAAATGCTCTGGTCCGTCTTGAGCTTGTATCAAGTTAACTTTGAAAACTACTTCAAGGTTACCTTTTACTGTTATTTCAGTCGAGGTTGATAATTCCAGGACTGAAATCATCCAGATGATTCTAGTGAAGGTGTATGGAGTTTGAAAACACAGAAAACACTGTATTACCACATGACATCACAAGGTGGAACAGAGTGTTTTCTGTGTGAGGGAAGAACTCAGTGTGTGTGTGTGTGTGTGTGTGTGTGTGTGTGTGTGTGTGTGTGTGCGTGTGTGTGTGTGTGCTGTGTGTGTGTGTGTGTGTGTGTGTGCGTGTGTGTGTTGTGTGTGTGTGTGCGCGTGTGCGCGTGTGTGTGTGTGCGTGTGTGTGATGAGGAAACAACATTAGAACAGATCAGATGAACAGTATAATATAATACGGACACATTTTCAGCACAAAATGTAATAACACTGCTCAGGAGTTGGACGTGACACTGTTGGGAGCAGGTCCCACAGTGGGACACTAGTGGCTCTAATGCAGACTCTTGTTGTGTCCTTAGGCAAGACATGTCACCCACTTTACCTCCAGTGTTGAAGTACAGAGGTGTTTGTGAGAATAGTAGTAGTACTAGCAGTAGCAGTAGTAGTAGTATTAGTAGTAGTAGTAGCAGTAGTAGTAGTAGTAGTAGCAGCAGTAGTAGTAGTAGTAATAGTAGTAGCAGCCGCAGCAGTAGTAGTAGTAGTAGTAATAGTAGTAGCAGTAGTAGTAGTTACCCAGTCCAGGATGAGTATCTTGTTGAGATTGAGTCTCTGTAGAAGTTGTTTGGCGGCGATGGCCACAGAGTTAAAGTAACAGAAGCCTCTGGAACACACACAGTACTGCGTGAACAAAGTATTTATGAAAATACATTTATTTGAAAAACTTCACAATGAAGAGAAACCAATACCTGTACTCAAGTAAAAGTAACATTCCTTCAATCTAATTTTGCTCAAACAGAAGTACAAAATAGTGAGTAAAAAGTACACTACACACAAATAAGAACTGTTACAAATGAATTATAAATGTATGTAATGTTAAGGACAGAACATGAAATAAGTCATAAAATCTGGTATTTTCAAAGGACAGAGACTAAAATGAGAGAAACTAAATCAGATGTGAAGGAACTGCAAAAAACACAAATGTTCACATCATTTCAGATTGTCACATAAAACTGTACTCACAGTGGGAAGAGGAAGCACAACATTTACTCAAGTCACTGCTGGAGGTCTAACAACTACTCTCAAGATATACAATCTCTTACACATTTAAAGGTGCACTGTGTAACTTTTCAGGTTGTGGATCTGTCACCATGCTGTAATGTTCCACAACATGGCATTAATCTTATATAAGACGTCTTTATGCTATTATGGATGTTTTTATTACTCAGAAACATGCATTTTGGCATTTTCTCTCTATGGACATTTAAGTGTTGAGAGAGTCGAGAGAATAGCAAAGCTCCCAATTTACCTCTCAGTCAATGTTCCTCTCCTCACCTATGGTCATGAACTCTGGGTAATGATCGAAAGGACCAGATCACCGTTACAAGGGGATGAAATAAGTTTCCGCCACAGAATGGCTGGGTGCTCCCTTAGAGATAGAGTGAGGAGCTCAGCCACACGGGAGGAGCTTGGAGTAGAGCCACTGCTCCTCCAGGTCGTGAGGAGCAGCTGAGGGGAGTTCATCTGTTCTGATGCCTCCTGGGCGTCTCCCTGTCGAGGTGTTCAAGTCCCACGAGGAGGGGGCCAGGAGTAAGTGGAAGAAAATGGATGGATGGACTTTGTAACATTGCAGGCAAAGCAATAACATCTCCATTGAAACAAGCATCTGGCAGATCCTCTAGCAGAAAAGTGACACAGTGCACCTTTAAACAGTTGAAGGTGAGCAGATCTGAGCCCACCCACACACACATATATATTTGTAGATTATTGACATGTGATTGTGATAAAGTGAGAGGTTTGAGTCTACAGCAGAGCGTGGAATGTGAGAACAGTCAGCAGGTTTTAACCCGGAGCAGAGACCGGGCTGACAGAGGCTAATGACTTTACAATCACATGCATAAATCACACGGACAGGGCGCTGAGCTAGCACTGTCGCTAACCTCGCTAACGTCGCTAACCTCTTTAACATGGGGACACAGACCAAGAAAATGTGCAGGCAGCACCGACCTGTACACCACTAATAATAAACAAGATTTATAAGGCTTTGGATAGGACTTAGTGTTCAGTCTCACTCTGCAGCTGATGATGATGAACATTTAAACGTGCAGTGAGGACCAGAATTTCAAAATAAAAAACTGGAACATTCCTGTTTTTTTTTTTTTTTTTTTGGTGGTTGGTAATAATAAAATTGTGAAACAAGTGCGAAATGAAGGAAAACTGTTCTGCAGAGACCATGACGAATGTGTGACGAACACATGAGTCAGTATAGTCACTTTTTCTTTGTGTTTTGGTCATTTTTAAGCAGCTTTTCTGTCTTTTATCTAAACAAATTGTAATTATATATGCCTCTGTTGGCAGGAATCAAATGGGTCAAAAATAGGAAGACCTGGGACATTTCTTGTATAAAACAAATCAGTGGTTTTGGATAAATCCACTGGGACTCAAACCTGGGACTGCCCTGGGTAAACAGGGATATGTGATATGTGGTCACCCTACATGCAGTATGTGTCATCTACTTGTCTCCATGGAGATGTTATTGCTTTGCCTGGAATGTTTCACAGTATGATATTCAACTTATCAAGAAACCTTCTGAGTTCTGAGTTCTTAGCTCTAGCTCTAGTCAACAATATATATATATATATATATATATATATATATATATATATATATATATATATATATATATATATATATATATATATATATATATATATATATATATATATATATATATATATATATATAGATATTTATATTTATATATAGATACATATATATATATAGATAGATAGATAGATAGATAGATAGATATAGATAGATATATCTGTGGAGAGGCGTCCATTTGAGCAAGAAAAATATTTGTGATTGCTACAGGCTAGATAGATAACTGAATGCTATTACCGGGGAACTTTACAGACAAATAGACATCACAGTGGGGACAAGCAAGTGACAGAAAAGTGCCGTAGTGGTGCTTTAAAAGTGTTGAGGCACTCACAGAGGAGAGGAGTGTGTGGCGTGGTGTCCTGGAGGTCTGACCACAGCGAAACCATTCTGAAAGAAAACATCACCATAAAAACAAGAAGAACACACATGTAAATATTTGTACCATAGACTGTATAAAGAAGAGGACTAAGTGAGTGTGACCCACAGCGCTCAGCCCCAGTCAAATGAAGCTCGCAAGGTCAGCAGTTATAGTGGCAAATTTGGAGCCAAGTTCCATATTGGGAATTCGGATCGCAAGTATCATAGCAACCTAAGAGCCAATCCGGTGTGACGCTGTTGAGGTAAACTTCTCCAACTGTACGTATCCCTGGTTTAACAGGGAGCAGGCGCTTAGCAACAATGTCAATCAAACCTGTTGCTAATGCTAGTGGGAGGCATGGCATTTAACAGTAAAGTTACGCTTTATTTTGGTGACTCCCTGTGTGAGCGAAAGTGACGCAGACACAAAGTAAAGACGGCAACAGTGAAAAACACAAACAAATGTAAAAATATTATTATTATAATAACAAAAATAATAATTATATAAAAAACCTAAAGACTGCAACAGTCCACAGGGGTTTTATTTGTGAATGTAAGTCTGAGCAACTTGTAATTTGTCCTGAATGAATGTTCAAATATGAATAACAGTTAAACAATGTAATGAGCCAGTGATCATGTGAGTTTATCGGGGTTCCCACTCTTTTTCACTGACAAAATTTCTAAACTTTTCCATGACTTTTTCATGACCTAAAGTGAATTTTCCATGACTTTACAGCACCTACATGTGTAGAATTGATCAGACTTTTAGGTCTAAATATGAACTGTTAACTCTTTCTGCTCACCTTATGGTTTGGGATTATAGTTTTTGAACATTCTAAATCCTGTCAGTGCATTTATTGTCGTCTCTTTTAACAAAAGGTGCAGACGTTCAGAAATAATGAGAAGAGCCTCATGAGAACTTAACAGAACACTGGAGTTGTGTGAAAGAGATACTAAATTCCATGACTTTTCTAAAACTGTCATTGAATTTACAAAATACCATGAGTTTTCCAGGCATGGAAAATAACATGACTATGGGAACCCTGGTTTATAATAATTTCTGTTTTTTAGTTCTCTAGGTTCTATGACAGAGCTTAAAAGATATTTCATCATCAGTTCTGGCCTTCTCAATTCAACTGGATACTACACACACACACACACACACACACACACACACTAATACATATATATATATATATATATATATATATATATATATATATATATATATATGTATATATATATATATATATATATATATATATATATATATATTATATATTTTTTTTTTTTTTATTTTATTATATATTATATATATGATTTGTACACAGGTTTGGTCCAGACCTTGAGTTGTCCTTGTGCCACCTTCAGGGCGAGGTCTATAACGCAGCCGGCAGCGATCCTGGAGGCAGCAGACGTGTGCAGCTCTCTCCACACTGTGTCTATGTCCACCTGAACAACAGCACCCTCTGCTCACTTTAGCTTAAACTCAAAACATTATCATACAGAATATTCTATTATTATTCTTTACGCTCTCTCTCCTCCACCTCCCTCTCTCTTTCCTTCCCCTCTCTGTCTGTCTCCTTCTTTCTCCCTCTCACCCTCACTCCATCTCTTCCTCTCTCTCCCTCCCTTCCTTCCTTCTCTCTCTCTCTCTGTCCTCTCCTCCACATGTTCTTCTTTCTTTAGTTCAGAGCCTGCGTTCTTGTCTTCTTTCGTTCCTTTGTTCTTTTGGCTTGACTTCAGTCCATTTTCAGACTGAATCTTTTGTCTCAGTGCGTGATGTCCAAACAGATTTATGTACAAATCTGGACTCCTTTCTTCTTTTTATTTGGACTTTTATCATTCCAAAGATATTAATAATCCATACTACACTCTCTGGAACACATTTAGTCCCATTTTTACAACCATCACTTACCAAACGGACACATATGCTTCATTAACTCAATTCCAATGATCATAAACATCTGAATTAAAACAATGACTTTTGATAATATGCTTTGGTGATTGTGTAGTAGTAGTAGTAGTAGAAATAGTAATAGTAGGAGTAGTAGTAGCAGAAATATATTGTATATTAGAAAAGTGCATCATCAGACTAAAGCAAAAGTAAACCAGGACTAAATGAGAACTAAACAAGGACTCAATCAGGACTTAACTCAGGACTAAACCAGGACTAACCTTGGACTAAATCAGGACTGAACCAGGACTAAACCAGCACTGAACCAAGACTGAATCATAACCAAACCAGGTCTAAACTAGGTCAAAAACTACACTAAACAAGGACTTAACTCAAGACTAAACCAGGACTAACCTTGGACTAAATCAGGACCAAACCAGGACTAACCTTGGACTAAATCAGGACTGAACCAGGACTAAACCAGGTCAAAATCTGAAAAAAATCTGGACTAAACCAGGACTAAAGCAGGACTAAAGTAGGACTAAACCAGGACTAAACCAGGACTAAACCAGACTAGCCAAACTCACCCCGAAGCCTCCGCACGGCAGCCGCACCATGAGCCTTCTGGGCAGGATCTCTGCAGAGGAATCACGCGTCACTCTTTTAGGTTAAATCTTATATTTTGAATCTAATGTTTTAATGTCCTTAATCATTTTTATATGTTATGTTTTATATATGTTTATAATGTAAAGTTTTTAGTCTAGATATAATTTCCCGTTATTCATATTTACAGATCGAATATACAGATGAAGAGGTGTGGGCAATATATGGACAAAGGGACAATACTGCAATCATTGTTCTGAAGCTAAGATAAACTACTACTTTAATGTTTTTGTTGAAATCTTTTTAATTCACTGTCCTGTTTTTCCTCTAATGTTTTTATTCTAAAACTAACCTAATATTTTTTACTTACATTTCTTTTTGCTGTAATACTTTACTCTTATATTTTACTCTACTCTTTTTACTCTACTTTTAATCATTGTGTTACTGTAATACTTCTGTACCTATTTTTCTAAAGTCTATTGTTTTTACTCTTGTTTTACTCAGATGTTTTTACTCTCACTGTTGATACTGTAATGTTTTAATCCGGTGTTGTTGTTTTGTTTGAGTAAAACGTCAGACTTTACTCTGTTTTTCCCATTTTACTCCAATGTTGATTTGTCAGTGTGAGTTACTATATTTTTAACTCTTACTCTTATATTTTTTATCTTAATCTAATACTTTACTCAGTTTTTAATCTAATGTTGTATTCTGTTTTTAATCTAATTCTGCTCAGTTTTTAATCTAATCTTTTACTCTGCAGTTTTGACTCTCATGTTTTACTCTATAGTTTTGATTCTCATGTTTTGACTCTACAGTTTTGACTCTCATGTTTTACTTTGCAGTTTTGACTCTCATGTTTTACTCTACAGTTTTGACTCTCATGTTTTACTTTGCAGTTTTGACTCTCATATTTTACTCTACAGTTTTGACTCTCATGTTTTACTCTACAGTTTTGACTCTCATGTTTTACTCTACAGTTTTGACTCTCATGTTTTACTCTACAGTTTTGACTCTCATGTTTTGACTCTACAGTTTTGACTCATGTTTTACTCTACAGTTTTGACTCTCATGTTTTACTCTACAGTTTTGACTCTCATGTTTTACTCTACAGTTTTGACTCTCATGTTTTACTCTACAGTTTTTACTCTCATGTTTTATTCTATAGTTTTGACTCTCGTGTTTTACTCTACAGTTTTTACTCTCATGTTTTACTCTACAGTTTTGACTCTCATGTTTTGACTCTATAGTTTTGAATCTCATGTTTTACTCTATAGTTTTGACTCTCATGTTTTACTTTACAGTTTTGACTCTCATGTTTTACTCTGCAGTTTTGACTCTCATGTTTTTACTTTGCAGTTTTGACTCTCATGTTTTTACTCTACAGTTTTGACTTCATGTTTTACTCTACAGTTTTGACTCTCATGTTTTACTCTACAGTTTTGACTCTCATGTTTTCAGTTTGACTCTCAGTTTTACTCTCATGTTTACTCTACGTTTTGACTCTCATGTTTTACTCTCATGTTTTACTCTACAGTTTTGACTCTCATGTTTTACTCTATGCAGTTTTGACTCTCATGTTTTACTCTATACAGTTTTGATTCTCATGTTTTGACTCTACAGTTTTGACTCTCATGTTTTACTTTGCAGTTTTGACTTTCATGTTTTACTCTACAGTTTTGACTCTCATGTTTTACTTTGCAGTTTTGACTCTCTCATATTTTACTCTCTACAGTTTTGACTCTCATGTTTTGACTCTACAGTTTTGATTCTCATGTTTTATTCTATAGTTTTGACTCTCGTGTTTTGACTCTACAGTTTTGACCCTCATGTTTTACTCTACAGTTTTGACTCTCATGTTTTACTCTATAGTTTTGACTCTCATGTTTTACTCTACAGTTTTGACTCTCATGTTTTACTCTGCAGTTTTGACTCTCATGTTTTACTCTTTAGTTTCATGTTTTCTCTCAGTTTTGACTCTTGTTTTACTCTACAGTTTTTGACTCTCATGTTTTACTCTACAGTTTTGACTCTCATGTTTTCTATAGTTTTGACTCTCTTTACTCTATAGTTTTGACTCTCATGTTTTACTCTACAGTTTTGACTCTCATGTTTTGTTTTCTCATGTTTACTCTTTTGACTTTTTTCTCATGTTTTACTCTACAGTTTTGACTCTCATGTTTTACTTTGCAGTTTTGACTCTCATGTTTTACTTCAGTTTTGACTCTCATGTTTTACTCTACAGTTTTTGACTCTCATGTTTTACTTTGCAGTTTTGACTCTCATGTTTTACTCTACAGTTTTGACTCTCATGTTTTACTTTGTAGTTTTGACTCTCATTTTTTTACTCTCAGTTTTTGACTCTCATGTTTTGACTCTCAGTTTTGATTCTCATGTTTTGACTCTACAGTTTTGACTCTCATGTTTTCACTCTACAGTTTTGACTCTCATGTTTTACTCAGTTTTGACTCTCATGTTTTTACTCTACAGTTTTGATTCTCATGTTTTGACTCAGTTTTGACTCTCATGTTTTACTCATGCAGTTTTGACTCTCATGTTTTTACTCTATAGTTTTGACTCTCATGTTTTACTCTACAGTTTTGACTCTCATGTTTTTACTCTACAGTTTTGACTCTCATGTTTTACTCTATAGTTTTGACTCTCATGTTTTACTCTACTCTAGTTTTACTCTCATGTTTTTACTCTACAGTTTTGACTCTCATGTTTTGACTCCTATAGTTTTGACTCTCATGTTTTACTTTGCAGTTTTGACTCTCATGTTTTACTCTACAGTTTTGACTCTCATGTTTTACTTTCAGTTTTGACTCTCATGTTTTACTCTACAGTTTTGACTCTCATGTTTTACTTTGTAGTTTTGACTCTCATATTTTACTCTACAGTTTTGACTCTCATGTTTTGACTCTACAGTTTTGACCCTCATGTTTTACTCTACAGTTTTGACTCTCATATTTTACTCTACAGTTTTGACTCTCATGTTTTGACTCTACAGTTTTGATTCTCATGTTTTACTCTACAGTTTTGACTCTCATGTTTTACTCTATAGTTTTGACTCTCATGTTTTTCTCTACAGTTTTGACTACATGTTTACTTTTGACTCTCATGTTTTACTCTACAGTTTTGACTTCATGTTTTACTCTACAGTTTTGACTCTCATGTTTACTCTGTTTTACTCTCTTTATAGTTTTGACTCTCGTGTTTTACTCTACAGTTTTGACTCTCATGTTTTACTCTACAGTTTTGACTCTCATGTTTTGACTCTATAGTTTTGAATCTCATGTTTTACTCTATAGTTTTGACTCTCATGTTTTACAGTTTGCTCTCATGTTTTACTCTACAGTTTTGACTCTCATGTTTTACTCTATAGTTTTGACTCTCATGTTTTACTCTACAGTTTTGACTCTCATGTTTTACTCTACAGATTTGACTCTCATGTTTTATTCTATAGTTTTGACTCTCGTGTTTTACTCTACAGTTTTTACTCTCATGTTTTACTCTACAGTTTTGACTCTCATGTTTTGACCCTATAGTTTTGACTCTCATGTTTTACTTTGCAGTTTTGACTCTCATGTTTTACTCTACAGTTTTGACTCTCATGTTTTACTTTGCAGTTTTGACTCTCATGTTTTACTCTACAGTTTTGACTCTCATGTTTTACTTTGTAGTTTTGACTCTCATATTTTACTCTACAGTTTTGACTCTCATGTTTTGACTCTACAGTTTTGACTCTCATGTTTTACTCTACAGTTTTGACTCTCATATTTTACTCTACAGTTTTGACTCTCATGTTTTGACTCTACAGTTTTGACTCTCATGTTTTACTCTACAGTTTTGACTCTCATGTTTTACTCTATAGTTTTGACTCTCATGTTTTACTCTACAGTTTTGACTCTCATGTTTTACTCTGCAGTTTTGACTCTCATGTTTTACTCTATAGTTTTGACTCTCATGTTTTACTCTACAGTTTTGACTCTCATGTTTTACTCTACAGTTTTGACTCTATGTTTTTCTATAGTTTTGACTCTATAGTTTTGATCTCATGTTTTACTCTAGTTTTTGACTCTCATGTTTTGACCTCATGTTACTCTTTTGATCTCATGTTTTACTCTACAGTTTTGAATCTCATGTTTTACGCTGCAGTTTTGACTCTCATGTTTTGACTCTGGTGTGTTGATGTGAGTGTTACCGGTGGGTTGGCGCGCTCCGGTCTCGTCCTGGTGCGCGGGGTCAGTGGTGTACATGAGCACATAGTCTTGTGAATGGACCGACTGCAGCTCCCGCACACTGGCCTTTCTGCTGGGGACGAGCTGCAAACACAAACACAGTCTCATCAGAGGACGAAGAGGAGGCAAACTTTCCACTCAACTACAACTAATGTCACTTCAGACTAATACTACTCAAGTACAAGTGCAAAGTAGTGGTCCATGAAATGACTCAAGTAAGAAGAAAAATGTACTACTCAAGTAAGAGTAACTTAAAGAGTAATTGTCAGGCAGCAGAATCTGATATAATTTGAAGTTAATTTAATGTGAAAGATAAAATGCTCAAAATTTGTTTGAACAGACACAAAAATAAGGAAAAAATTTGACAAAATAAATCATAGTGGCACAAGAAACACAAATGTTCACATCATTTCAGATTGTCACTTAAAGCTTTTGTCACTTTAGACTTAGTCACAGTGGGAAGAGGAAGCACAGCTTTTACTCAAGTCAGAGTACTGTTACTTCACTAAAAATATTATTCAAGTAGAAGTAAAAGTATGCTGCTAGAACATACTCTGAAAAGGACCTCTGAATATAATACCGTTATTTAAATCGCAAAGACTGAGCTTCTGCAGCAGCCAGAGCCGCCCTGGGCAGACTGACAGAGGAGAGCAGATCTGTGCCAGTGGCCTCTCTGTTCACTACCAAACTGACTCTCACACTCGAGCTGCTAGATCCACCACAATCCAACCCAAAGGCCAATTTGAATGAACTCAATTAGCAATTACTTCATCATAGTCATATTTGAACCATAATTTCCTCCAAAACAACATCTCCTGTCTTACTGTGATAAAAGCCGCTAAGCCTGGAGTTTAGATCTGTACAAACATGTTCTGAAATGTGATTCTTGAGTAAGTTTGTCAGTTCAGATTTGTTGATTCTTCTGGATGTGTTGAAAATGTGAACTTTGAAGAGAATCTTGTTATTAAAACATAACTCTCAAAAACCTCTTTGAGCACAAACTGACACTCACACATGTTTAGTTTTTACAAACATGATCTGCTGCTATTCATGGCTTTCAGCTTCCTGTAATATGTAATTTTGAGGACTCCTTACTTCTCAAAAGATATAATATTTTGTTTTGATTTGTTAATTGCTATGGCAACAGTACTTGTATATCATCACTCAGAAACCCATGGATAGGTCCAAAGACACTGACGCCTCTCGAGACCATGTCTTCAATTGACCGGGATAAATAACGTTGAAGGAAGCACAATGTAACTTCACTTGTCTCTATGAAGATGTTATCGCTTTGTCTAGAATGTTCCACAGAATGACATTAAACCTGTCAGATCTGTGGAGAAAAGCATCCATGTTTTTAAAGAGGCTTTTAGCAATAAGAACACCTTTAACTGAACAGAGATAGACCAACAGCCAAATGCTGCACTGTGGAACATTCCAGACTGAGCTGTAACAGGAGACGAGCAGGTGGAGGAGCTGTTTGGATGAGAGTAACATATGTTTATGAGACGGAGGATTGTGTTTATCTTATATTTATATGATAACATCAAAGCACCATTTTAATAAACAACGATGGACGTTTCAAACATTCTGGAGGATTTGTTTGTAAGGGGTCTGTGAGCGTCCAAAAAGCCCTACATGACTTTGATGTGTGATTATTCTGAGCCTTGTGTGAAAATATCTGCAACCTACACCACACTGTAGATTCTCACTGAAACTGAAAACTATGAATGGCCACATGTGGAATGTATTAAGGAAAAAATACCCTCAAAACAACTCCAGACTTGTTTCAGATTTTAGATTTTTAAAAATAGACACCCTTTACTTTGATCACTGCTTTCTTTGCACTTTGGCATTTCTTGACCCTGACACAGCACAGCTGTGAAGAGAAAACCATTTCAGGAGACTTTTAGGACTTAAATTCAAAATAACTTTGACTTATTTCACTTTTTTTCTTTACTACATAATTCTATACAGTTTGCTTCATATATTTGATCTTCTGTATGTATCTAACATAGTAGTATAGTAGTAGTATTATATAAGGTTTAGTGTATAAAGTTTTTACCTTTTAATCTTTTTGAACAAGTCGTGCACACTTTTATTTCATAACGTCTGGACTACTGCAACGCACTTTACACGAACATCTCTCAAAACGCACTTTACACGAACATCTCTCAAAACGCATTTTACACGGACATCTCTCAAAATGCACTTTACATGGACATCTCTCAAAATGCACTTTACATGGACATCTCTCAAAACGCACTTTACACGAACATCTCTCAAAATGCATTTTACACAGACATCTCTCAAAATGCACTTTACACGGACATCTCTCAAAACGCACTTTAAACGGACATCTCTCAAAACGCATTTTACACAGACATCTCTCAAAACGTACTTTACACAGACATCTCTCAAAACGCACTTTACACAGACATCTCTCAAAATGCACTTTACACGAACATCTCTCAAAACGCACTTTACACGGACATTTCTCAAAACGCACTTTACATGGACATCTCTCAAAATGCATTTTACACAGACATCTCTCAAAACACACTTTACACAGACATCTCTCAAAACACACTTTGCACGGGCATCTCTCAAAACGCACTTTACACGGACATCTCTCAAAATGCATTTTACACAGGCATCTCTCAAAACGCATTTTACACGGACATCTCTCAAAACGCATTTTACACAGACATCTCTCAAAACGCATTTTACACGGACAGCTCTCAAAGCGCACTTTACAGAACATCTCATCTTCAAACGCACTTTACACAGACATCTCTCAAAACGCATTTTACACAGACATCTCTCAAAACGCATTTTACACAGGCATCTCTCAAAACGCATTTTACACAGGCATCTCTCAAAACGCACTTTACACGGACATCTCTCAAAATGCATTTTACACAGGCATCTCTCAAAACGCATTTTACACGGACATCTCTCAAAACGCATTTTACACAGACATCTCTCAAAATGCATTTTACACGGACAGCTCTCAAAGCGCACTTTACATGAACATCTCTCAAAACGCATTTTACACAGACATCTCTCAAAACGCATTTTACACAGGCATCTCTCAAAACGCATTTTACACAGACATCTCTCAAAACGTACTTTACACAGACATCTCTCAAAACGCACTTTACACAGACATCTCTCAAAACGCACTTTACACGAACATCTCTCAAAACGCACTTTACACGAACATCTCTCAAAACGCACTTTACACAGACATCTCTCAAAACGCACTTTACACGAACATCTCTCAAAACGCACTTTACACGAACATCTCTCAAAACGCACTTTACACGGACATCTCTCAAAACGCACTTTACACGGACATCTCTCAAAAAGCATTTTACACGGGCATTTCTCAAAATGCACTTTACACAGACATCTCTCAAAATGCACTTTACACGAACATCTCTCAAAACGCACTTTGCACGGGCATCTCTCAAAACGCACTTTACACGGACATCTCTCAAAAAGCACTTTACACAGGCATCTCTCAAAACGCACTTTACACGAACATCTCTCAAAACGCACTTTACACGGACATTTCTCAAAACGCACTTTACATGGACATCTCTCAAAATGCATTTTACACAGGTATCTCTCAAAACGCATCTTACACGGGCATCTCTCAAAACACATTTTACACAGGCATCTCTCAAAATGCACTTTACACGGGCATCTCTCAAAACGCACTTTACACAGACATCTCTCAAAACACACTTTGCACGGGCATCTCTCAAAACGCACTTTACACAGACATCTCTCAAAATGCATTTTACACAGGCATCTCTCAAAAAGCATTTTACACAGACATCTCTCAAAACGCATTTTACACGGACATCTCTCAAAACGTACTTTACACAGACATTTCTCAAAAAGCACTTTACATGAACATCTCTCAAAGCGCACTTTACATGAACATCTCTCAAAACGCATTTTACACAGACATCTCTCAAAACGTACTTTACACAGACATCTCTCAAAAAGCACTTTACACGGGCATCTCTCAAAAAGCACTTTACATGGGCATCTCTCAAAATGCACTTTACACAGACATCTCTCAAAACGCACTTTACACGAACATCTCTCAAAACGCACTTTACACGGACATCTCTCAAAACGCACTTTACACGGACATCTCTCAAAAAGCATTTTACACGGGCATCTCTCAAAATGCACTTTACACGAACATCTCTCAAAACACACTTTGCACGGGCATCTCTCAAAACGCACTTTACACGGACATCTCTCAAAATGCATTTTACACAGGCATCTCTCAAAACGCATCTTACACGGGCATCTCTCCAAACACATTTTACACAGACTCTCTCAAAACGCACTTTGTATCTTTGCACTGGCTTTCTGTTTGAGTTAGAATTGATTTTAAGATTTTATTGTTTGTTTTTAAAGCTTTGAATGTTCTGGCCCCACGTTACATCTCGGACCTCCTCCAAATTTACACCCCCTCTGCTTGCATCGAGGTCCAAAGGCCAGCTTCAGCTCGTGGGGCCTAAGACGAGACTTAAAACCACGGGGGACAAGGTCTTCTCTGCCCCCCCACGTCTAAACAGACCCCACAGAGGAGAGTTTTAAGTCTTAAGACGCACTTTTACTCTCTGGCTTTTAACACCACGTGAGTAGTGTGGTCCTCTGTGTCTTATTTATTTATTATTATTACTATTATATGTTCGTATTGTGACAGTAGACACAGAATAAGAAAAGAAGAGAAAGAAGAAGAGAAAAAGGTGGTAGAAAAGAGCTGCAGTACCTCACAGTGCCCCCGGAGGCCGCTTTGCGTGAGGCGGGTCCAGATAGACTCGGTGCGACCTGGATGTTCATGATGACGAGTCCAGTCCCCACAGCTGCACTCATGTCTCTGCATCTGAGCGTCGTACACCAGACCTGCAACACACAGGGAGTCTAACCCACAACCTCTGCCACACTAATACAGACAGAACATGCACACCCCAGAGATCAGGAGTCTAACCCACAACTTCCTGATGAGAGAAGATAACCAGTAGTAGTAGTAATAGTAGTAGTAGTTCATTTCAACAGAATTGTTTATTGAGATATTTAGTAGTAGTAGTAGTAGTAGTAGTAGTAGTAGTAGTAGTAGTAGTAGTAGTAGTAGCAATAGTAGTAATAGTAGTAGTAGTAGTAGTAGGAATAGTAGTAGTAGTAGTAGTAGTAGTAGTAGTAGTAGTAGTAGTAGTAGTAGTAGTAGCAGTAGTAGTAGTAGTAGTAGCAGTAGTAGTAGTAGTAGTAGCAGTAGTAGTAGTAGTAGTAGTAGTAGTAGTAGCAGTAGTAGTAGTAGCAGTAGTAGCAGTAGTAGTAGTAGTAGTAGTAGAAGTAGTAGTAGCAGTAGTAGTAGTAGCAGTAGTAGAAGTAGTAGTAGTAGTAGTAGTAGTAGTAGTAGTAGTAGTAGTAGTAGTAGTAGCAGTAGTAGCAGTAGTAGCAGTAGTAGTAGTAGTAGTAGTAGTAGTAGAAGTAGAAGTAGTAGCAGTAGTAGTAGTAGCAGTAGTAGCAGTAGTAGTAGTAGTAGTAGTAGTAGTAGTAGTAGAAGTAGTAGTAGCAGTAGTAGCAGTAGTAGTAGTAGTAGTAGTAGTAGTAGTAGTAGTAGTAGAAGTAGTAGTAGCAGTAGTAGCAGTAGTAGCAGTAGTAGTAGTAGTAGTAGTAGTAGTAGAAGTAGAAGTAGTAGCAGTAGTAGTAGTAGCAGTAGTAGCAGTAGTAGTAGTAGTAGTAGTAGTAGTAGTAGTAGAAGTAGTAGTAGCAGTAGTAGCAGTAGTAGTAGTAGTAGTAGTAGTAGTAGTAGTAGTAGTAGTAGTACCTGTAGTAAATCTGAGTGGAGTAGTATGTGGGCTTATGGAGGTAGGGGCAGGTAGTGAGCGTGTTCTGCCCAGGGGGAGGTGAGCCCAGAGCGGGGCCGAGGCTCGAGGACAGTCCTGGGGAGCGATGGGCCTCTGGAGCCTCTGCACACACAAACATACACAAATATATTTATCCAGGGCTGTCACAATGATGAAAAATGAAGACTGTTACCATAGAGATTAACAATAGGCCTGTGACCAGAACACATTTTGAAGTGCGATATATTTCATCCAAAAATATCTCGATAAACAATTCTGTTGAAATGAACTGATCACACTGTCACAATAACCATAAAGCAAAAGCATCACAGTAAAAACCTTTCCTAAGTCACTCATATTAAAGTGCATGTTGGATGATTCTCTCATTTCTACTATACGTGCTAAAAAAATTAATTCTATTTTTACACCACTTGAGGCAGTTTGTGAGGAAAATAAAAAAAAAAATTGGAAAATGATAGGAAGCACACAGTGTTTTAAACATTGTTTCAACAAAATGACAGGTGTTTTCTTATAATTCCATTAGTCACATAATACTTTAGTGGAGTTTTGGAGCAGTGTCCCCACTAGTGCCAAGAAAAGACCCCAAGGAGAAATATGAAGCCTGAAAAAACAATATATCGCATAGCATATATATCATATCATATATATTCATATAGTATACATATCATATAGCATATATTCATATAAAATATATTCATATAAAATATATTCATGTAGCACATGCTGAACACTAAGTGGATACAGTCATTATGGGGACAGGTCTAATGAACAGTTTAAAACAACACATGAACCTTTTGAATGGAAAAAGTTGTGAAAATGTTGCATATAACAGGAAGTGGAAAGTGAAGGAATGTGAAGCAACTTTAACTTTGAAAACAGCATCTTTCAGACTGAGACAGACTGACAGGTGTGAAGCAGGAATGAGAAAAATCTTGAATATCCAATTGTAAAAGTATAATTACATTTAGAGTAAGTTTAAAGATTTCCTGGGTCTCAGGTCATGTCTGCCCTAACTGGACTACACAGCACAATACTGCCCCCTAGTGCCTCCACCAACACATGACACCAAGTACTACCTATGAAAATATTTGGCCTAAGGAATACCACTAGATCTAAACCAGGTCTAAACCAGGTCTAAAACAGGTCTAAACCATGACTAGTATAGGTCTAAACTAGGGCTAAATTGGATAGTTTGGTTCTAAAGAGGACTGGCCCAAAGAGGACAAACATGTGCATTAAACTGGCTTTACCTGACTTCAGAGAATAGTTGAACTGCAGAGGGATCTAAGAGGAACACCACCAGTGGTACAGGTACCCCAGTTTGAGAACCACTGCTCAATAGATCAAATCTATTTGACATTTTACTAGTATTTTAAGGAGAGACACTGCAGGTGAGAAGAGAGAAATCCTAAATTTGAAACTTCTCCTGTAGTTTACTCACATAAATGTGAAAAAAAATGTATTACTTTTTTTTTCATTAGGTGATGTTTTCGAATAAAAATATGGCATTTTATGTATAAAAACTACCAAACTCCCTTTTGTTGCAGTATTGGATACTAAAATATAAAGAGAGGATTGTGGATATGTTATTTACTAAATAGATCTGACTGAAATTTTGCCTATTCAAATTTCACCTTTTTATTTTTATTTATTCATTTATTTATTTTGATTAATTCTGTAGCCGTGGGGGAAATGCATTTAGAGAAAAGGCCCTTTGCAGTTACAGCGTCCCAAGATAAAGATGTTGAATTCAGATTATGTTGCACATGTCCACAGTATGGCATTAAACATATCCAGTAACAGGTCACATCTGCAGAGAGGCGACCCCACTCATAGTAAGAATGCATTAGAGTAAGTGGCAGACCCTCCACCAGAAAAGTTCCAAAGTGTATCTTTAACTGTGTCCTGGCCCTGAGCTCACCTGGCTGAGGGCGGGGGGAGTGTCCAGTAGACTCTCTCTGGATGAGGCGTTGGACTCTGAGCCATAGACTGAGTCTACACTGGGTCTACGCCTCTGGTCTGACCCACAGACTGGCCCATAGACCGAACCAGGGTCTAAACCAGGGTCTGAGCCAGGACCAGAGCTAGACCGAGATCTGGTCTCATCCAAGTCTGAGTCCTCTGAAGGGATCTGAGCAGAGACAGAAAACAGAGTGAGAGGTCTTGGTTGTGAAGGATGAGGTGAATTCTCAGCAGCTAGAAACAGTGTGTCCAAAAGAGAATGCACATCTGAAATCTGCTCTCACATCATCATGGCCAAAATAACTGTGATGAACCATTGTCAGGATAATGATTCAACATGTTATGGATATTATTCTTTATCATTTTAATGTGATGAATATGTTCCATATTTAAACAACTGTTATAGTATTGTACTTTGATCAGCTCCAGCCAAGTGAAGCTCATCAAGGTCGCAGATAGCATGCTAGCTTTGTCCATCCAGTCCATGGATAGTCTACACAGTCTATGTAATCAAATCAAATCAAACATTATTTATAAAGCACTTTTCATACAAAAATGTAACATAAACTAGTACACAGAAAAAGTACCTACGATAAATACTGACCAAAAACAATAACACATATGAACAATAAGTTAGGACTCACCTTGCTGAGTGGAGTGTTGGACTTATATCGGTCCAGTCCAGACCTGGTCCAGAGGTTCTGGGATGGGGCGGGTCCAGGGGGGAGGAGGAGGGGGGAGTGTGGGTGAGAGAGGGGGGAGGAGTAGAGGGGAGGGGGAGTATGGTGTGGGCTCAGATCGGGTTCTCTTTACAGGTCTGTGGGAGCCCAGTGTAACACCATCTCTGCCTCTGAGAGCAGACAGGGGGCGCTGTGGAGGCACAGGCACCGAGCTCAGGTCTGGTACTGCAGAGAAAAGGAAAAGAGCACAGAAACTCACAATGAAAATAATAATAATAATCAATAATGGTGAAGAATTCCTCCTAAATCATATTTTCTTAACAGGTGATTTTGGCCATGTTCAAGCTTTAGCCACTAGAGGGGGATCTAGTACTAGTAATCCTGATGAGACATAATCAGTATATAAGTATTACTGTGGTTTCATTCTATAAAGATAAGGTATGTGTATAATACTTTGGGATTATATAGAATCCTTCAAGACACCCAAAGTTTTAAACACTGCATTATTCATGCACTCCAAGCTACATGTGTAGCCACAGCTGCCCAGGGACAGACTGGAGGACACGAGGCAGACATCTGCACCATCGACCCCTCAAACCAACATCAGTTCACACACCACATTCATACTAGGCAATATGGGTGAAGAGTCTTGCTTAAGGACACAACAACAGTGGCACCTGATATTCCCAGTGGTCTCCCATCGAAGTACTACCCAGCCCCAGTCCGACAGAGCTTCTGAGCTCAACTGAGACCAGACATTCTCAAGGTGGTATCAACACACAATAAACAGTAGTAGAAACTACTACTACTACTACTACTATTACTACTACTAATCTAACAACTACAACTGTCATTGGTAGTACTAGTACTAGTAAAAGTATTAGTTGCTGTATTTAAAGCTGGATATATTCATTGTCCTTGCAGTACTCACAGGCCATAAGCTGGTGATGGAGGAGTCCAGTGCTTTGATCCAGGACCAGGACCGGCTGCAGGCGCTGGCTCAGAGCTGTACCCAGGTCCAGAGGCCTGAACAGGGGAGAGAAGTGAGGGAGAGAGGGGGGTCCAGTCTGGAAAAGAGAACACATGGACCTGGTTTAGCCTGGTTTAGGCCTAGACTAGTCCTGGTTTAGACCTAATTTATTCTGGATGTAGGCAGGCCCAGTGCTTCATACAGGCAGATAAGGGGCTCGCCACATGTGTCTGGGGCGCCATCTATTAGTGGGCATCACCATATTTTCTTTAGCCTACCTACCTAAACTAGAATTTGCTTAAACATAATGTAACACATAACCTGGAACGCCAATCTGTACAACCAAGGCAGCACCCACCCGCACTCTTCATCTTCCACTGACCCGAAATGTGCATTTGTGCATTTGTAACACCCACTTGTACGAGCCTGGGCTCACCCAAATGTTAACAAGCCCAACCCCCCCAAAAAAAAAAAAAAAACTGCTCCATGACACAGTATGACACTGTACAAAGGCTTTGTTACATCAGGTTCACGCACCTTTCAGCTTTACCAAGCACCATGGTAAAGAGAAACAGTGCAGCCTTATGTCTCAAACACTTCTGCCTCACTCATGGTCCTAATCCACTGACCGAAAATAACTCCTGTCACTAGCTAGTCCTGAAAAACACTTTCCCATGAAGCATTGCAGTTATAAAGTTTATAAGTCGATACAGTATTTTAATTTTGTCAAGTATTATTAAAAATTTGAAAATAATCACATAATTTGCACTAAAATAGTCGAAATACTTTTTTTTTTTCTTTAATAAAAAAGTTGGTTATGTGGATTTTTGTGTGCATGTTCAGCAGACAGTGGCAGACGGCAGTTTGCAGTGCATCTGCTGTGTTGACAGACAAATAATCTGTTTATTTTATACAATGAATCTCTGGTCCAATGGCTCATATACCGGGAGTAATATTTGCAAAGGTGCGTTTTACACACCCCTACCCTAGAGCCCCTCATGCCGCTGCATGTGGTACATTTGGACATGTGGCCTGAAGATTCAGAGATAGTTTTGTGTGTAAACAACATATTTTATTAAAACTTTTTAACGTGATTTTTGCATAGTGAGTGTAATGGGGAGCTACGGTACTGAACTACAGTGAAAGGGGGGGGGACTTCAAACTCACCTAGGGCGGACAATGGGCTAGAGCCGGCCCTGGATGTAGGCCTGTATTAGACTTGGTTTATTTTTAAATCTTTGAATGTGTAAACCTGATCTAAAGCAGGTCACATGGGGTTGGCAACATTCTAAGTTTTATATATGTATTTTGCAGAAGTGTCAGAAATATCATGTGTTATACCACAGACAAAATGTGAGGACGCAACAAGGATAGAGGAAATGAAAGTCCTCACACACACTAAACACAGGTCTGAGGCTGGGTCCTGGTTTAGTCCTGTTTGGTCCTGATTTAGTTCTGGTTTAGTCTTGATTTAGTCCTGGACTAGTTTCAGGGTAGGTAGCAGCTGTAGTAGAAGTGGCAGTAGTAGTAGTAGCACTGTAGTGGTATAGTAATAATAGTAGTACACAGTATATTCAGCAGTACTGACCTGAGCAGGGTGTGTGTGTGTGTGTGTGTGTGTGTGTGTGTGTGTGTGTGTGTGTGTGTGTGTGCGTGTGTGTGTGTGGGTGTGTGGGTGTGAGGATGATGGTGCAGTACCTCCTGTATCAGAGAGGTGGCGCTGTCAGTCAGGAGGCTGTCACATGAGCTGCTCTCAGACACTGGAGCGCTGCTACAGGGAGAGTCTGGACAGAGGAGATATGTGTGTAAATATGAAACAGTAGAAGACTGTCCACACTGTCATGTGGATGTAACTGATGTGTCTATCATCTTTATACACTCTACCGTCTCTGTACAGTTGAATTTCATATTAACCTGCTCTACCTGATTCTGGGGCTTTTATTTCTCTATTTTGTCCATTTAAAAAATCATACTCAAAATAATACAGAGCAGACCTAGGTATTGTCCAGCATTCGGCCCTTTGGTTGACTCTGACTGGCCCGTTTAAGATCATTTGGAATGATAAAATAAACATATTTTATAATTTTACCTTATGCATGGACTTAAGCTGCATTTGCTTTTATTTTGTGTTTTTTATTCACGTACAAAATGACGCAACATGTAAATCAAGATGTGTGCGTACAAAGAATATTATACAGAATTGAGCTAAGCATTTTTGCCCTCCACAATATTTTCTGTTTCTCATGTGACCCCATGAAAAAAAAAAAAATTACCCAGCCCTGATTTGAACATCACGAGCTTCATCTGAGTGGAGCTGAACACTGTGGGTGACGTCACACTCACTCAGTCCACTTGTTTACAAAGATTATGCTCACAATACGGCAACAGTGGTTAGAGGAGCGATTCCCACTCAGACCAAGTTTTGTTATTTTGTTCTTTTAGGCAAGACACTTCACTTACAATGCCATGAACCATTAACCCCTCTGTTGATGGTCGGAGGGGTCAATGGTGCAGATTGGCAGCCTCATTTCTGTCAGTCTGCCCCAGGGCAGCTGTGGCTACAATAGGATCTTACCACCACAGAGTGTGGAGTGAAGGAATAGTACAAAGTACAGTGGGTGTCTTGAAAGGTGCTACTGATACTTTACAGTGACATCCCGCTGGAGGTGTTCTACATGTATGTTTAAGCCAGAATGTTCAGCAATTACCACAGTAACACAATTCACACATGGCCAAAAGCTTTAAGATCTGAAAACTCAAGAAAAAATACAAAATGGATTTAAACAACACGTTTTCAGAAGTGATTCATCAGAGCATCCAAGGTCCTGTTTTGAAGTTTGACTTCCAACGAAAAGGTGCCATGAGCTTGATGAAGAGCACAAATCAGCTCACCTGCTCTACTTTCAACTCATTCAGTTCTTTATGGTGGGATAAAGTTCAAATAAAGTTCAGTCTAACAAAATCTCAGACAGAGTATGCCTACAGTTAGCATCACACTAGAGATTTCAGCTTCAATATAAATCCAATACATTATTATTATTATTATCATTATTATTATTATTATTATTATTATTATTATTAGTAGTAGTAGTAGTATTAGTATTATTATTATTATTATTATTATTACTGATAGTTCAGACTAAAGTGTATTGTTGTGATGCACCTGCTCCTGTGTCACTCCGATGTCTGACATCAGGGGGCGCACTGATCTTCCTCTGCAGAGGGTTGGGCCGAGCTCCCATCATCTTCCTCGGCTTCCACTTCAGAGTGGGCTCCGACACTGAACACACAAAACAAACAAACAAACAACAAATGACCCATTCATTCAAAATAAGAGGACTGTGTCAGCACAAAAGACTGAATGAACATGAGGCCAGGGCACAGGGGCTCAGAGGTCCCACCATCAACCCAAAACACGCACCACAGGTTAAATGCTCCAGCTGAGGGAGTCCTGACCGAGACTCGCTCAAGATCTGGAGGTGGGCCCACTGCTCCTCACAGGTTTAACCCAGAGAAACTGAAGGGCAGGTCAAATGCAGAGGACACATTAGCCACTGCTGCCCTGGAGTAACTACTAAGAAAAGTTCTTTGAGGAGACTTTTTATTGATGGCAATCTCCACCACAAACATGGTCAGGCGGTAGTGTATGTAAAAGGTTATTACAGTTCAGAGCTTCTAAAACAGAACAGGGGTCTCCGGCTTGTAGCTCAGGAGATGCTTTAATTTCCTCTGTAAATGTGTCATGTTGATGCCTGACTGCAGACATCTAACTGTACCCATCTGGATGTGGCTCTTATATTTACTCTAGCCTTGCTCTCAGCAGAGGCAGCGCTACCATTAGGCAAAAGAAGGCAGCTACCTAGGGCCCCCAAACCTGGAGGGGCCCCATGCAATTTCCCTCAGTGCCACTAATGACCAAGGTCTCAGAGCAATTTTCCCTCAAAATGATATTAAATGAGAGTAGTTTGCTTTTAAACAATAAACATAAGAAAAATGATAATAATAATAATAATAATAATAATAATAATAATAATAATAATAATAATGGACGTAAACAAAAATGTAATTTTTGACAATTTTCCAATCCACTATAATTCAAATAAACAGAGATGTGTATATCTCACGAACAATGGGGAAAAACAGACAATGAATATATATTTTAAAAAATTATAGTGAGGGCCCCAAACTTAAGTTCATCTAGGGCCCCCAATTTTCTCACTCCACCAATGGCTCTCAGGCTCTTTGGTTTTGTCAAAGTAGCTCACCGGAGACTTCTGATGCATTACAGACAGAAGAATAGAAAGTTATCATTGTAATAAATCCATAGTGCTCTTGTTAGTTCAGGTCCTTTGGTTGATCCTCGGTTTTAAAATGAGATGAATGAAAAATGTGCTTATATAAACAGAAGCAGGCGTGTCTATGTAGAACAGGTTTGAGTTTGTGAAACAGCTGCAGACAAGGCTCATTCACAATTATGTAACTCACTTTGTGTTTAGTCCTTTTCAGTCACTGGCAGCTTCTAAAATTCCAAAAATGTTCAACCTTTTTTCACTGTAAAGAATCAAGATTGTCAAGATACTAAAATTTCTAACTCAATTTTGATACCAAGAAATATCCTCAATACCGATTACAATATCACAATGATAATAAAATAGTTTTGATACTATGTTTTAGTATCTGATTTTCAGTACTGTTGATACCCCTACATTTGTACCACAAATGGACTGTGCAATTCTCTGATTGGTTAATCCACCTGTCAGCAAAGACCATCAGAATTTGTGGTTACAGTTCCAGACCTTAGGCCTTTTAAAGTCTTGTGTGTAGTGTTGACTGGCCACACTCACCTGTTCTGCGCAGCGCCTTCTTGGAGTCAGTGGAGGTTTGAGGAGACAGAGCCTCTGACATTGGCACTCTGCACACAGCAATATTAAACTATGTCATTTCTCTTTTACACAAGACTCCTGCTTGAGTTAAGGTTGCAGAGTTGGCCCTCTCCCCTCACAGCATGAAGGTTTATTCCCAGTCAAGTTTGCATGTTCTCCCTATGACTTTGTGTATTTTTCTCTATCAACCAGTGTAATCCTCCAACTAGATTCTCTGGGTCCACTGCTTCTGACAGATTTAACCCCATCACTAAAGGATGGATCAAATGCAAAGGACAAATAATTTTAGGTACAACAAATGTTTTTTTGTAACCCAGAGCAGAGCTTCGCCAGGATCCTGACCAGGGGGGATCTAGTAGATCTGCAAGATGAAGTGCCATTGAATCAAAATCTTTCTTTGAATGGACACGCAAACAAAGGCTGCATACTCTGAAGCACCATCATTTCCTCCACAAACAACTAAATCTCCTGTCTTATTCTGCATAAAAAACACCACTGTAGTTTAGCTCTGCATGAACATGTTCTGAAATGTGATTCTTGTATTAGTTTGTCAATTCAGATTTCAGTCTTTTTGTCAATTCTCCTGGACGTGTTTAAAATGTGAACTTTGAACAGAATCCTGTTATTATGATTACAGAAGAATTACAAATCTAATTGTAATTACAGCTGCAAAGAATTCAGCTCGAGTACATAGCTGGAGGATGTTTTTCTCTCTGCGTAGTGTCTGCATCTAATTACAACACATCCTTATCGTCTGTGAACCAGGAAGTAATGCTGCTATGCTGTTAGGATGCTAGTTGTTGTTAGCAGTGGTACTGGTCTGAGAGCTGTAAAAAACTTTTATAAACTCATCGTGGTGAATAATTAGGATGCTCCTGGACCACTGCAAACTGTTTAAAATGAACTAGTTCTGTTTTTCGAGTTTTTAATGCAGTAAAAAACAGTTATAGCACCTTTAATAGCCATTCAACAACACAGGGAGAACATGCAAACTCCACACAGGAATGCCCCAGGACTCAAAAGTACAGTGTCCTTGCAGTGAATGAATTTTTTCACCTGAAGCCTGCGCTGGCCACAGGGGGTGCTCTCTCCTGTGGGGGGTGTCGGCTCATGATGTGCTCCCTCAGGATCTTCTTCACATCTGCACCTGCACAAACCAAACACAGGCTGGTCTATTTTACCATTTTTCTTAAACACACTTCAACATCATTTTAAGATTTTACAAAAACAGGTTTTCTCTGTTTGGCCATTTTTTAGATTTCAAACTTTACTTCATGATATCACACTAACCGTTACCTAGTCAAAACTCCTTATTATTTTAGAAATGATTATATTACAAATAAAATAATAACACCTTTATTTGTTGAAATCATGTTTAAAGTCTTGTATAAATTGTACCAAACTTTTGGACAGAATTTTCCCAGTGTGATGTCGTCAGTGTGGGACTCTCTAAAAATGTCTAATACATTTTCATTTTTTTTCACAAACTGCTTCTTGGTTGATGTACAACAATATTTTTTATTTCCAACAGGTGTTATCCCAACAAATTCTTCAAAAAAGCTCCAGTGTAGCTTTAAGCTTGACTTACTCTGCTCGCTTCTGTTTCTGCGCAGGATCTCATCTGTTGTGTCGGGCTCCATTTCTGAGTTGAACTGAAATGATCAAATACACAGTTTGTGTGTGTAGGGAACAGTCACTAACAGAGATGACTCAAGACACACTCAGTGTACAGCTCCATCTAAACACACGCTGCAGCACATTTCAGATGGACTGCCTCAACACTGTCTGAATATGTTTAGTATTTTTCATTTTTAGCGATAAAGTGCCAAATGTCAACTAGTGTGTGTACAGTGGTGTGTGAATGTGCGAATGTGTGTATGTGCGTGTGTGAATGGGAGAGTGGTTGATTCATGTGAAGAGCTTTGAGCCTTGGAGATGAAAAAGCACTGTATGAGTTTTTAAGTCACTACAAATGAGGCAGAGCGCCTTTAACACGCCCCTGTTACCTTCAGGTGTTGCTGCTTGAGGGGGCAGTGTGTGCTCAAGTGTCCCAGCAGCACAGAGGGGGCAGGGGGAGAGTGCATGTTCACTCCCCGATTACACTGCACTGATCTGGGGGACACTCGCAGGTCCATGGGCCTGTCCAGACCGTCCAGCGGAGCTCAGCTAAGACTGCATCTATGAGAGCAAAGACTCAGCATCATTCTGTATTTGAACTTTACACATGTGTACATGTGTACATGTGTATATGTGTACATGTGTACATGTGTTCATGTGTATATGTGTACGTGTGAATGTGTACATGTGTATATGTGTACGTGTGTCATGTGTATATGTGTACATGTGTACATGTGTACATGTGTACATGTGTATATGTGTACGTGTGTATGTGTACATGTGTACATGTGTACGTGTGTACGTGTGTACATGTGTACATGTGTACGTGTGTACATGTGTACATGTGTACATGTGTGTGTACATGTGTACATGTGTACATGTGTATGTGTACATGTGTAAGTGTGTACATGTACATGTGTACATGTGTACATGTGTACATGTGTATGTGTGTACATGTACATGTGTACATGTGTACATGTGTACATGTGTACATGTGTACATGTGTACATGTGTACATGTGTACATGTGTACATGTGTATGTGTACATGTACATGTGTACATGTGTATGTGTACATGTGTACATGTGTACGTGTGTACATGTACATGTGTACATGTGTATGTGTGTACATGTACATGTGTACATGTGTACATGTGTATGTGTGTACATGTACATGTGTACATGTGTACATGTGTATGTGTGTACATGTACATGTGTACATGTGTACATGTGTACATGTGTATGTGTGTACATGTACATGTGTACATGTGTACATGTGTACATGTGTAAATGTATGTTATTAGAAATTAGGCCTTGGAAAAAATGTATCTGCTCACTGCAGTCCCAGGAGCAGAGTTTGAAGGTGCTCTTCCTCCATGTGCCTCACACAAAAGAGTTCAGCAAAGCACGACTCAGACTGATCTGAAATCAGTGAAAATGTGACATGCCCCAGCAATGTTAGGGTGAGATTGTTTTATCTCATTCATAAAATAAAGACAGATTTCCCCAGTGGCCCATGGGTTCAATATGAGCACTTCCCCAACTCTACAAGTAACATCAGACACTTGAGCTGCTTTTAGCTTTATACTGAGCTTAGGCCTTTTCTATTTACAGTACACAACTACATTTAACCAGGTTTCTGTGAGCATCAAATCTCTCTCTCTCTCTCTCTCTCTCTCTCTCTCTCTCTCTCTTTCAAAAATGACAAAATGGCCCAGCCCTGTTACAGATGTATTTACAGTGGGTGGGCTCACCTCTCCACAGATCTAATATGTAACTTGGCCTTTTGACGCCAGCTGTTTGTCTGAAGAAACATGCATTGATGTACAGTGGCAAACATTTACATCTCCATGGAGACCCTCAGCAGAAAAGTTCCACAGTGCACCTTTAGGTCCTGGGTCATCGTGACGTGTAAGGGACAGTAAAAGTGGGTCACACACTGAAAACTTTCCACAGTTTGTTTGGTTTTGTTTGTTTTGTTTGGGGACAAAGCTGCGGCATTTGTGAACATGAGCGCGATTCAAATGAAACTCTACACGCTGAAACTGTCTGAAGAACGTCCAAAGAGACAAAAGAGACAAAAGACACAGAGCTGAACCTGAGGGACACGCTGGAAAAATACTGACTCATGTACAGGGAGGGCATCTGGAGTAGATGAGGGTGGGTAAGAGGTTTGTTCTTGGTTTAGTCTTGATCACAGTAAGTCCTGATTTAATACTGGTTTAGTCTGAGTTTCTTTGGCTTTTGTCCTGGTTCAGTCCAGCTCCAGCTTGATTAAGTCCAGAACTGTGAATATGCAGCTTTTTTTTTTTTTTTTTTTTTTTTTTTAAATACCTTGATAAGACTTTGGTTCAGTCATAATATCATAAAAGTGCTTCATTTATTTCTTCATGCAGTCTGCAGTGAAACAGCAAAGGATCATGGTCTATGTAGTTCCCTGTGTTTTTAGTGCTCACTGCATAATAACAATGAATTTGTTGAAGTTGTAACTATACTGTCACTATATTGTGATGGCTCTTGATAATATTGTGAGACTTTACAATACGATATCAGGATATTTCAGTTATTGGAACGTTTCTGGTTTAATGATGAGTTAGTTTGGTTTTAGTCCTGGTCCTGGTTTAGTCTGGGACTGGGTTTGTAAATGGCATTAGAAACGTCCTGATTAAGTCCAGTCTTTCAGTGTCAAATCAGGAGTCTAACCCACAACCTCCGAACTGAGCCTGAGACCAAAACCCTCCGAACTCAAACGTGACGCAGCGTCTCCACGTCACATGATCATCCCAGCCCCAGGCCACATGACTCACTGGGGTCCGTTGCCTACGGCAACAACACTGTGGTTTCACTGTAAAGACACAGCGTGGGAAAAACAAACCGTAGTGTGGCTTTTGTGTAAGAAGAGACATGAATCTAACTGTGATCAATAGATCCAGACAAAACGTGTGGGGCACAGGCTGTGTTTGTGTCATTCTCTGGTATTTTCAGGGCTGTCAAAAGTATCGAAAATCTGATATTAACCGATACTAAAACTAGTATTGAAACTAGATACTCATTTGAGAAGGTACCCATAATAATAAAAAAGTCCCATTGACAGGACAGAAATGAACCTTTCCTGAATGTCTTTAGAATGATGTTGAGATGTATCAGAACAAATGTCAGAGCACATAGACTAGTATACACACATGGACCAACACGAACCTACTGCACCACTGACCATTACACACATATAACACACGTAGAATAGAAAAGAAAGTTCTACCATTTAATGTGGAAAATCACAGTATACTGTTTAAAGAAGGAGTGTTCTTATTATCATAATGGTATCACAATCAGTACTGAGTATCAATACTAGAATATAAAATATAGAAATGTTTTAGTTAGTTTGTTTGTTTGTTTTTCCCTGATCAATCTTATCAGTGACAGGGTATTGATCAAACCACATCACAACATCTGGGAGGGCATCTGACACACAGGGATACAGGAGAATGGGAGGATGCTGTGGCTCCGGTTCTGACTAAAACTTAAACTCTGTTTGTCCTGGTTTAGTCCTGGTTTAGTCCTGGGTTAGTCCTGGTTTAGTCCTGGGTTAGTCCTGGTTTAGTCCTGCACTCTTCTCTGTTACATTTAGGATGATTGTGTTTGATTGGTTTGTGTGTGAGGTGATTGTGTTTCTTTCAACACTTGTATGAATTGTGCTCTACAAACAAACTTGCGAGGGCATCTGGCACAGCGGGAAACAGCAGATGCACATTAGCCTGCCAGTGGATGTCACAGTGAAATATGCTGTAAATCAGGCTGGTAAACAGAGACGTGGAACAGCTGATCAACATCAGAGACAGATTTAGAAGAAAACTAAAAATAGAAACACTTCTGCTCTTGTGCAAAATCACAGCACACTTCCTCTATACACACACACACACACACACACACACAGACACACACGCACAATTCTTGCGTCAATTCTTCTCACTTGTCTACATAGAGATGTGATTTTTTTTTTTTTTTTTCCTGGAATGTTCCACTATATGGCATTAAACCTCCTGAGTGTATGTTGCATTTATTTAGTTGCATTTAGGGCTGGCCTAAATGCCATACTGTGGAATATTTCAGGCAAAACAGTAACATTTCCATCAAAATGTTACTGCTTATAAATGAAACAGGTCCACTGACTTCTGCTTTAGAAAACTGGTGTCCAGTGAGAGCTGACGTGGCTGCAAACGTCATGACAACAAAGCGCCGCATGGACCCCTCCTAAGGACAGAACCAAACCAGGACTAAACCAGACTGTAGGCCCTTCCTGTGGAGAGCTGCACATCACACTAGAGCAGAATTTTTATTTATTTTTTTACATTTGGACCAAAATGAAGATGCGACATTGCTCATTCCTATGAGTATCACCCATGAAGAACATCAAACTGGAGAAGGAAGTGTGTACGTCTCAGTGGGCGTGTACGAGTGGAGCTGAAAACAGAGGTAGATAGGCAAAATGGCGTCTTGAAAATAAGCACTTAAAGATTCCTCAAACATGCACGAATCACTGCAAATACAACTTCAGAGGTCAGTGAGAAGAAACTACTACTGGTTAAAAGATCTAAAAAGTCAATTTCAGATTTAACTGAACTACATGTTACATCAGAAGCACACATAATTATTACTTCAGGTAGAAGTTCACGTGATGCCACTCGAAAACCTAAAATTGTATGAGACATACAATCACTTTAATGGAGCCAATCAGCCAATCAGAATCAGTCAACATGGCGGCATGGATTCTTTTTTGTCATGTGGCCTCAGCCTAATGTAGGATATCGAAATGTAAAAGGTTCAAAAGCCATTTCCTCTCTGTGTCCTTGGTGCAGTTGTGTCAGATGCCCTGCCTGCACACACAGCTCATTGTGGTGTCCTCTCCACAGCTGTCGGCCCCTCCCCCTCGGCTCCGTCCTTGTGTATGGACCAGGACAGTGTATTCTTTGTGTCATATTTAAACTCCACCTGTCCACACACATGTTCACACACATGTTCAGTATTTATAGAATCCTCCGGGGGGCGCTCTAGAGCCTGTGAGTAAGAATAGCATCAGCAGCTGGCCCCACATGTGTTGGTGCTAAAGGTTCTGAGTCCCTCACTGTTTCATGGGCAGATCAAAACTGTATTTAAATCAGATCTATACTCTTTGTGTGTGTCTGCTGTGTACTTCAAACCTCTGATCCTCTCAGGATGTTATCATTTGGACATTTTATATCGATATTAATCTAAAACCACTTAAGAAAAGAAACAAGTGCGCTGACTTCTGCGTTAGAAAACTGTGGTGTCCAGTGGGAGCTGACGCAGTCTTAAACGTCATGACAGCGAAGTGTCACATGACTGCACAACTCTACCGAATCCAACGTGAATCACCGATTCAAACATAAAACTGGAGAAGGAAGTGAGTACTTTACAGCGGGCGTGCACCAGTGGAGCCGAAAATGGTGGTAGATCGACAAAATGGCGTCTTGAACATAAGCGAATTAAGATAACTCAAACATGCACGAATCACTCCAAATCAGAGTGTTCAGATGTCCCTGTTTACCCGGGACAGTCCCAGGTTTGAATCTGTGTCCCCTGCCCCAGCAGATTTATACAAAACCACTGATTTGTCCCAGTTTTATACAAGAAATGTCCCAGGTGTCCTTATTTTTGACCAATCTGATCCTGCCAACAGTAAAGAGAGACATAAACTGTCATTTGTTTAGGTACAATACAAAAAAAGTTGCTTAAAAACGACTAAAACACAAAGAAAATGTGACTGACTCATATACTGACTCATGTTAGAGCCGAGTGTAGAACAATTTCCCTTAATTCCACAGTCAATTCACAATTTTATTATTACCAACCACCACAAACTGGGGGTGTCCAGTTTTTTGATTTTGAAAATCTGGTCCCCCTGCTGTAAATACAACTTGAGGAAATGGTGAAAGGAAACAATGTAGAACATAGAAGAAATGTACTGCAATAGAAAGTACAGTTACTTGCTCTCAAATGCAGTGAAGTAAAGGGAAAAGTTCCACCACTGATTATTTTAAAACAACAGGACTTTTAGTTGAGTTCAAAATGTGGCCACAGCAGTGTTTTTGAGTCTGATCACAAGTTTGCATTTTTGGAAAAGATGAATGTGATTACATAAAAAATAAATCAAATAAAGGTCTGTTATTCCTCATGTGATGCAGACACAGCCGCTCAGAGGGAAAGTCTCACTTTGGCTCGTGTTCCTCGGTCAGGAGTTAGTCAGCAGCGCCTCACAGCGAGAGGGTCCCCGGGTCTGTGTCAGGAGATACAGTCAGGTATTCAGCTGCACCATTCATTGTGATCAAAAGTCTGTTAACATCACCTCACAGCAAGAAGGTCCCTGCTCTGTTCAGGGTTTGCATGTTCTCCCTGTGTCTGTAGGTTCATAGTTAGAGCTGTCAAGCTAGTAGTAGTAGTTGTTGTAGTAATAGTAGTTGTAGTAGTAGCAGTAGCAGTAGCAGTAGTAGTAGCAGTAGCAGTAGTAGTAGTAGTAGTAGTAGTGAATAACATCATGCTGGAGTTAACCGTGGTGTACAGCTTTTTTTTCTCTCTCTGGGTTACTCTAGAGCAGGGGTGCGCAATACGTCGATCCCGATCTACCAGTCGATTGCCAAGGTCGTATGGGTAGATCGCCGTGTCTCGTCTCGGACTCGATTGTGTTTGGATTCGGTCTTGTCTCTGACTCAAGGTCTGACACTCAACAAGTGCGATCATATTTCATTACGGCTGCTGCTGTTGGTAATAAACTTATACCAGGGTGCAGGAGCGTGTGGGGCGTCTCAGGAGACTCTACGGCACATCACAAATACACACACTCCCTATGCACGGGTCGTCTGCAACAGCGTGTGCCCTCGTGTACCAGCGTGCATCACAGAGCAGGTTAAACTTCCTAAACATCCTACCTGTCCATCTGCCTCACGTCTGAACGCCGCCCCTTGCCTTTTCACGCTCTCACCTTCCTGCGTACAGCAAACACAAGCTCCTTCCACACTGCGCACTGATTAGAAGAGCAAGACGAAACGTGAAGCAAAAACGAGTCTAAATTTGTGTTACAGTGTTGGCACAAAACAGGCCTACAGCAGAGAGCAGATCTACAGAAAAGACCTACTGCCACATTTGGCTGAAGTTTGCCTAACAAAAGTGCACAAATGCATCTGTGTTTGTCACGATGTGCGTTTGGTTTGGTAAATGTGCAGAGGCTGGTAAATATCACTGCAAAACCAGAAAAGAATGCAACTCCAGTTTGGAACTTTAAAAAACAGGTTTAAAAATCTTCCTTCACTTTTTTCACAGTTGTAGTTGTGTAAAGTGCCAGAGGAAGTTCTCTGAAAGAAGGGGTTCTCAAACTGTGGGCGAGGGTCCAAAAAAGGGGCACAGAGTGTTTCAGTGCAGTTTGCTTGGCTTTGTATTAGCTAGATCATTTGATGATGATTTGGTCATTTTGTAAGTAGCTCGCATGCTGAAAAAGTCTGAGCACCCCTGCTCTACTCTAGACTATAATCCTAAAAAAAGAAAAAAAAAAAAAAGTAATAGTAGTCCTGGTAGTTGTAGTAATTATGGTAGTACTAGAAGTAGTAGTAATGGTAGCTGTATTAGTACGTTCTATTTTAGCTCAGTCTCTTTCAATACCTAAATTTACTTTGTGTGTGCAAAAACACAACCAGAGAAAGAAGGAAGTGAAACTTGACGAACGAGCAATAAATAAACCAGATGAAACAAACCTAATTCATCTCAATCCATGGAACAGACATGAGACTGTGGGTTAAATGCACCGGCCCCTCATTCCATGGGGGTGTGATGCTAACTGCAGGCACTGTTCTGTCTGAAGCTGTTACTCAAGTTAGATTTTAACTGAGTTACACATTTGTCAGTTTGTTAGTTGAAAATCAAACTCCTAAACAGGATCATGGACGCTCTGACTGTTTTCAGACATCTACAAACATATCAGGCAGTGTTTACTATTATGATCATTGTGTCACCATGGTAACAGCTGACCATTCCACCATAGACATACATGTAGAGCACCTCCAGCATGGTTTCAGTGCAAGTACTGATATGAGGAGAAAAACTGTGATATGTGGTTATGGGTCATGTGAACGTTCAGACTGTTACTGTCACGCTGCTTTGAGGTTTGAAAAAATGTCAGTAAAATGTGGAGAAAAATTTCAGTAAAACAGGTTTCATCTGTTTGAGAGATGTGCCTCGTGTGATCGACAGGTGAGTTCTTATCTGCCCAAGGAAAGACTTTTACCTTTTACCCAGCTGATGATTTAACACTATAGTTTTTCCACTACGCTCGTGGCCTGGTTTGAGATCAGGGCCCTGATTTGAGATGGGAACACTTGGACGGTTTCCTAAAATATTGTCCAAATTTCCAAGTAGGAAATTCCAAGAAGTAAGAAAGTTTAAATTTACAAGTTGGAATCATAGAGTGTATACATAGCTAACGCGTGTTCCAGATAAAAGTTCACTCGCGGCCCTTCCGGCTCCTTCTGACTCTGGCTCCCATTGACTTCCATTGGAATATTGTGGCTCCTCTCTCTGTACCTGCTGCTGTGAGCCTCGTCTTTTTGGTCTTAAAATGTCTGTATTAACCTGCAACACATGATCCTGGGGTTTGTATTTCACTATCTTGCCTGTTTAAAAAATCCTATTCCTGATATAAAACCTGGCTCCAGTTCCAGTTGGAACTCGGATAGTCCCACCTAGGAGGACACCTGAACGCACCATCACTCTGGTTTGTTCCATCAGCCTCAGGTTTGAGTTGTAGTCTAAACCTGTTCAAAAGAGTTTACCAAACTGTGCTGTTTAAAGTTCAGTGATGACAGATCACACTTTCACATGTGATCATCATAATATCATTTTTTGACTCATTATCTGACTTTGATGTTTTGAATTGATTCTTAAAGGTCCTGAGTCATGTTAGAATGTTGTTCCCTCTTCAAGAACACAACCAGAGTTGTGTTTTGTTACATTCACATATGTTTGAGTAACACTTTATTATTAGTCTGTCTACATTATTCAAAATATATATTTAAAAACACAGTGGAGCACTTCCTGTATCACCACATGACATCACAAGGTGGAAGAGAGTGTTTTCTGTTTGAGAGAAGAACTCAGTCTAAATGTGCAGGTTTGTGTTTTAAACATGTGAATGAAACAAAACACAAGGTGTTTTTTTCCAGGTGTGTTTGTGATGAGGAAACATTAGAACATAGATCAGAAAAAGGCTGGTATGGCACTTGAATCAGATTCTACAGCTCTACAATATTACAGTACACAGTCTACAATGCTCACTTAAGTTACACTATTTTGTTTAATTAGACAGCTTAAGGCAGGCATGTCCAAACTATGGCCCGGGGGTCAAATGCCCCCCTCAGACAAATTTTTCTTGGTCCTGAGATTTCCAGGAAAATTGGCCCAAATTGGCCTTGCATCAATTAAAAAATATTTTTTACTGCAAGTTTTTTGAAACTCTATCTTGATAAAGCTAATATTTCATATTTAGTGTGTTTTTAAAGATCTTAGCATGAATAAAGACTGATGGCTTATTCTAACATGTTAAACATGCACATATTTCAATTATTCCCTGAACTGAGCATCAGTCTACGGCTCTCGATCGGTCCTCTGCTTCGTCTGTGTTTAGATATGTGGCCCTAGATGAAAAAAGTTTGGACATCCCTGGCTTAAGGTATAACAGAATAATGCAAATATAAAGCACAAATTACAAAAAGATCATTCTTTTATAGACGTTTATTTTATTCTATTTTAATGAAAGGACACTGCATTACATCATAGTGCAGATTGTCCTCTTTGAACCAGGTCTAAACCAGGTTTAAATCTAGTCTAACCCAGGCCTAAACCAGGTCCTTTAAGTTGACGACCGCCCAGCGAACTGTTGAGCCCTGCAGAGAACCCTCCTCGTCCAGCTCCATGTATCATCACCCCAGTTCTTCTCCCTGTAGTCCTCATCTTTGTTCAGGAGTTCCTTTATATTGATGGCTGTCCAGGGAATTTTCCAATCCTCCTCCAGGTCCATGGTCTCCTCTGGCATGTTCTTCTCCATAGGGTCTTCATCCAAATCATCATCACTGTCTTCAGAATTGTTGAGGAGGTCCTTTAAGCTGACAGAGGTCCAGAGCATTTTCATGGTCTCCTTTGGCATGTTGTTCGAGTGAGATCTTTATCAAACGCATCAACATCGCTGTTATCACTGTTAGGGTCCTCTGGGTTGGCAGACAACCATTTCATTGTTTGCCCAAGCTGAGAATCATGGAGGGAGATTTCCATCTCTTCTCTCCCCAGTCTATTTTCTCATTTGCCTGGTTCTTAAGGTCTCCATCATTGTTTAGGAGGTCCTTTATGACCACAGGTGACAGTTCAGTGGAACATAGATTGGTGAGTCCTGAATGGAGCTTTCTATCTCCTCCATCTGCTCCAGGTTTTGAGGAACATCTCCTGTCATTTCCTGGTTGTTTTTCTTCATTCTGTTCACAACTTCCAACAGCGTGCTGGTTTTTACTTTGCTGTTGGTTGTGAAGATTCATGTTTAGGTACAGAACCTCGGTCAGGTCCTTGATGAGCTTCTCAGTCTCCTGTCTATCTCTCCCCCATATCAGACATTGTCACAGCTCTTTGCCAATAATAGCTCCATGTTTTCATCAAAGCTGGCTTTAAGTCCCATGACATCTTTGAAAATCTTCTCTTCTGGTTGGATAACCTCATTGTGCAGTATCTTGTTCTGCTATAGCGCCCCCTGGAGAGACGCCTCCAGACACTGCACCTGTTTCTCACTGAGGTGCTGCATCAGTGTTTCGACTCAGAGAGCTCAGTCTCTTTCTGAACTTCTGAGCTTTGTGGACTTCAGCTGTTCATTCAGTGCAAAGTTGATCTGACTGTTCTTCTCGAGGTCCTGGAGAAGTCTGAGATTGTGGTTTCTCTCTCTCTTTAACTGAGACTTCAATCTCACAGTCTCTTCCTCTTTATGCTCGAGGTCTGACTGGAGCTGGTTTTGACTGGCATGTTGGACAGAGATCTTTGACAGCTCCTCCTCCCACAGTCGACACAGCTCCTGCTTCAGTCGCGAGGTGTTTTCACACCTTTATGATCATTGTGCAATCTGAATCAGTGTTGAGTATTTAGTCTCAGCCTTAGTTCCTTCGTATGGAAGTCGAGTTTGACATTTTTACATTGTGACTAAACTATTTTGATGAAATACCTACTGAACTGTTTTCACTTAGATTTGCTGTGAGAAAGTGTCACTTCTGTGTAAATGTACTGCGTTTTTGTGGTAAAACTACACAATAGTACACAACAGTACTACAGTGACAGGAGTAAAAGTGATAGCAGAGTCCAAGGGGTAATTTTACAGTGAATGTCTGAAACAGGAGCAGACGACCAGAGGGCAGAGGGGACAATAGTGTTAAATTGTTTATTTTAGTTACCATGGATACCAGAAAATCTAATCTATTCATTGCAAATATAATCCAGGACTAAACCAGACTAAAGCAGGACTAAAGCACAAGTAAACAAGGATGAAACCAGGAAATAAGTAAAACTAAACCAACACTAGGATCAAATCAAATTACTAACCCATGACCTAACAGCACATGTCCAGACATAAACCAGGACTAAATCAGGTCTAAACCAGGACTAAACTAGAATGGATCAAGCCTAAACTTTAGAGACTAACCTTGGACTTAACAAAAATAAAATCAGTACTTATCTAGGCTAGAATTTAACCAAGACTAAACAGGGTGAAACCAGTCAGGACTAAACCAGGACTAAACCAGGACTAAACCAGGAAACCAGGTCTAAACCAGGTCTAAACCAGGTTTAAACCAGGTCTAAACTAGAACTAATCCAGGTCTAAACCAGGTCTAAACTAGAACTAAACCAGAACTAAACCAGGTCTAAACCAGGTCTAAACCAGAACTAAACCAGATCTAAACCAGGACTAAACCAGGTCTAAACCAGGTCTAAACCAGGAATAAACCAGGTCTAAACCAGAACTAAACCAGGTATAAACCAGGTGTAAACCAGGTCTAAACCAGGACTAAACCAGGACTAAATCCTGTAATAGTTGGACATGCAGATGACTTGATGTATTTAGATTGAAGTCTGGTCTCGTGTTACAGATCCACACATTGGACTCACTGTGTTTTTGGGGTCTGAGCCTCAGGAGGTTTCACTACAACAGAATACTACAGATACAGCATTTCATACATGCAGTAACTTTAGACTTCATAGAACTACAGATAATTCACACATGTAGTAACTTTATAGTACTAGAAAACCTGCACTGACCAGAGGACTGCTGCAGAGGGTCTGGGGACCTACAGGGGCTGCACTAGATGTTTCCATGTATTTGTGCAATATGTGTCTTTCCCCAGTACAGATCTACTGTATAAGCAGCTCATGAGGTCAAAATAAGTCCACTGTGTTCTGCAGGGATACTCACTGTACGGCTCATGAGCCACTGGTGGCCTATACCAAAACTAGTAACACAGCCAATATATTTGTTTAAATGTGCAGATAAACATATAGTGAACATTGCAACACAAAGTTCTGCACTAAGTATTAATCAAGGCTTAATTAATAGTGTTTCCTAAATGGGGTGCCATGACACCAGCAACCAGTGACACGGGGGTCCATGTATAAATGACCCATATCCGACCACAAAAAATATTTGAAAATATTGTACCCGACCCACTGCCTGACCCGCATTTTAAAAAGTAGAACATGTTCTTGATTAACATCATCGAAATAAAGTGACCAACATAAATAAAGTGACCGACATAATTAAATTGACCAACATAAATAAAGTGACCAACATAAATAAAGTGAGTGAAATGACTGGAAGAGCTGTGCTAAACTAGAGCATGTACTGCACTCGTACGAATTGCACTCATATGACCTGCACTCATATGTTCTCTGAAAGCATGAACCATCTCCAATGCGACACACACAGAACAGATCATCATCATCATCATCATCATCATCATCATCACAGAGAGAACACTCATATTCCAGTGAGTCATGTCCTTTAGTCCGACAGAAGCTGACGCATCAACGCACAAGGAAAGAGCTTACAATTAATGCAAATGAACCATGTGCTTTTAAGTTGAGTTTGTGTAAAAGCTGCATTAAACACATGGTAATGTCAAAGGGGCTGATGTGGCTCTAGAGTCATTATGGTTTATATGTTGTAAAGTTGAGTTTATTTATTCAGATTAGTAATAGTAATAATGCATGCCAGCTTCTGCTCATTCCCAGTATTAAGGTAAATATGGTTTTAACTGAAGATGTATTGGCTGTGTTTCTTTTTTGTGGGACATAAAAATGCATATTTGCAGAGGTGACTTAGTGTGTTGGTGTATATTGGTGTAAGTGGCTCTCCTCTTGATTTTACTCTTCCAGTGTGACTCTTGTGGAAAAAAAAAAAAAAAAAAAAAAACAGTAAGTATCAGTGGTGCACTGGTGTCTGCATTTCATTATAAAGTGTTTTACTGCCTGATAATCAGAAAGTCCATGTTAGCATGCTAGTTGTTGGTCTCTGAAAGTTCTGAATTCAGATGCTCAGAATGCAGAAGGCATGTGAGTCCACCTCCTTATCAAAGACAGATGTACTTTTGCTAAGCAGAGCTGGGTCTGGTCAAGACTTGGACGGGAGACCACTGAGAACACCACGAGCCACAGTGGGGTGCCAATAGCATAAACTGTTGTGTTCTTGGGCAAGGCACTTCATCCACATTGCCTAGTATGAACGTGGTGTGTGTTAGTGGTGGGAGGGGCTGATAGCACATATTGGCCACAATCAGCATTTTTTTCATTTGTACCAAAATGACTACACAACCCTGCCCAATCCTATGTGCAGAAAATCAAACTGGAGAAGGAGGTGCGTACATCACAGTGGGCGTGCACTGGTGGAGATGAAAATAGGGATAGATCAACAAAATGGGGTCTTGAAAATAAGAGATTAAAGATTCCTCAAACATACACGAATCACTCCAAATACAACTTCAGGATCAGTGAGAAGAAACTACGATAACATGGCTAAAAGCTCTAAAAAGTCCATTTTACACAACAGGTCTGATTTAAGATCATTTAAATGACAAAATGCAAAAGGAAAAGTCTGACGTGACATGAGCACTGTCAGCACACTGTAAAAGCTCTGACTGTTCAGTTGACAGAGAGACACACCACATCAAACACTACACTGACTACACATTAGAAAGTACTTATCTAGAACTTCATTCAGAGTAGTAGTACCTTAGTCACAGAGTAGACACAAAGGTACTAGTGGTAGTAGTTGGTAAAGGCAAATTTACACATCAAAAGTAGTAGTAATAGTAGTAGTAGCAGCAGCAGCGGCAGCGGTAGTAGCAGTAGTAGTAGTAGTAGTAGTAGTAGAAGTAGAAGTAGTAGTTGTAGTAGCAATAGTACAGGCAGTAAAAGTTGTACTATAGTACTACACTACTATACTACTAATATACTATACTACTATATAATAGTACTATACTACTACTATACTACTATACTACTATACTAGTAGTACTATTCTCCTATACTATACTGCTATACTACTACTGTATAGTAACTATAGTACTAATTGAGAAAGAAGTACTAGTTGACAAAGACAAATGTCTAGAGAAAAATGTAAACAATGGTGATAAAAACATGCTCCAGGAAGAACAGTTGATTGTTACGGTCAATTAAATTCAATCAACCAATGAACCTGTCCAGGGACGACAGGTGGATGAACACTGGAGCTATAACCTGATGTACAAACATCTCTCCTGTTAAGGTTCATGTTAAAATTGTGCACTGTCCCTGTCTCATTAACTACATAAATAAAAGTAATAGTAATAAAAGTATTCTAGTGGTAGCAAAAGCAGCAGAGGTAGTATTAGCACCATAATGTAGGGCTAAAAGTACAGAAATACTGCTATACAATCATATACAAATACCACGAGAGTAAATCTAGTAGCAGTATTAGTATTAGTACTACTAATACTACAACAACTACTGCTTCAGCAGTAGTTGAAGCAGTAGTGACTGTCATAACATTATAGTAGTCGAAATAGAGATAAAGATATTAATGATGTACACAATGGTAACAAGAGTAGTAGCAGTAGTAGCAGTAGTTAGAGGTAGTATTATTTGCAGTATCAGAAACAGTAGCAGCAGTACACAGGTCTTACCTGGTGAAGTTGCAGTTCAAGTGTCCCTCGGGTCTGTCATGTTCGTGACTCGGTCAGACTCAAACTAAACTCCACTCCGAAAACAAAGATAACAGAGTGCGGACGTAATACGCGCGTCACGCAGGTAAACCGCGCGCTCCTGTGTTCTGATTGGAGGAGCAGAGCAGCGCGACACCGGCACAGACACGCGCCTATGAGCACAGACACCGAGACAGAGAGAGGTGCACAGCGGGGAAAAGGAGCTCTGAGCCCGGGGAGGGAGAGAGGAGGACCGGGGCTGGAGGTGGAGACAGGGCGCCCCCTGCTGAGTATTAAAGAAGTATTACAGATGTGCAGTGGAAACAGACATTTCAATCATGTTCACGCGCTCATTAAAAACCTGATGAGAGTAATCTGATTTCTGACTGTCCATGTCTGTGCAGGTTTGGACAAGGACATTACACAAACAAGACAAACTCATGGTAAAGACAAAACTGAAGGAGAAAATGTTCAACTTTTCCAGAGCAGAAAGGTGAGTTTCTTCACAAGTCTAGTGTGACCAGACATCTCTAACCCGGGACAGTCCCAGCGCTGAGCCCTGTGTCCTCTGTCCTCTGTCCCAGCAGATTTATACAAAACCACTGATTTGTCCCAGTTTTACACAAGACATGCTGGTGTCCCTATTTTAGACCACAGTTTGATCTCTGACAAGTAAAAGGGGAGTATGTTGTCATTTGTTTAGCTAAAATACAGAAAACTGTGCTTGAAAATGAGAATAAGGCAAATATTATCACATTATCATTTTATTTATACCAACCATCTGAACGTTCCTAATGTTCTAATGTTCCCTCGTCAAAAACAGACCTGGAGTTGTGTTTTGTTTCATTCACACATGTTTGATTAACTCTTTATTATTAGTCTGTGTACATCTCCAAAGCTCAGAAGGGTCTGTTCCACCTTGTGATGTCATGTAGTGGTAGTTTTTCAGTGAACAGCTCTTTTCCTTTTAGTTCAGCAGAGATTAATGCCAGGTCTGAAATGATTCACATGATCCTAATGAAGGTGTATGGAGTTTGAAAACAGAGTGGAGCACTTCCTGTAATATTACATGTGAGTGTTTTCTGTTTGCAGGGTTTGTGTTTTAAACATGTGTGTGTGTTTGTGACGAGGAAACAACAGTAGAACATTGATCAGTAAAGAGTGTCATCAGGGTTCTTTGTGCAGGTCAGCTGTTTGTCTGTAACAAAAACATTTTCCCTCCGGGTCAGCAGTAGCAGTAGAGCTTGAATTTGATTCATTCATCTTCATTTCAACACTGAGGTGATTATAGGTGAATCAGCTGAGCTATTTGATGAATAGATTTGTAACTGTGAGCACAGATTTCAGTCATTTCCACCACATGTGCTTCAACTGAATGTTTTTAATTTTCAGTTTATATTTGAAGTCCTGACTCCTGTGAGCCTTTCTCACACAGACAAACTAAAGCGCACACTCCAGAGACATGACAACCCCTCACATATTTATACTCATGTGAAAAGGTCTCACGTCAAAGATCATACAGGTACAGCCACATGCACAGTCAGTGTGCCCCAGGGCAGCTCAGCACCACGATTATGGCAAACACTATGTACAAACAGAGTCATCAGACCTGCAGCAACATCCAAACAGTGCAAACCAGGTCCCATAACACACACAACAGCACAATAAGACAACAACACGATAACTGTCCAGTGTCCGGTGTGTGCTCAGATGTGATATGCAACAACAAAAAGCTGCAGTGTGAGTCCCATACACAACCCACTGTCCTCACAACTCCTGTTCTCAAATACACGTCTTGATTTCAGTTTTCTCTCAAATATAAATGCTCCATGACATGTCTGAAAAGTGAACTTTGAACAAAAACATCCTACTATTTCCACACAAACCATAATCAGTAATGCTCTGAACTATTTTTCCAAAAACATTAACAGTTCCTCTTACCTTTTTGAGTGAAAGTCTGTGTCCAAAATGGTGAGAAAACCTTTAAATATCCGGGTTTATTTTGACAAAGGAGCAGAGACAGAGACACACCGAGAGGCTCAGAGTCAAACACACACTCTCACTCTCACTGCTCGTCTACTCCTGCAGTGTGCTACTTTAAGAGACAGACAGAGAGACAGAGAGAGAGGGGAGTGTGAGAAAGAGAGAGAGAAAAAGGGGGAGCAGAGAGAGAGAGAGAGCGAGAGAGAGAGACAAAGACAGGAAGTAAAGCTCAAACAAAAGTGAAAAAGAAAGTTGTGCAGCGGACCGAAAGTTGCACTGTAAAAAACAAGACCATCAGATTCAAATATAGTTCAGACTTTGATTTGTTCTCTCAAAGTTTCAGGCTTTTTCTGATTATTTTGTCAAGGGTTTCTGTTGAAGCAAAAAAATAAATGGAACTCAAAATAAAAATGTAAAAATATTAAAGGTCCAATATTATACAAAATGTCCTCTTTTGAGCTTTAAGCCATGTTACAATGTTACAGACCTGGAGTTGTTTCATTCACACATGTTTGAGTAACTCTTTATTATCCTTTTACCTTTAGTTCAGTAGAGATTTCCAATTCCAGGACTGAAATGATCCAAATGATTCTAGTGAAGGTGTGTTGAGTTTAAAAACACAGTGGAGCACTTCCTGTATTATGACATGACAAGTTTTTTCATGAGTGTTTTCTGTTTGAGAAAAGAACTGAGCCGAAATCTGCAGTTTGTGACAAAACACAACTCTAGGTCTGTTTGTGATGTGAAACTACATATATCATTATATCTTAGATCAGAAAAGAATTTAATATAATTTTGAGCCTTTAAGAAAGAAACAAGACAATCAGAGTTCAGGTTTAGAAGTTCAAATGACTAAAATACATCTCAAGTTTGCAGTTATTGTTGAAAGTCTGATTTGAAGCGCTTGACTTTTATAGACACGTACATGTTGAGGCCGTGCGCCCTCTGCTGGCACTGTGGGCTTTTGTCCGCTCACAAATCATGATGGGTCCAACCTGAAGCAGAGGAGCTGAAAATGTACAAAGTCATTATAGTCCTGCACAAAATGAAAACAGTTTGAGTGTGACGTGTGCAAAGCCGTCAGGTTTTGGAGATGTTTGTGCTGAGAAAACTTTAAACTAAGGACTGAACTTCTCCTGCACATTTCCAAGGCCTGTGTTAGATCTGGGCTGGAGTTGTGCTCAGAGCTGATGTGTGCTGCAGGTCACGCTCTGCTGAAGTATCTCCAGACTCTGCAGTGATGATGCATGTGCAGCACTCTCCACCTGCCACACTGTGCCCACATCACAACACCACACACACACAATACTTCTGACCACACTGCCACACAATTCTGCATTTACATGTCTTACACCAGATACCAGCCCGCACGGAAACTCCTGCCTTATCCTCCTCCTATATACATATATATGTATATAGTGATTTTCTATCTCTTTGGAGGTAAATGAACACATGAACATTTAGATTCTGCTCATTATAATTTGTAACATGTTGTCTGTAATGGACACCAGGGACATTTTTGTGTTAAATTCACGTGAAGTTAACAACCTAACAAGAACAATTTTTATGATGATCAACATCTCTGACGAGCTCCTGTGCTTGCCTTAAAAAGTTTTTACACTCCCTTTTTTCCCAGCACTATTTAGGCAGAGGAACCTAGTGCCCCCATTAAGAGTCTATTTCAAAACACAAAAAGATAAACTGGTTAACTGGATGTTATAAAGGACACAAATGAATGGACCAGGTCATGTACGGAGAGCCGTCTCTGTGTTTCCTGACAGGACCCTGCCCAGCGCCGCCATCATGTACACGTCATGTCACTCTCACTCTGTGTTCAATCCTCCTGACTGTGTCTCATTCTGGAACAATGAACCAATTTAAGGAGAACACCTGAGAACACAGAGATGATCCCCTCACATGGTGATGGTGATGATGATGATGATGATGATGATGGTGATGACGTTAGAGAAACTTTCCAACAGTCATATGTCCACACAGTTTGAATGTTGTATTTTAATAATACAATTTAATTTTAATATATTTGTCTTAATTCCACTTTTTGTATATTTACTAAAGGAAGGAAGAAGTGTTAAAGCCTGCACCCCTTCCTCTGCTTTTTCCACACCCACACCCCCTCTCTCTCCACCCCTCTCTCTCTCTCTCATGTCTTCCTCTGATCCTTTCTTCTGTCTCTCTCTCCTTTTCTGTTTTTACTCTTTTCACTCTCTCCCCCGTCTCTCTTCCTCTCTTTCTCTGCTCTCTTTTCTCTCTTCTCTCGGGTCTCACCATAAAAACATCATTGGCTTGAGTGCTCAGATCCACTGAGCCACAGGTTGGTGGTTCGATTCCAGCTCTCACAGATGAACGCTGCTGTTGTGTCCTTGGGCAAGACACTTAACCCACCTCGCCCCCAGTGTCTGCGTACACTGGTGTATGTGTGTGTGTGTCTCCTCCTTCATCCTTACTTCTATCTCCTTTCTCTTTTTTCTAGCTCTGTCTCTCATCCCTTCTCTCTCTAATCTCTCTATCTCTCCGTCTCCGCCTCTTCCCTCGCTGTTTTTCGCTTTTGAAATTTTTCAGAGACGCAGAAGACAAGAAGCACCTGTCAATACCACAAACCAGAACTACACAAATACTACTACTATTACTACGACTATTACAACAACGACTACACAGAGGTACACCGCCTCACACAGCTGTACTCGGGTGTTACAGTCACTTTCCCAGAGCTCCACATTGCCTGACCCCGAGGGGAGGGGGCAGCAAATATGAGTCACAGACGGGAGGGAAACCGGTTCAAACCTCCAGACCTGAAAACATGCTGCTTTTGTGTCACTGAGCAAAACACTAAGAATACTTGACCTTCCTAGAACCAGCAGGTGTAAACCAGGTCGAACACAGAAGTACAGATGTGGTCTGGACCTTTCACTGGAACTTATGACGAGTAATACACGTACTACAGAAAAATACACGTACTACAGAAAAATACAGGTACTACAGAAAAATACATGTACTACAGAGGAGTACATGTACTACAGAAAAATACACGTACAACAGAGGAGTACATGTACTACAGAAAAATACACGTACTACAGAAAAATACATGTACTACAGAGTAATACACGTACTACAGAGAAATACATGTACTACAGAGGAATGCATGTACTACAGAGTAATACATGTACCACAGAGAAGTACGGGTACCACAGAGTAATACATGTAGTAGCACAAAGTAGTACATGTAACACAGAGTAGTACATGTAGTAGTACAGAGTAGTACATGTGGTAACACAGAGTAGTACATGTAGTAACACAGAGTAGTACATGTAGTACAGAGTAGTACATGTAGTACAGTTGGAGAAGCACAGCTCTATGCGACAGGATGAAAAAGAAAACAAATCCATGTTGAAACATACTACCTCACACCACAAGGTCCCTGGTTCAGTTCCTGGGTCCTGTGGGTCTGTGTGGAGTTTACATGTTCTCTGTGACTGTCAGTCGGCCAGTTGCAGCATTTTGGACTCCTGCAGGCGCCGAAGACAACGTTGATCTAGGCCTACAGAAAGAGAGCTGAGAGTCCAACCTCGATGTAATAAAAACCTCTAAATAAAAGGGAAGCTTGGGTTTAAAAGATAAGGGTCTCGGGTGGAGATAGCTCGCCTTCAACACCTCCAATTTGTTTAGCAAAGTTGAACAAAGAATCAAAAATCACACCAATCATGTTTTTTAAAATTGTTTTACGTGGACACTGCACTAAGTTCTAAGGGGCCCAGTAACTCTCCATCTTTCTATTAGCCAGGGCGGTTTGGCTGCCTCCGATGCCCTCACACTGCTCCAGACGTGAGAAAAGCCCTGCTCCACCGGATCTAAAACTGCTGTGACATCTAAAAGTACAAGAACAAGAACTGCAGCTTTACCACAATCAACAGCTAAAAGCAGGACATTAAAAGATTTTAAACCAGACTGAAATTTCTTCCCAATGCCACACTGTAAACCCGAACGTTCAAAGTAATTAAATAGAAGAAGTTGTGTAGACTAAAAGTTTTACGAATTATCCTTAATTAAAACTTAACTGTGTCAAGTAACATGTTCTTCTTTTTGAGTAATTTTAACTCATATATTTTGATTAAAGGGGAGTACTGTGGGCATAAGTGAGGTATATAAAGTCAAGATAAGACTGGAGTTGATTGTACACAACTTTCTCTAATGTCTTTGATAAAAATGTAAATTTGGAGATTGGACTGGGCCTCAGGGTTTGGACAGGAGACCGCTGGGAATATCAGGAGCAGTGGGATCCCAATTCTCTCTACAGTTTAGAGTCCAGACTGTATAACAAAGTGGACATCACTCACAGTGTTCAGCTCCAACCAGATGAAGCTCATCGCGGTCAGCAGTCATAGCAACTAATCTGCCACCAGGGACCATTTGGAAATCTGAGAGCAAAACCAAAGAACCAATCAGAAGCAAGACTGTTGAAGGTAACCCTACTTCCTGCTCACACTGATATGTTCATATCTTGATTTACAGACAAAATATCAAAATAAAACCCCCAGGACCGTTTAGAGTGGATCCAGACCAACATTTTATGACCAAAATGAGGAGTCTGACACAGCAGTTACAGAGAAAGGGGAGGTGGGTGTCAAGTGCAACCACTCCTAGTGCATTACCTATGCTCATTCATACAGACATGGACAAAATAGTTGGTACCCTTCTGGTAATGAAAGAAAAACCAGAAATGGTCACTGAATTAACTTAAAACTGAGAAAAGCAATAATAAATAAACATTTTCTGAATAATAATCAATGAAAATCAGACACTGTTTTTTAATTGTTGTTCAACAGAATTATTAAGAAAAACAAACTAATGAAACTGGCCTGGACAAAAATAATGGTTCCCCTTGAAAAAATTGTAAATAACTGGACAATAGGGACATGTTAAACTTAGGTGTGTCTCTATTTGGTAAGACACATCAGCTCTATGTTCACAGACACAAAAATGAAGCAGACCAAGAAAAGAACACTGTCCCTACTGTGAAGCACGGAGGAGGTTTGGTTTTGATCTGGGGCTGTTTTGCTGCATCTGACACAGGGTGTCTTGAATCTGTGCAAGGTACAACAAAGTCTCAAAACTATCAAGGTATTTTGGAATGAAATGTGTTGCCTAGTGTCAGAAAGCTCAGTCTCAGTCGTAGGTCATGGGTTTTCCAACAGGATAATGACCCAAAACATACACAGCTAAAACACACAAGAATGACTAAGAACAAAACATTGGACTGTTCTGGAGTGTTCTTCTGTGAGTCCAGATCTCAATTCTACTGAACATCTGTGAAATGAGCTGAAACATGCTTCTGGAGAAGGAACTCTTCAAACCTGAGACAACTAGCGCATTTTGCGCACAAGAAATGGGTCAAAATACCTGTTGACCAGAGCAGAAGTCTCATTGACAGTTACAGAAATCATTTGTTTGCCGAGTTTGCCTCAAAACTTGTGCAACAAAATATAAAGTTTAGGTACCATAATTTTTGTCCAGGCCAGTTTGTTTTTTCTAATAATTCTGTTGAACCACAGGTGAAAAACAATGTTTGATTTTTGTTGGACAATTTTCAGTAATTTTTTTAATTTATTGTTGTTTTTCTCAGTGTCAAGTTATTTCAATGATGATTGTTGGTTTTGGGTACATGGTGTAGTCGTTGTGCCATTGTGTCCTCAGGCAAGACTCTTCACTCACATTGCCTAATATGAGGTGTCGTGTGAGTGTAGGTGGTCGGGGAGGTATATTACATGTATTGCAGCAGTTCTATAGTAGTGTATGTTTTGAAGTAGGTCGGCCGCAGCAGGTGTCCCCTGTTCAGCTGTGAAACTCTGCGGTTTTACTCAGAAATGCCCCAAGACTCAGACACAGGCAGGTCTCCTCCGCACAACAGTCTGTGTGAAACAAGCTCTCCACTCAGCCCAAGTGTTTGAACCTGCAGAAGAGGCAAAAACTGGACTCATGTAAGACTCTAAAACACACAGATTGTGCTTGTGTTTGCTCTGTACTTACAATCTATGACACCACTTCACCTGCACATGAGCACAAATCACAGTATTGATCTAAAACTAATTTGACTGTGGGCCGTCCTATGGAGAGCTGCATCACACTAAGTTATTTTAAAGGACCAAAATGACGACGCAAGACTGTCCAATCCTCCACGGATCACAGATTAAGACACTGGAGAAGGAAGTGTGTACGTCACATTGTACCAGTGGAGCTGAAAACAAAGGTAGAGCAACAAAATGGCGTCTTGAAAATAAGTGATTAAAGATTCCTCAAACATGCACGAATCACTGCAAATACAACTTCAGAAGATCAGTGAGAAGAAACTACTATGACATGGTTAAAAGATCTGAAAAGTCCATTTTGTAGAATCGGTCTGATTTAAGACTTTCAGGTATTACTCAAGTAGAAGACAAAGGAATGGTATACAGTGACTTGAGTAAGAGTAATTTAAGAGTGAATTAAAAAAGAACTGTTGGGATGTAACAAAGTCAATGTAATTTAAAGGACAAAGCCTGACTTTAGACTCACAGTGGGAAGAGGATGCGCAACTCTTACTCATGTGATGTTTCTGCATACACTGTGAATGCCTGTCAGCCTGTTCCTCTCACGCACAATATTTATCTGTGATTACATCTGAAAATGTGAGTCAAAGTGTAAAGTGTGTGGAGCTTTTTCCCGGGGGAGTGTCGGCCACCTGCTTGTCTCCATGGACATGTTATTGCTTTGCCTGGAATGTTCTGCAACTGAAACTTCACAACTGAGGTCGTGTCGGTTCTCTGGGGCTGCGATGCTAACTGAAGGCACTGCACAGTCAGTAGCTCTATTAGACTTTCATCTGAGCTTTATTTGAGCACAGTCTGATCACAAAGAGCTGATTTAGTTGGAACTGCAACAAGTGAGGATTTGTGCTGTTAAACAAGTCCCTCTTAAATCACATCACAGTCTCAAACTTGCATTACCAAACCAGTTGAAAACAGACGAACACTCAGACGATCACAGGCTCCTGATGATGTGCTCTTTAAATCCACTCCATTTATTTATTTTTTTTTTTTCAGTTTAAACGGTCTTAAAACTTTTTTGGCTGTTTTTGCAAATGTGCACTGTTGAACATTCCACCATAGAGATACATGTAGAACACCCCCAGTGTGATTAAGGCATCTATCTCCATGTAGACAAGCAGGTGATGTCACTAAGTTACAAGTCAGATCTGTGCACAGACGACCCGGACAATTTTGGTAACTGAACATATGAAAGATCATGAAGGTTTATGTCATATGTGGAACGTAACATCTCCATGGAGACAAGCACCAGGAAAGTTCCACAGGGCCTCTTTAGTGGCCTCCCTGTTGCCGTGGCGTTTCCCCCGCACACAGAGCGGTGAGAGCTGCACACAGAGACAGTGTAGGAGTCAGAGCTCTGTTCTAAATGTCACACTAAACACTGTGGTTTCCTGAACGTTCACCTCAAGCCCCAGAGCCGAGTCTGCTGTCGACCTTCTGTGGAGACACACGAGCTGAGCCACTCCACAAGCAAACACACCGAACTTCAAGAGAATATGAGCACCTCAGACAAACTGAAGGTCAACATCTGTGGAGCAGAGGTCAGAATATTTCTGAGCCTCGAACACTCGGACCGTGTTTAATCCATTCACTCTTTTTAGTCTTACATTGACTTTTCAATCTATAAAGTATTTTACATTGACCTATTTACTTAACTCTTATAGTGTTAAAAACAACACTCTCTAGTGTGGATAAAAGTGTCCACTAGAGTCGTTAACACTGGTGGTGTAGAGATTATAAAAGAGCACAGGAGGGAAAGAGGAGGCTGTATACTGACATAATAAGCATAAAAATAAAACATATTATTTTAATTCCACATAAACAGGAAGCACACGTTTGTGGACTTGATTATCACTCGTCTTGATTTTACGGACAGACTGTGGGTCATGGCGCAGGTCGTTTGTTTCACATCAGGACGAGTTTCAGTGTTTCGTAGTTTTACAGGACCGACCTGAGTGTGCAGTGAAAAGAGGGAAACTTGAAGGTTTGATTCTGTTCCTGGAGGAAACTGAGGAAATGTTTGTCTCACAGAGTTTCCACCAAGACTTCCTCCAAATAAAGACTTCAGACTGATGGACAGAGGGAGGAGGGAGAGAGACAGAGAGAGGAGGAGAGAGAGGAGGAGGAGGCAGAGAGAGGATAGAGGGAGAGAAGAGGAGAGAGTGAGAGGAGGAGGGAGAGGAGGGAGAGACAGAGAGAGGGAGAGGAGGAGGGAGAGAGAGAGAGAGAGAGAGAGAGAAGGAGTGAAAGGGGGAGAGTGGGAGGAGAGAGGGAGAGAGAGAGAAAGAGAAGGAGTGAAAGGAGGAAAGAGGAGAGGAGGACAGAAAGAGGGAGTAGGGAGAGAGGGAGGAGAGAGAGAAGGAGTGAAAGGGGGAGAGAGAGAGGGAGAGGAGAAGGAGAGAGAAAGAGAGGGAGGAGAGAGAGAGAAGGAGTGAAAGGGGGAGAAAGAGACGAGAGAGCGAGAGGAGGAGAGAGAGAGAGAGAGAGAGCAAGAGAGAGAAGGGGTGAAAGGGGGAGAGAGGGAGGGGGGGTTGAGAGGAAAAGAGAGAGAGGGAGGAGAGAGAGGAGAGACAGAGAGTGGGGGAGAGGGGGAGAGATAGAGAGTTGAGAGGAGAAGAGAGAGGAAGGAAAGACAGGGAAAGAGGGAGAAAGGGAAAGTGGAGGAGAGGGAGGAGAGAGAGAAACATGTAGGGGAGAGAGGGGGCATGACGAAAGAAAGACGGGGGGAGGAGAGGAATGAGGGGAGAGGGAGTGGAGGAGAGAGAAAGACAAGAGTTAGCGAAAGACAAATATAAATATTGTATTTGTCAAAGAACTAAACTAGACGAACTTTGAGCGTTGGTGATGAGAATTATTCATATAAAACAAATAAAAATCATATTCAGCTCACATTTTGAACTCGTCCAGGAGCCAAACCCAAATGTAAACTTTAAATGAATACACATGATAAGACACGGGGAGGGCATCTGACACACGGGGATATTTAGTTCTCAAAAAGGACATTATAATATCTAAATAATTAGTAGTTGATTTTTGCAGCAGTTTAAATTCCAGTGTGAGTTTCAGTGTTCATAACTGTGCAGACCTTCACCCAATAACAAACACCAAACAAAAGAGTGAGTTTATCAGGACTAACCCAGAACTAAACCAGTATCAGTGACAGAGACGGTCCCGCCCGCGTCAGACCAAAATACCCTCAGAGTCCTGGGACCACCCTGAGACCCGGGCGAGACCTGCTCCTTATCTGCTCCAAGATTCAAGCCGCACCCAAAACCAAAGTCCTGCACCTCAGAAGATGTCCCTAAGAGACCCCAGCGCTGCACATATGCCTGGATTTAAAGATGCACTCAGGAACTTTTCAGGTGGAGGAGCAGCCTCTGGTCTCCATGGAGATACAGGATTATTGTGTATATTATTATGTGCAGTCATGACACAAACACTTCCAACTTGATTCAGTATTAAGTCATAGATTTTGCAGTTGATGTCAGTGATGCTAACTGTAGGCACTGCTCTGTCTGAGGCTTTGTTATAATCTGAGCTGTTTGACAAAGAACTGATTTCTCTGAACCGCAGGTGAGTGGGTCTGTGCTGTGAACCACGTCCCTCTCAGATGACGAGCTCGTCCTGATCACAGCCTCCTGAACACGTGCTCTTTCTGACAACACATCAGCCTGTTTTACATTGTGTCACCAAGGACATGCTGAACATTCCACCATAGATACATGTAGAGCACCCCCACTGTGTTGTCACTGCAAAGAATCAATAAAGAAACAACACCAGAATGTTAAAACAAACCAAATATCAGATCTATTCCTGGTCTGGTTTACTGTGGGAATCACAACTGACCAAAACTAATCTAGTTCGGGGTTAGTCCCAGTTTAATTCTGGTTTATTTCTGGACTCGTGAGTCCTGATTTAGTCCTGGTCTAGACTAGGTCTAGTGGTTAAGTCTCTGTATAGTCCAGGTCTGGTTCTGACCTCAGTCCTGGTGTAATTGTACTTTAGTGATTGTAGTTCAAATTGTGTGAAAGTGGATGTGATCATTCTGACATTTGTTTGTATTATTATTATTATTATTATTATTATTATTATTATTATTATTATTTCTATTTACCTCCAGCAGGAGTTCCACAGGACTCTGTCAAAGTACAGAACGTTCTTCACAAAATGGACTCCTGTGAGTTTTGAACCACGCCTGTGCCCTCCTTAAAATCAGACCTGGACTTGAGTTTTATTTCACACAGGTTTGAGTTTAATTGTTTATTATTATTCTGTCTGCATGTCCAAAACTCCAAATGCTCTGTTCCACCTTGTGATGTCATGAAGCTCCTTTTCCCTTGAGTTCAATAGAGACTGGCAAAACCACGCTGATGATACAAATGTGAAGATGTGTGGTGTGTATGGAGATAATTAACAATATATGGGAGCACTTCCTGTATTACCACTAGAGCTGGGCATCATTAAGAAGTTACTATTTATTTCAAATTTCAAATATATTTCAAATATATTTCAAATCGATTTGATACGTTTCAATAAGAATAAAGTCTAAATCATGTGAGTGACACTAAAAGTCTTTGTTAAACCACATCTTGAGCAAAGTTCATATGAAACACAAACACTTTAATCACCAAAACTTTGAAAATATCAAATGTGTTACATAAACAAGTTTCCTTTGGGTTTTCTTTATTTACGTGTTGCAGAGGTGGAACTTGTGAGTCGTGACTGGGACTCGAGTCCGACTTGAGATTTTTAGGACTTGGGACTTAACTTGGACTTGAGGCCTGTGACTTGAGAGCCGTGATGCTTCTCCTAAAAAAATATGTTTTTTTAGAAAATATTTTTCTCTTTACAACTGAAAAATGTGGTGCTTAATTTTATAAGAACAAATTAGAACATCCCTCCCACTTCAGTTTGTAATATGCAGTAAAACAAAGAACTACAGAGAACCTGATCCTTCATGACAAAATAACAGTTATTTAGCACTTTTAAATCTGAATTATTTCTGTTTTTACTGTAATGATTCACACTAAGATCTAAGAGAAAAAAGAAAAAAAAAAGCATTTCTTATATAAATACTCAGTTATAAATATACTTGGACTTTTTAATAATAATTTACTTTAAAATGCATATAAATGACTTGAAGCTCAAAGCAGACGACTTGGACTTGACTTGGACTTGCCTGTATTTGACTTGGGACTTGTCTTGGACTTGAGGTCAAAAACTTGAGACGTACTTGAGACTTGCAAAACAATGACTTGGTTCTGCCTCCGATGTGTCGCATAAACGAGTTTCCTTAAACAAACAACAAAACTGTAGAGTAACTAAATAATTTAGTCAAACACACCAAAAAAATACTCTCGCCGATATATCGATACAGCAGCCCATGATATCAATACTGTCATCACAATAAACAATGTATCAATATTTTGATATTTTTGCACACCCCTAATTACCACATGACATCACAAGGTGGAACAGAGCGTTTTCAGTTTGAAAGAAAAACTCAGTGTAAATGTGCAGGTTTGTGAGTCAAACATGTGAATGAAACAAACACAAAAACTCCAGGTGTGTGCGTGTGTGCACGTGCGTGTGTGTGTGTGTGTGTGTGCGTGTGTGTGTGTGTGTGTGTGTTGTGCGTGTGTGTGTGTGTGTGTGTGCGTGTGTGTGTTTGTGTGTATGTGTATGTGTGTGTGATGAGAAAATGACATTAGAACAGAATTCAAAGAACAGTGTCATTTGAAGTGCACATTCAGCAGAGGTGTGATGATGTGAGTCGGGTCAGTCGGGTCAGAGCTGTGCCTCTGGATGGTGGTGTGAGTCGGGTCAGTCAGGTCAGAGTTGTGCTTCTGGATGGTGGCTCGTGCTCTGCTTGCGTGAGCTGTTATCTGTGGGGGAGCTGTTGGCTCAGGGCTGCTGGGTAACTGCCTGAGCCCTGGATCTGTCTGATAAAAACCACGACAGCGAACTCACAGACGAGCATCACAAACTTATCTCACGTCCAGAGAAAAGAGGAGAAAATCTGGAGAGAGCAGACTCCAGCAGGACACATGTGGACAGATAGAGAGGCTCACAGACCTGCTGCAGGCCCGGGCTACACCGGCTTCAGACCTGCTTCAGACTTGGTTCAGTCCTGGTTCAGTCCTTCTTCTATGGTCCTGGTTTAGGCTCATTTAGTCCTGGTTAAGTACTGGTTTAGTCCTGGTTTAATCCTGGTTCAATTCTGGTTTAGTCCTGATTCAGTCCTGGTTCAGTTCTGGTTTAGTCTTTGGTCATAGGTGGGTAGTAGAGACTTACTTACTTTATAAGTACTTATGTATTTTACTTACTTTGGCCCACTGTGGAACATTTCTGGTGTCCATCACCTGCTTGGCTCTGTGGAGATGCTATTGCGTTACGTGGATGACCAATTTACAGGTCAGATCTGTGGAGAGGCACCCCTGGAGCATCAGAATTATTGCAAAAAATTGTTTTAACGCTAATTATGCCATTAAAAAAAAAAAAAAATTCTCTACATTATTGGTCCTGACTTGGTTTGTTTTGGTTTAGTCCTGGTTTAGTTCTGGTTTAGTTCTTGTTTAGTTCTGGTTTAGTTGTTGTTTAGTCCTGGTTTAGTTCTTGTTTAGTTCTGGTTTAGTTGTTGTTTAGTCCTGGTTTAATTCTTGTTTGTTCCTTGTTTAGTTCTGGTTTATTCTGGTTTGGTTCTTGTTTGTTCTAGTTTAGTTCTTGTTTAGTCCTGGTTTAGTTCTTGTTTAGTTCTTGTTTAGTTCTGGTTTAGTTCTTGTTTGTTCTGGTTTAGTTGTTGTTTAGTTCTGGTTTAGTTGTTGTTTAGTCCTGGTTTAGTCCTGGTTTAGTTCTTGTTTAGTTTTTGTTTGTTCTGGTTTAGTTCTTGTTTAGTTCTTGTTTGTTCTGGTTTAGTTCTTGTTTAGTTCTGGTTTAGTTCTTGTTTAGTTCTGGTTTAGTAGTTGTTTAGTCCTGGCTTAGTTCTTGTTTAGTTCTGGTTTAGTTGTTGTTTTGTCCTGGTTTAGTTCTTGTTTAGTTCTTGTTTGTTCTGGTTTAGTTCTTGTTTAGTAAGTAAGTAGTCTGAAAGTAGTCTGAAAGTAGAAATGAAAAGGTCACGGGGTCAATCAAGGCCAGAGAGGGGGGACACTGCCCTCTGGTGGACTTCCACACATAAAGCAACATGATGCATGAGACATGAGTGAGCTGTAGAAACTGTTTCACTGTTGTTGTGTCACGATGTTTCAGTTCAGACTCTCTTGACTTTTATTTGACCATTTCTCTCAAGTGTGATGTAAACACGACTCTGAATCTCTGGGACTTCCTGCTTAACCAAAAGTGTACAAATAAAAATCAACTTCTTACCTGCTGGATTTGGGCAGCACAGAGTTAAACAGGAGAGTTAATGTCCTGCCTCACAAACCAAAGTTCCCAACTTTGATCCTCAGGCCATGGAAAGTATTTCTGTGTGGAGTTTACATGTTCTCCCTGTGTCTGTGTGGAGTTTGCATGTTCTCTCTGTTTGTGTGGAGTTTACATGTTCTTCCTGTGTCTGTGTGCAGTTTGCATGTTCTCCATATATGTGTGGAGTTTTCGTCCTATGTCAATGTTGCATGTTCCCCCAGTGTCTTTGTGAAATCTGCATGTTCTCCTTGTGTCTGTGTGGAGTCTGCATGTTCTCCTTGTGTCTGTGTGGAGTCTGCATGTTCTTCTTGTGTCTGTGTGGACTCTGCATGTTTCCTGTGTCTCTGTGAAGTCTGCATGTTCTCCTTGTGTCTGTGTGGAGTCTGCATGTTCTCCTTGTGTCTGTGTGGAGTCTGCATGTTCTCCTTGTGTCTGTGTGGAGTCTGCATGTTCTCCTTGTGTCTGTGTGGAGTTTGCATGTTCTCTCTGTTTGTGTGGAGTTTACATGTTCTTCCTGTGTCTCTGTGGAGTTTGCATGTTCTCCCTGTCTGTGTGGAGTTTGCATGTTCTCCATGTATGTGTGGAGTTTTCGTCCTATGTCGATGTTGCATGTTCCCCCAGTGTCTTTGTGAAGTCTGCATGTTCTCCCTGTGTCTGTGTGGAGTCTGCATGTTCTCCCTGTGTCTGTGTGGAGTCTGCATGTTCTCCTTGTGTCTAAGTGGAGGTTGCCTGTTCTCCCCATGTCTGTGTCGATGTTGCATATTCTCCCAGGGTCTTTGTGACGTCTGCATGTTCTCCCTGTGTGTGATTTTACCAAAAAAATAACTAACAGTTTTATGATTGTAAAAATTACATTCAGCCCCGCACAACTTTATTTAAATAATGAACACACAGGAAAATGCTGCTATGTACAACTGTTTATTTTTGATTTGCAAAACATTTGACAAAAATAACATTACATTAACACCAAATTTATAAAAGGAAAAAATAATCTTTGAAAAAATAAGAGACAAAAAAAATTTAATTTATTTTAGAATTTCAGGTGACATTTTTAAACATTTTTTCTTACTAATATTCAACGCCACGTCATCGCCCTCTAGTGGCAGATTGTGGCTATTACTAATCTAATTATTACTTTTGTACAATAAGTGCTTTTTGTTGGTTCAGGCAAATTTTCCTTTTACCTTTTACTAATAAGTGACGTTTTGGTTCACAGTGCAGAGTTTAACATTTGAAATCCAATCACATTGTATTCTAGACCCCAGTGTAAGTCAACACGGCTGCACACGCTTCACACCATCGCACACTTCAATTCAGGATCCAGGATTTTCAATATCACTAAAAATCTGATCGAAATTTCACAAACTAAGACTTTGCTTTGGTGATATGCCACAAATGAAAACAATGAACAATGCTGAATAGGTATCTTAGCCTTAAACTTGAGGTGTGGTCATTTGGTAGAAGGAGTATTTAGAACATGTTTTGGAAACTTTTGTCAAGACCAGTTTAGCAAACGTTAGCTAGTAGCCTGTTTACTTCCTGTAGCACTTAGCACTAAAGCTAAAGGCTAAATGGTCAAAACTGAAGAACTGATTTAGTTCAGCTAATTAATGCTTAATTTGTTACCATGGGACAATACTAGTATACAAAAAGAGCTTATAGGCAAGTTGTGTGGTTACAGAGCAAGTGCCCCTTAACCAGAGGATTCCTGGTTTAAGTTTGGGGCTGTATATTCACCATTGCGAGACAGGGAAATTCATTTGAAAGTAGATTTACGTTCTTCTAAGTGCTTCGTGTTTAAAAATATTGGTCTCAAATGCAAAGCGCACATCTAAAAAGGAGTTACAGTTAAGTTTTAAAGCAAAACTAAGTCATGGTTTCATCTTAAATGGTCGGTTAGTGTTAAAATGAATTGTTAAGGGGATAAAACGTCCAACTTCTCCCCCTGCTGGTCGTCTTTGGGACAAAAATCACAGTGTTCAAGTTAAACCATAACTATATTGGCTAAACAACACGCTAATGATATCTTCATTTGCTTTTTTGTCATTACAGAACTATGATCATGAAAATGTTACGCTCTGAAATGTAGGGAAACATACAACTTTTGAGTTTTAAAGAAAGAGTTATTATTTAGAAATGAACAAACTTTCACCAGTGTGCGTGTGCAGCTTGTGTTGAACACCGCAGGATCTTTACATCTTTGTAAGGGAAAATGTGATACAAATCAAATAGCCAATTGAATCTCTCGTTTTGGGACAATCCTTAGTTTTCCTTGGAAATTTTGAAGCCAATTTTAGAAGACACTTTTTCTAAAAAATGGCACAGCGCTTGGCTTGAAAATTTCCTCGGAATTTGATCACAAAGTGGATTCTTTCAGTGTTAACCTGAAGCAGTTTGACATGAGAGAAACAAAAATATAGAAATCCAAAATTCACCAAAAAAAAAAAAAAAAAAAGTAGTTGCTCAGTTATAATGAAAATAAAACTTGAATTTGATGGAATTTTACTGGAAAAAGCAGCGTTTAAAACTAAATCAGAAAATGAGGGGAGTGAGTAGTTTGGACGATGGAGGGTGGGGACAGATACTGGTCAAAAGTTTGGGCACACCTTCTCATTCTGTGTTATTTTTCTTTATGTTGGTTACCCTTTGCTTTGTGGACAGCTGCAAACCCTTGGCCCTCTCTCACTGAGCTTCTTCTCCTGAAATGGTTTGCGCTTCACAGTAGTGATGGGACAAGATATCACAAGACAAAACTGCTACGAGATTGTGCACACGTGATAAAAAAAAGATCTCTTGAGATTTTTTTCTTACTGAATTTAACTTTGGCTTGGATTAAAAAAGTGAATGGAAGCTGTAGTTCCAAAAAGTAGCACTACAATGACCGCTAGGGTATAAAATAAAAAAAATTGTGAAGCCAAAATTGCAAAATGGTTGCAACTACTTATTTTTTAGAAATTGTCAATCTCTTCTTGTCTCGTTCTCGTAGACCCAATCTCGTGGTGTGTTCGTCTTGTGAAAACTGTGTCTCGTCCCACGCCTACTTTACAGCTGTGTCACGTCAGAGTCAAGAAATGCCAAAAGTGCAAAGAAAGCAGTGAAAAGCAAAGGGTAGCTTAAAAAAAAAAAAAAAAGAGAGAGATAATGTAGTTATCTGATTTTAATTTTGCTTTATGATTTCCATGTGTGTCCATTCATAGCTTTAATGCCTTCAGTGGCAAAAATGAAAAAGTGTGTCCAAACTCTTGACTGGATGTGTAGGTGGCGCTGTAGTCAAAGAAAGAGAAGCACTGATGAAAAATGGAGGAAGGTCAAGTGGGACTGAAGAAGAAAAAATAAGATAATAAAAGAGGGTAAAAAGGAGCAGACAGGAGCAGAGACACCGGAGCAAAAACTGGGCAAAAAGTACCACAAAAGTACTATTACTGTTACTCTTGTTTGTATTTAAACTTCAGTTTAGTTACAGTCTGGTGATCAGTCTTTAAAATAACTAACAGACTCAATACTCAATACACATTCTGATCTCACAATGATAAAAACTCTCTTTCTTTAGACAATATATTGTGATTTTCCACATTAAATGGTAGAACTTTCTTTTCTATTCCAGTGTGTGTTATGTGTGTAATGGTCAGTGGTGCAGTAGGTTCATGTTGGTCCGTGTGTATATACTAGTCTATGTGCTCTGACACTTGATACAGCTCAACATCATTCTAAAGACATTCAGTTTTAGTATCAATACCTGTTCAAATGAGGATCTGGTTTCTTACTTCGTTTCAGTATCGATTAGTATCAGATTTTTAATTTCAATTCTAAAATGTCCTTATTACCCAGTTTCAAACTCCGGTCGTCCAATGTGCAGGCACTATTTTTGAAGAAACACTCCTGGTTTTGTTTAATTGTGCGTTAAAAAGGCAATGTTAAATCTGAGGAAAAAAAAATAAACAAAAAACGTTTATAACTGTACAAAAAAGAAAAAAAAAAAAAAAAGTGAATTACTTCATTTGAACTGGACTCTCCCAAATGTTTGTGAGAAATCTGAGGTATTCATTGCAGTTTTCATTCCATAATAAATACAACACGATACAAATACTTATTACAAAAGAGGCAATGCTCGATGCTAAAGCAAAACTCGGCTAAAAGAGGTAGTCAGTCCTGTACTTAGGTAGATAATGGTGGTACATCCATTTCATTAGAACTACATTGAAACGTATTACAATCCCTGTCCATGAGAGCTGGGAGGAAGATGGCCGATGAAGAGCAAAAATAACACGCTGCTTTGAATTTGACTTTTTTGAGTTCATTGTTTAAACGTTTCAGGATTTCAAATTGTTTTAATATCACTAAAAGATAAGCAGTTAAAAGTTCACTATGGAACTTTTCTTGCGCTGGTCTTCATGGAGATGTCATTGCTTTGCTTGGAATGTTTCACAGTACGGTATTAAACATTGCACTGTTAGGAAATACCTTGACAAACACGTAGCTTACTGTGAGCGGACTCGCCAAACCGCAGATCTGACCTGTAAAGTGTGGGATGCTTGTTTCTAATGATAGATAAGTGTAATACTGTGGAAAATTCAGTCAAAGCTTCATCACCATGACGACACTATGCAAAATATCACAGGGTCCACTGACTTATTTGATCAGGATGATTTCACCTTCTTCCATAAATTATTTGTCCATTAATGGGACATTTCAGAAACACTATACAATAACATGGGCACTTTCGGGCATCGCCATGGCAACATGATGGAAAACGACATGGGCCCCATAGACTGTTTTGACAGGGACCTGAGTCACTGTGTTAAACTTCACATTCTTTCATGATGCTAATCATTTTGACAATGGGAAATTTGTGGATCACCCCCATTAGAATAACATGGGCGCTTGTAAAAATATACTGTATATAAAATTCAAAATGCAGTATTATTTTTGCCGTTATTGATCCAGACAGGTTTTGTAATGATAATATAAAAACATGACAACAGGAAAGCTTGCTGGTGATTGTGTACCTTAAGTCAGTTCATATTCAGATATTGCAGGCATTGAATTATTTTGACGCCAATTCACAAAAATCCAAAAATTACAAAAAAAAAAATCAAGATTGAAACTGTAGATTTATTGCAATTTTTTGATTTTTGTAACTTTCTGGTTCAAGTTCCAATGTTAAAACCGCAACACAAAACATTCAGAGCAGCAACCAACTGAGGAGGCAGAGGATGTGGCCAGTGGCTTCAGTTAAAAAGTGATTTTTACATAAACCACGTCTAAATGTCCTCAGATCATTTCAAATTTATATTATTATTTCTTATTTGTGGTGATGGAGGTAACTTTGAGATGTTGTAATTTTGAAGATTTTCTGATTCAAAGATAAAACTTACACATACAGTTCACCAGTTACATTGGCTAAACCGTGTCTAAGTCAGGTCTAAGCCAAGTCTAAGTCAGGTCTAAACCAGGTCTACATATCACTATAGTCCTGTGACTTTGACTGCCATTTGAGTTTTTGTGTTTACTTTTGTGTTTATTTTAATATAATAAAACTATCTTTCTTCATATTTGTCATTATTTGTGGAGGGAACAGAATTTTTTTTTTGGACATTTTTCTCAACATGCACATTTTTTGGAACTGGTATTGCAAATTATTATTTTTTCAACTTATTAATTCAAATATGTAATGTCAAATTTGAGCTCTCTGGCCAACGTCCTCTGCATTTCTTGTTGTAAAAATCTCTTACCCTGTTCTTAAGTGTTGGGATCTGTCCCCATCTGGCACTTGCTTAAGAAATCCACTAATTCTCCCACTATATTTTTAAACATACGACATCAACCGCTCCAAATATAAAAAAATCTGAAAAAAAGTATTCACCGAAAGTAACCCCCAAACATGGACAAACTTCAAAATGATCAGTAACCAAGCACATCGCACAACTCCCCCTCTGGCCAACGAGTGGTACTGCCTCCAAAAGTTTCTACTCTTTCACAGCAATGACAGAGAATTTCGTCCCAGTAATTTCGAGATTTTCAAACTGTGACTAAACAAAGAACAAATCTGCAAATCATTTTAAAAAGCCCAAAAATAATGAAATGTTCTGAAGAGGCTGAAGGAGATATGGTTTTACAGTTCGTGTCACTGAGTATTGTGTGGATAAGTGGCACGTGTTTCCAAGATTGTATGGGCAAAATTTATTAAATTTTGAGTGTTTCCTTTGCTCTTGCCGCTAAGTCACTCCCCTTTCAGAGCGCTATCACAACACAATCAGAGTGCATCCCTCTAAAAACTCCTGCACATCGCATCAGCTTTGTCTAGTTGCTGTGTACAGTTTTATAGCCTGTTTTTTGTATATTTTTGGAGAATTGTTGTGTGGGGAGCATGGGTAACATAGGCTTGTGCTGCAATAGTGCCTGGGAGAGATCGCTAGATTACTCAAACATGCATGGATGTCATCTAAAACCTCTTCAGGCATGTTTGTGAGGAGAGAACAATGTTACTGCAGGATTGAAACCTCCATCTCTCTTCTCCTTCAGCCTCATTTAGAACAAACAGGGGCCCAAAATAAAAAACAACTTTAACCAAAATTTTACTACAAATTTACGCTAAATATTTCAAATTTCAATGATAGACGGTTTTAACTGCTTCTGTTCAATATCACAGTGATTTTTATGATCAGAATAGATCTAAATACACTCCCACTGAAAACTATAGACAAAGCTCTCGGCAACTTTTACCATCTCAGATCAGCCACAAGTCTAGATTCATCTCCTAGTTTCAACTTTGATCAGCAATCCAAAACAATCCAAGCTGCAGAGGCCACTTTATTAGGTACGTTATGTTCAGTTGAAAATGGTAGAAAGATTGCTGAGGGTCAGAAAGTCCTGGCTTAGTCCTGGTTCAGTCCTAGTTTAAGTCCTACCATTTAGAAAGTCCTGTTTTAAACCATTTTCAGTTTTACTTAGTCCTGCTAATTTAGACCTGGACCAAGAGTCTTGGTTATATAATCTAGTCCCAGTCAAGTCCAGGTCTAGTCCAAAACAATTTTCTCGATTTGGCAAAAGTCCTAATTCTAATCCTAATTTAGTCCAGTCCTGGCCCAGTCCTAGGTGTGCGCCCCTTTATCTGCCTGCAGCTGTTGTCCCTAATAAAGTGGCCTCCTCATTACTGGCCGTTCGTGTTCAGCCTTTTCGATGGACAGCAAAGTTACACTGTAAAACTCTGTAAAAATAGGCGATCTATGGCTTTTTTTTTTTTAGAGAGCAGCACGTTTAGCATGTTAGCTTGTCCTTGTTATTAAAATGAAAATAGAAACTCCGTCAAAACAACACACTCTTACATACAACATAATAATAATAGTGATGATTCAATATTGTACTTGCATATATTTATTTTTCCCGAAAATAAAGACGAGAAATCATAATAATAATCTATGTAGCCCTATTTACAGCGGCGGATTTAGCATACTGCTCCTTATATATTTATACCTGGTATTTACAGAAGAGCCAGCAGAGGGCGGTACACCTCAACATTGTTCCCAGTCAAAACGAAAGGGCCGCGTGATCCGAGGAGGTTTGTATACTGTATACGGAACTGCAACAATTCATGGAATTGCATCATTATTAAAAACGTCATATATGTAGAAAAACAATAAGAGCTTTTGCATCAGTTAGGCCAGGCACACGTCACACGCACAGAAGAGAGTGGGGAATTATGGGGAATTTCAGAAGTTAACATTTAAAATGTCAAATGAATATGTTCAACTGAAACAATATTAGGGCTGCAATAATGACTAATTGCCTCTTAAAATAATTGCAGTCGTTATCTGGACTGTTCAGACTCCAGAAGCCTTCACTCGCCACACTGACCACTAAAAGAGTCCCAATATATATTGTGTTATCAAAGTATCTGTAATGCAATATTGGCAAACACAATAATCAATATCTTAACCTTATTTAGTGTTGGTTTTGGCAATAGTTTACAATAATATAATGCAGCCCTGATAGAGTGAAGCGCTAAAGCCAGTACACTTTCTGTGACAGGGAAGGCATCTGAATTCACATAAAATGATGACAAATCTTGCGGTTTTCAAATTCCACTAGATAAATTAGATTTCTTTGGACATGTGTGGAAGTCCAATGTGTTTTTTTTTTTTTTATTTAGGACAATGTTATGTTATGAATTTTAAAAATGTTTACTGTAGACTAAGGCTAGTGCTGTTTTACCTTCAGTCCCTCTAACCTGGTTATAATCTTGGCTCAGTTCTGGTTTAGTCTTGCTTAAGTCAGTGTTTATTCCTGGTTCAGTTCTGATTAAGTCCTAATTTTGTGCCAATTTTGCATGACAATACTTTACACTTACTTATTTAGTCCTGGTTTAACGCTAATTTTAGAGTAATACCAAAGAAAAGACAGGTTTTAGACACGTGTCTCTACAGACTGTAGTCCACTTTTAGTCCCTGCTTGAACCTGATTTGGCCACGCTTAATAGAGTCTTTTATAAGATGAAGGACATCTGTCTTAAAAAGTAGCTGCTAAATTCAAAATCAGTTTATCCAAACCACATGATTAGTAATGATTATTCCAAAAAGTATATATGTAAATATGTATGCACTAAGTTTGGCATTTTAAATTTAACAACCAAATTCTTCCCCACAAAGTTCTAGATTTTGTGACATGCTCCTGTATTTTGCAAGTGATGTTTCACAAGTCAGACCTGTTGCATTCGGCCTGTAAAATATGCAAAAATTTCCAGTTCGAGTTGGCGTTTTAGCCCTTACCATTTCATAATGTTTACAGATAGATTCACGGTCTATGTCAATACATGAGTTAAAGGTGGTTAACAGTGCTTAGCGTTAGAAGTGGAAGCAATGAACCTATTTACACTCATTTCGGATAAAGAAAAGAAAGTACAAATAAATGATAATGCAGGCTTGATTTGAGTGACAGTTGAGAAGTCGTAGTGTAAAAGTTAGTGGTCACCAAAGCCACGCGCAGAGTCCATAAACAGATTTTGTTGAAGGTTAAATGTAAAAATAAAATTCCCGTTCCTTCATCGCGTTATAGGAGAAAATGGAAGAGAGCGAACCTTTGGCGACAGGTATTTGAGCCACAGCCATCGAAAAAAACAGTACGATCACAAGGCTGAATATGCACTGAAACCAGGGCTAAACCAGGGCTAAACCAGGGCTAAACCTGGGCTAAACCTGGGCTAAACCTGGGCTAAACAAAGGCTAACCCAATACTAAACCAGTTTTAAACCAAGACTAAACCCAGAACTAAAAACAGGTCTAACCAAGTCCAAAACAGGATTGATGAAGGTTTAAACCAAGTCTAACCTGGGACTAGAAGCTCTAATACAGGACTAAACCAAACAACAAAAGTTGCCGTTTTGGAGATGTTCTGACCCATTCTTCTAGATATGACTCACAGTTTTAAACATTGTCTAGATTAATTCAAATGACTTCTGAATAGTTTTCCCATAATATCCCATTTAAGAGGCACAGGCTTTCTTCACCTGTCTGTGGTCATAATGTTGTGTCCGATGGCTGTATTAAACTGTATACAAATGCTGCCTTGAGAATAACATGTAAAAATAACATCAGAACAGTTGTGCAGGCACTGAAATCCCAGACGAGCAGAGTGTCATCGGGACTGTGTGGTCTAACTGTAAAATAATGTCTCATACAGCGGCAATCTACAAATACAGTCTCATAATTAAAAAACAACCCAAAGAGGTAGGATAACAGAATGGCTGAATGAACTGAGCTATGTAGGTTGTGTGTTGAAACATGGACTTGTACCAAATCCATGTGTTTTTGATGTCCAGGCATTTTAAGCAGCAGAAGTTTGATTTTAAATACATTAAAATGTAAGTAGGCAGAAAATGTATAATATTGATATAATAATAATAGTATCTTATAGGACGCTCCCTTGGTTCCAGTGGTCCTCAAATGGCCTCAAATTGGGATCCAAATTTCTTTTTTTTTTTTTTTTTTTTTCAGCAAACATTTGACAACAACGATTTCTTTTTGGCAATTTTGGAATTTTTTAAACAATAAAAATGTATGGGTAGATTTTTAGGAAACTGTATTAAAAGTCAGTTAGAAAAAGTAAGATATTATTTGTAGAAAAGAGGATTTTACCACCATCAAGTTTGGGCCAGAAGTCTAAAAAATATAATGCAGTTTCAAGGGACTAAACCAGGTCAAAACATTTTTACCTGTTTTTTGGTATTTGCAGGAAATCGTTTTTAATACAAAATGTGTCCTTCTAAGACTTGATTTATCATCAGTGCAAGATAGGACTAAATAGAAACATAACCAGTATGTTATGTAATTTTGAAATTTAGAAATTGTAGGAGGAAGAAATTATTATTAATTTATTTTACTTCTATAGGGTTTTCACTTTTAAAACATACAAATTGCCATGTTACCTTTTATTGTTTTGAAAATGCTGTATTACCGGTATTCGCTAAAACATCATTTTTGATGGTCTGAGTCTCCCCTCCCATTGCTCTCTGAGCTAAGTCACTACCCCTTCAGAGAGACATCACAACACAATCAGTGTCCATCCCACTAATGAAACTACAGCAGGTTTGTGAAGTTGTATTGTTTTGTATGATACTTTAGTATATTTATGATCAAGTGCCTTAGGGAGCATGAATGTGCTATACATTTCACAATCTTACAGCTACAGTAAGGAGGGTTTGAATAGTGCCCAGGAGACATGGCTATTTGCATAATACCCCCACTTTAAGTTTTCTAGTAAGACAGCTAACGTTGGGCATTTTTGCCTTGGGATAACTACAAACATCTAGAATTTTTAACAAGATTTAAAAAAAAAAATACTAGATAAAACTAGTTAGGGTAGACAATCATAATTCTATAATTCTGAAAAGGGGAAAGAAAAAACTTAAATTTCAAACCAATGTCTGATTCGAAAATTGAAATTACAGCACACAACTGTAACATTCATATAAGTGCTTTAAGTTGATCTAATATATTTTATACATGTGTTTCACCATATTATCATTTCATGAAACTTTCTGGGCTGAAATTTTTAACTATTTTCCGATTTAGGAATTTGGTTCCCGGCCCACCAGTTGAGAACCACTGGTTTTAGTCTAACACATCATCAACTCTTTTTCCAACTTTAACCTAATTTCCAATAAAATTCTCAGACAAGACAAACATAAAGACTCTATTCCTATATCTCTCCTTCTCTAAAAATGAAATGTTGACTATAAGTAAATGCATGTCATTTATGTCAACCTCAAAACTCTGGTGAGCGAAAGAAGAACTTTTGAGTACATTAATTTGGTTTTTTTTCAATCAACATGATTCAAAGCTGAACTTTTTAACAAAACAAATTCAAATTTCATTTGCTGAAAATATTTTAAGAATGGTTTTGAGCAGATTTTGTGTTTAAATTCTAATAAAGTTCCTCTTTTAGATAAAGCTGTTGTGGTTTGCAGATAACATCTTAATGTATTTTGATGTTGTGATGAGGGCAGATAAAATTACTATTGTCAATATGCTGAGTTTTATTAATGAAAAGAAAATACCACATAAAACATGGGTTTCTGTCACTTCTGTTTTTTTTTTGGGGGGGGGTTTCTGTTATAGAAGCTATTTTGAGGACTTAATTCCAATTTTGTCCCTTTGAAATCCATGAATCCATGAGTCCCCCTCATCTGTGAGAGTAACGTCATCTGAAAACCACCAAAAACACATTTCATTATAGTCAACATTTCATTATATTTGAGTCGCCATCTTTTTGAATCATATATTTATATTTCTCACTGCTTTCCACACAGCTCGTCTCCTCCTCTGCAGTGAACCATGTGTCACCTGCCTGTAGCGGTGGCCATCTTGAAACTGGAGGTAGTTTTAGGAGACTTCGCTGCCGAACACCTCGAGCACAAGTGGGGTTAGCTGCATGCTGTGCTCTGGCTGAAAGGACAGCGAGCGGTACTGCTTTGAGTGCTCCTCATTGAGACTGCGCAGATCCGCTAGCTTCTGGATCATCTTAGCGTAGAGCAGTCTGCCTCCGGGGTGGTGCAGCTGGATGTAGGCCTGTAAGGTCTCAGACAAGCGGTCCTGAAGGGCCTCAATACGGGCGTGATCCTGGACTCCGGGTCGGTCTGAGGAGAAAGAGAGAGAGACACAGAGGAGGTGAGGAGGGGGAAGGGAAGCTACTCAAAGTGTTTGTACAGCATAGGCAACAAAAATACACTGCCTGGGTTAGTGCAACTGCCCCCCAACCTGAAGGTTAGGGGATTGATTCCAGCTCTTAAGTTCTGCTGTTGTATCCTTAGGCAAAAAACTTCAGCCACTCTGCCTAGTGTGGTTAGTGTGGTGTGTGAGTGTTGGTGGTTGGAGGGGGGCTCATTTCTGTCAGTCTGACGCAGGGCAGCTGTGGCTATAATAGTTACTTACCACCACTGAATGTTGAGTGAAGAATGACTACAGTGCAGCACTTTGACATTTAGACAAGTCTGTAAAGCGCATTACAAGTGTGAAGCATCATCGTGAAATAATCAACTAACAGGAGAAGTGTTGTGCCTCAAATGTACTGAGTATCTCTACGATCTGACCAAACTGCTGAGTCAAACTGCACTCACCAATGGTACCTTTTTACATATAAAAAGGTCAGACTCGTCACTCCAAATCTCCCACCATACCTTCTCCTCTCTGCTCTGGTGCATATAAATCTGTGTAATAGCTTTGAAATAATTAGGTCGACTAAAAACATTTGGGGAGGTTCAGACACCGCCTCCCTTTTGGACAATCACGTTTGATTCTGACTTGAGGCATGACGGAGGAAGTGGGGACCAGACTGATACTTTCACTTATTTTATCCTGCCAGCCGTTGATGGAGTTGATTTCACTCCCTTTGAGTTAGAATGAATTGTGTTTGTGTGTTGAAGTCATGTGATTTGATGTAATCTCAAATCACATGTGCTCTTCTAATGGCGTGCATATGTGCGTCCTCACCTCCTGGCCTCTCTGCATTGTTAATGAGGCGAACTGCAGATGAATGCGAGCACCTTGTTAGTCACAGGTGGAGGAGCAGCACATGTATAAAACATGGACTCTCTCCAAACGCTCTCACATGAAACAAACACTGTTCCATCACATTCAAATGAGGAACCACCATGTTTCTATGGTCAGACTTCCACTGATACTAACCCAAAGGATCCTATGCAGCTCATGATTTAGAACATAAGCTCAGATATACATTTAAAGGTCCTAGATTATACAAAATTGACTTTTGTGAGCTTTAAACCACACTGTAATCTTGTTACCTCCTCCAAAACATACCCAAATTGTGTTTTGTGTCATTCGCACGTTTTATTCACCTTTTTTATTATTAATCTAAAACCTAGATCTCCAGCGCTCATTATGCCCTGTTCCAACTTGTGATGTCAAGAAGTGATGGTGTTCAAATTAATAACTTTTACCTTTGTTTCAGTACAGAGGCAATTCCATGGCTAAAATTATACAAAGTAGTGAAGGTGTAAAGTGAAGGTGGAACACAAGGGAGCATTTCCTGTATTACAACATGACATCACAAGGTGGAACAGAGTGTTTTCTGTTAGAGAGTCAGCTTAAAAATGCAGAATTAGTTTGTTAAAGTGTGAATGAAACAAAACACAACTCCAGATCTGTTTGTGATGAGGAAACTACATTGGAACATAGATCAGAGAATAGCCTGATATGGGCCATTTAAAGGAAATATCCCATAACGGTACACCAATGATTTCACAATATCACTTCTAGTAATCTTGTGTAATGTCCAGTCTTATATTCGGAAGATCGGTGGTTCAATTGCAGTTTTGACCAGTTAAGATGTAATCGTTGAGCAAGACACCTCTCACCGTGTGAGGGGCCACTGGCACATATAAGTCTCCAGTTGTGGCTCAGGATGGAGTCAATCACCGAGTGTGGAGTGAATATATATTCACTAAATGTACATTTTCCAGTGGAGGGTAGCCAACTGCTTGTCTCTATGAAAGTGATATTGTTTTGTCTGGAATGTCCTAAATGGAATTAAATGTATTCATCTTGCATTTACAGTGGTCCCTCGTTTGAATTTTTTCAGCCAAATCTGAGATGGCTCATAGGGGAGATTCCTTAAAAATGAACCAGAACCACAAAGGAGCAGCTCTTTGGTTAAAACGGCCCCAAGCGAACAGTGCCCATCAAAACTGGCTGTAGTAGTCGGATTAGTAATAGCAGTATTAGTATGAGTAGTTAGTGTTACCTGGGGACAGCAGGCAGATGGCCATCAGCAAAACATGTTCCTCCTCATGAAGGTTCAGCTTCTTCAGTCCAACCTGAAACTTCACCAGAGGCTCCAGCAGCTCCAGAGTGTGGCCAGCTACAGGAGAGAGAAAAGAACATTTTATGTGAATGAGTGTGACCAAAATATGATGATGACAATGATATGATGTGGTAAATGATTTAGTTTGATTGAGTTTGCTAAAGCCTGGTGTTGGACCTTTTGTGACGTCGCTGATCTGGTATTTAAAGTCAGGGGCTCCACAGCTCCAGGACATGTCCTCCAGGTTAAAGCTCTGGTTGGACCGCAGCATGATCACCTCAATGGCACTGGACTTCAGCAGCGCAATCTGGTCCTCTGCTGTCAGCTCTCTGTGAAGACAACACATGAGAATAGTGATGCTACTGGTAATGTTACGACTATTACTAGGACTGTACCCTGCAGTCAGCTCTCTCTTAAGATAATACATGTAGAATATTGCTGTTAATTAATAATATTACAGCTCTATGCCAAGTAAATCTACTTACTATATACTAATATATAATAACTAACTTCAATACACAAGTGAATACTGCTGCTACTGTTAAGGTAAGGTTGACATGATGAACTTCATAGAACTTCATTCCCTTCATTCACTGAGCTAGTCTGGGTGAGGAGTACCTTTGCTGGAGCATTTCACCTGTTGTGCCTGGGTTGATGGGGGAAACCGGAGGAAGCCCACCCGGGCACAGGGAGAACATGCAAACTGTTGAGCGTGAGTGCTAGCCACTCAGTCACCATGCAGCCATGTTACAACTACTGTTAACTGATATCTCCACAACTGCTGCTAATGACACTAGCTCCAATGTAAGGTTGTTTTTACACGCTGTGCTCTGATGTGGTGCACTGCTGTCACCGCTTATCATTCTATCATTCTATTATTTTATTATTCTATCAGAGTCAAAATGAACGATGAACATTACAACTACATGATTTAGATTTGTAACTTAAAAACAACAATACATCCATATTATGGGTAGAAGAGTAAAGAAAATTTTGAGATGTGTTTCAGTCTGTGCGCTGACCCTTGCTCTGCTCTGTGTGTGTTTAAGGGGACTTTAAGTGGACAAACATTCCAGTGTAATCCTGTTCTGTCCATCAGAGTCGGAAATATCAGGAAACACAGGTCACAGCACGTTTGCAAGATTTCACCAAAAACAGAAAACCAGAGGATACAAGAGGAGCAGACATGAGGAGAGGGAGACATGATAATAAAAACACACCTGAACTAGTTGCTCATTTTCAACAATAGTAATAAAATAGGAAGAAAAAAATAAATAAATCAGGAGACTAAATATAATCCTGAGTGTAGCTTTATCTTGAGGTTTGGGGCAGGTACAAAAGTTCATGATTCCTGACTCTGAGCAGATTAGTTATATAATGCTCAAGTCTGTTTTTCTTCGTATTTGTTCAGAAACTATGCAGAAAATCTACAGGGCCCCCAACAGAGGAATGCACTGGGTTTACGCAAGAACTTCCACCAAGTCACAAATAGCAGCACTATTTATTTTACTACAATGATCTGTTTAATACTGAATTTTAGCCTGTTAATTAAAAAAACAAACAAACAGATTATTCTATTCAAAGTCTACAAATGATGAGGAAGTAAGAGCAGAAAACCGGTTCAAAGCGAAGGATAAACAATGTTTTATTTTAAATATGCAATTGTAATTTTCAGATTCAGGTGTTTGTAATGGTCAGTGGTCCACTTGGGTGTTTTTAAATGGAGAGGCCTACAGCCAATCCTCTGTCAGATTGTAGACGCATGACTGACGGAGGAACAACGTAGTTCAAAGTTTTGTGTTAAATGACAGTGATTACTGTAGTCTTTTGCTGTTACGGTTGTGATGCCTGTCATTACCAAAATAACTCATTCCTTGATTGATAATACCCAGGTTTACACATTGAACTGCAGCCTGGAGCGTTCTGTACCTGAAGCCAGGGATCATTTTGGCAAATCCGATGACCTTCTGGATGCTGTAGGACACCAGGTCGGCGAGGTGGGGCAACATAGAGAAGCTGGAGCCCTCTTCTTCACTAGACTCAGAGCTGCTGCCCTGCTCCTGGTACATCATCAGGATGTTATTAAAGTTCATCTTCGTGTCCGACTCTGAAACACAGAAACACCACAACATGAGAGGACAGGAAAAGATTTACAATATTAAGCATGAAATATGAGTGGCACAGTTAAGACTCAATAATGGGCCAGTACGGGATTTTTTTTTTTTTTGCATGAACTTTGTCTGCTAATAATAATAATAATAATAATAATAATAATAATAATAATGATAATGATAATAATAATAATACCGACTAATTTTCTGTCTGTCATTAGATCAGGTAAGTGGATATAAGATTTGTCACTAAATTGGAACCACATGAATCATAAACTGTAATAAAATGTATATTTACAGCGTGGACATTTCCTTCATCAAAACAACAACCAAAACAGTGTATAGTTTACCTTAGTGCATGGGATATTTTAGTCTAATCTAGATGCCAAAAAATTAAAGTGAATGTGCTTGATTATTTCAATAACTGATTCATTACATTTGTTATGGAAAAGTAGTAGCAACATTTGACTTAAGAACAAACTTCTTATGAAGTATGAAAGATTTATATTTTTCTAATTCTGACTTGGTTTGATGGGGAAGTACCTGTTGTCAATATTCATCCTGATTTGACATCAGTTAAGTGGCAGTTTGTGAAGAAGAGATAGAAAACAAAAAGTTTAACAGAAAGTAGGAGTGAGTTCAAAAACAGAATCCCTCCACCTATGTCATCAACTGTCATCGATTCCATTTAAATGCAGAGATACTTTATGAACAAGGAAGGACTGACAGTTTAAACCTTCATTTAACTAAATAAAGGTGTTGTCATTTATTTTCATTGGTATAAATCATAACTATTGTGTAATTTATATATGTTGTTGTAGCTAGGGTTGGGTACAGTTAGATTTTCTTGAGTCCTGATTCCTAATTGATTTCTGTATTATTTTTTTTTTACATAAATTAAATTAATATCCAATATACAAGAAAATACTTTTAAATTCTTGAATTACCTTATGCATCATTTTTGTTTAGTTTTCTTTGTAAATGGCACGGAGCACATGTTTTTTTGTCTTCATAAATAACTTTACATGTCTACGGTGCAGTTTCCTGGACAGAGGATAGGGTTTATGGCCAATTTTACACAGACTCGTTTAAATACATCATTTACACACAAGTGCTCCAAATTGGATAAGTCTATAGTTACTGTGATGCGTGAGCACCTGAGCTGCTGATGAATGTGTGCAGTGTATTTTTTGTGTGAGTGGGCCAGGCATTTAAGACCAAGGAATCGAAAGTTGACACTGGAAGAATGTTGTTGTTTTTTTTGTTGGTACCAGAACTTACCAAACCTTTTCGATCGGTCCCTACTTGGAACAGAGTTTCTGTTACCTAGCAACAATACTATAAACAGGGTAACATTTATGGAATTACCTGTATGTATGACACATCTGCTGCCTGTGTCCAAACAGGAAGTAAAACTTCCAAATTACCACATTACAAACAAGAAAAAGTGAAATTTTAAATCTGATGATGTTATTTGAAATGAGCAGTCTAGCCTGTGCACTTTAAGTTGAGCCTGTTTTTGTAGTTTTAATGCATTCTAAGTCCAGTGCAGCTGATGAGTCTGGCTGAAGGAGGCCCCTCCAGTCAATAATAAAAGTTAAAAATACTCAGTGATGCAGAGGCTGTGGGGCCCTGTGCATTGTTCTGGTCAATGTTTAGGTTCTGTTCACTTCCTACAGTTCAGACTCAGTGGTAAAAACAGTAAAGAAAACAGTAATAACACGTAATGTGCAAAAGTAACATGTACAAAACCCACTCACACAGACACAGCTCATGGTTTGAATGACTCCCTGAACAGACAATGAAATTACAATTATCTATAATATATTATGCTTTTATCTGTTATAGTTATAATCTATGAAACACTGATGTCCATGTTAAAAAACTGTTGTGCCCAAAGGGAGCTGACCACAGAGTAAATGTCATCACAACAAAGCGCCACATGCTGTCGGCCCCTTGTATGGATAGATGTAGATCTTGCTAACAAGTGGCAGAATTATTTATTTATTCATTATTCATGCTAAAATATATGTATTTGATTTAAACTTTATTTCACCAGGCAAAACATCAAGAACAAAGTCTTATTTTCAATTTTGTTCAACATGACGCTGCCAAATTCTATGCATCACCAATGACGAAAATAAAATAAAATAAAAAACAAAGCAATGGTGTCTTGAATACAGGAGAATAAAGATGACTCAAACATGAATGAATCAGGCTGACCTGAAAGAGGGCCTGCTTGTTTCGATGGAAATGTTTGACTAGCTATAAAATTCCACAGTATGTCATAAAAGTAATCTATCTCCATGGAGAATGTTCTGTAGTATGGTTTTAAAATTTCTATTTCCTTGGAATCATGAAGTTAATTTTCCATCTCCAGAAAGTTACACACAGTGTCTTTTACCAAATCGTCTCACCATCCTGGAGAGTATGTTTAGGACATGATAGAGTGTTTACCTGGGGAGTGACTGAAGGAGTCTGAGGAGGCGTCTGACAGAGAGTGGAGCGAGGCGGCTCGACTGGCACTGCGTGTTACTGGACCATCACGGACCGGAGGCTGCACACCAGACACGAGAAGGACATGAGAAGAACATGGCAATAATACAGATATAATACAACAAAAACATGAGAAATGGAGTGAAAGACAGGTCTGAAACATATGCAGGAGACTAGTGCTGCAATATTAATCATAATCAAAACAAACTGATCATTTGTATGGGAACAATTAGCAAAGCACAAAGGCTGCAGCTTTTGAAAGAACCATAATTTCCTCCACAAACATCAAAATCTCCAGTCGTCTTCTGCATAAAAAACTGCTAACCCTAGATCTGTACAAACATGTTCTGAAATATGATTAGTTTGTCAGTTCATATTTCAGTCTTTTTCTCAATTCTCCTAGACGTGTTGATGTGAACTTTGAACAAAATCCTATCATTAAAACAAGAACTGTAAATATAATTGAAATGACAATGAGAAAAATGAGAACAGAAGCGACAGAGAATTTAAAAATGTTTCCCCATGTACAGGGCTTTGGAGAGGCCCAGGTGACCTTAATATGAGGAAACATGAGTACATTTACAATCAGGGGCCCCTGGTGAGGTAATGCACATGTACCAACAAATGTGGGAGTGACTCAGTGACAGGAGCAGACTAAATGCCCATTACATTTGACTTTCTTCTGTACAGACCTCTGTTTATTTCAGACCGTGACAGTTTGGGCTGAACTCAGAGGGCTTTACATAAGAAACTAAAGTATAATTATACCAGAAGACCTAATGAACCTAACTGGACATGGTTGAATGCTTTTACAAATGCAGTATGTGGTCTGAGTGATTGGTGGACAGAAGGGCCAATGGCGCAGATTGTCAGCCACATTGCTGTGCGTCTCTCAGGGCGACTGTGTCCACAAAAGTGACCAAAATCACCTCCTAACTATCATGTTCATTTTGTAAGTTTTATACAGGCCATATGGAGTAGAGATAAACTAGTTCCTTTAATTCTTCATTAGACTAGTTGTTGTCATATCCAACATGAAAAAGTGCAGCTCTGCCTTTTGAAAAAGATCGGTTTAAAGTTGCAGGAGATCATGCAATGTGATGTCTAACCACAAACTCCAAGCAGCACACTCACAAACTCTCCCTTTGTGCGCCAAACTACAGTAAACATCCGTAGGAGGAGGAGCATCAAAAGAATCAGTGATTGTAATATAAAGCCACGGTTGTGGTTGGTATTATATGTTATAATGCAGTAAACCCCACAGTCACTTGGTAATACTCTTTATGTAAACAGATGGTATTCTTATCGTACCCTGAACCTGCTGAAGTCGGAGTAGGAGTCGTCGTAGGTCTTATGGTGTGCCTCCACCAGAGTGGCGATCACCTGACTCTGTTCGTCTGTGAGCCTGGGCCGGCGAGCCTCTTTCTGGGCCTCACGCTGAGCCTCCTCCTCCTTCCTCCTCTGGATCAGGTCCTTCTTCCTCTGCACCTCCTCGTCTGTCAGGATAACTGAGAGGAGACAGGGGGAAACATTTACACATATTTAAAGAGAAAAAGAACCAAGAAAGGCACAGAATTTGAGCTGCTTTTAACAATACATTGTGACCAAACCTCGTTTGATCCCTGAAGCTAAGCAGGGCTGGACATGGTTAGTACTCAAATGGGAGACTGCTCGGAATACCATGTCTCACAGTGAAGCAGCAGTGGCTCTAGTGGAAGCTCTTGTTGTGTCTTTAGACAAGACACTTCATCCACATAGCCTAGAATCAATGTGCTGTGTGCTTGAGTGTTGGTGGTGCTTGGAGGGGCTGATGGCACAGACTGGCAGCCGCATTTCTGTCTTTCTGCCCCAGGGCAACTGTAGACTGAATGGATATTGGAGGAAACTGTAAAGCAATTTTGAGCGTCTAGAAAAGCGCTATATAAAGACTAATACATTATAATTATCAGTACAAATCTCAACTTGCACTGTGTAACCTTTGTGCTATACATTCACCACAGATCACACATTTGTTTCCATAGATTTAAATATGTTTAATGTCATAATTAGGAACATTCAAGGCAAATCAGTAACATCCAAAGAAAGACCAGCAGGTGGCAGACCCTCCACAAAAGTTACATAGTGCAGTTTTAAGCGCTCTGAGGTGTGTTTAATAAAGTGTGCGGTGGGCTGTCAGATGGGGTCTGTAGAGAGAGGGAGGGTCCATGGAGCAGAATACAGCTCTTTGTTGTGATGGGGGATTGTTTGAACTGAATTAGCCACAGTAAAGTCCAGAGATTCAACAACAACAGCCAGCTTCAGTTTGAGTTGGAGTTTACATAGAGAGATAAACAACATGGATCTAGAAACGAGTGGTGGGCGCATCCGGGTTCAACATAGCATCTAGAGCCTATTAATAAACAATATCAAAACAAACGCTGTAATCAACTGACTATGTTTTCTGATGTGACAATTTCAACTACAGATCTGCAATATATATCTATATATAAAAATCATAATTGGCAGAGCAGTCAGATCCATTGACACAATGGTTAGCGGTGCCATTCCATCTTCCGCAAATGAATACTGTCATTGTGTCCTTGGGCAGGACACTTATCCCACCTCTCCTCCAGTATCTGTGTACCCTGGTGTATGAATGTGTGTGTGTGAGTGGGTGAATGGTTGCTTGATGTAAACTTCTTTGAGTGCCTTGAATGTATAAAAGCATAAAATGTGTGTGTGTTTTACAAGAACAGACAATATATCTGTGCCCATATAAGATACGGGTTCTATGACTAGTTTTGTTAACGACAAGTAGAAGATACAAGGTCAAGTCTGGACATCTAATAAGGAAACATTAACACTGGCAGCACGGTGGCTAAGGTTCCATGTTTAATTTCCAAGTCACCACGATAAAGGATGGGTCAAAACGCAGAGCACACATTTCCTGAAGCACACAATAAAGGTGACCTTTTAAAGAACAATAATATATAACAATAATATAAAAGGGGTCATCATATTTTTACATTATGATTATAATATAGAGTAAGAGTTAGAGTTAGTTAGTAGTAGTACAGTCCCTGACAAAAGTCTTGTCGCTTATCCATTTTGTAGAAACAAAAGCTTATAACCTGACTTTAAATTAATCGATTGGTTTTAGAAATGTCTCATATGAAAGCTAAAACCCTCCCAAATTATGCTCAATATACTAAAATAAATTTGCTTCACTGAAAAAAGATTGATCGTTTAATGAACACAGAAAGATCAGATTTTGGCAAGACAAAAGTCTTGACGCCTTGTCATATGATGCACCCAATCCTAGATTACAGCCTCACCTGTGATCAGTTACTGATCAGTCAATTAGTGGGTGTGTATAAAAAGAACCCCAGCACGCCAGACCTTCACATCAACTGCAACTTGATCTCTGACAACATGCCTAAGATCCACCCAGACCAAAGCGTTAATTATCAAGAGACTGAAGACCAGATCCACTGCTGAGGTGGCTGACACCTTCAATGTGTCTCAGCATCAAGTACAAAGAATAAGAAAAAGATCTGAAATGACTGGAGATTTTTTTGACAAGCCCAGGTCCGGCAGACCCCGCAAGACAACTGCTCGGGAGGACCATTTGTTGATTCGAAAATTCAAGGCCAGCCCCTTTTCCACTGCAGCAGAGCTCCACCAGGCCTGGTCACCTCAAGTCCCTGTGTCAACCAGAACAGTTTGTAGAATTCTGTCTCGAAATGGCCTCCATGGTTGAATCAGTGCACAGAAACCAGCACTAAACAAAAGGCAATAAAAAAAAATGTGTGGTATTTGCCAAGGCCCACAGCCTGCTAAAAGGATGGACACTGGAAAAGTGGCAGAATGTGGATTTCTCAGATGAATCCTCGGCTGAATTACATCACAGCCGCCGCAAATATTGCAGGAGACCTACTGGAGCCCGCATGGATCCAAGATTCACCCAGAAAACAGTTAAGTTTGGTGGCGGAAAAATCATGGTCTGGGGTTACATCCAGTCTGGGGGTGTGCGAGACATTTGCAGGGTGGAAGGCAATATCAATAGCCTAAAATATCATGAAGTATTTGCTACCTCTTACATTCCCAACCATAAAAGGGGTCAAATTTTGAAGCAGGATGGTGCTCCATCACATTCTTCTATCTCTACATCAAAGTTTCTCAAGGTGAAGAAGATCAAGGTGCTCCAGGACTGGCCAGCCCAGTCACCAGACATGAACATCATTGAGCATGTCTGGGGTAGAATGAAAGAGGAAGCATGGAAGGCAAAACCAAAGAATCTTGATGAACTCTGGGAAGCATGTAAGACGCTTTCTTTGCTATTCCTGATGACTTCATCAACAAATTGTATGAATCATTGTTGAACCACATGGATGCGTCCTTCAAGCTCATGGAAGTCATACAAGATATTAAATATGGATCTCACAGCACCACTACTTAATTCACTGACGTTATTTAACATATTTTTGTATTTGAAGTAAATTATTTGTTCAGTTTTCTGTAGGCGACAAAACTTTTGTCTTGCCAAAATCTGTGTTCATTAAATGATCAATCTTTCTTCAGTGAAGCAAATGTATTTTAATATATTGAGCATCATTTGGGAGGGTTTTAGCTTTCATATGAGACATTTCTAAAACCAATCGATTAATTTAAAGTCAAGATATAAGCTTTTGTTTCTACAAAATGGATAAGCGACAAGACTTTTGTCAGGGACTGTATATGTTAATCAGTCTAAGTAGTGGTTAGATAACATTAGTAGTTAGTATAAATAGCAGTATTGTAGTAACCTAAAGCTGATGAACTCGGTGAGGGAGCAAAGACCCAAAGAGACTCGACCTGAGCTCAAACATTACATAATATTTACAGGAGCCCCTCCGCACACGGCCCCAACTCGTGTTTAAATAACAGAAAGAGATGGCACCTTTCACCACTGTAGCGTTGGCTGCTTTTAGAGAGAGTCCCGTGAGGAGGTTTAATAATCTAAAGCCATATTCAACAATACTCCCTGACACTTTTTCACTTGACAGTCTGAGGTGGTAAGTTAGTATTGTGGGCACAGCTGTCCTGCAGCAGACTGACAGAAGTGATGCAAGGACACAACAACTGTGTGTGTGTGTGTGTATATATATATATATATATATATATATATATAAAATTTTGTATTATGTACTCACACTCCTTCATCATGCCTATGTCCACACAGCGCTTCAGTCTGCAGGCCTGACAATGTCTCCTGTTGTCCTTGGTGATAGTGCAGCTTCCGTTAAAGGGACACGTGAACGAGGCTTTCCTCTTCATACTGCGCCTGCAACAAAAACAACACTACGCATCAGAATATATCGTGTCATGTCACGGACACAGTCAGGCAGACATCTGTCTATAAGCCTATGTTTAAAAAAATGTTTTTACTGTGATTATGAGAGGCAAGATTTGTTCACTGTGCACATGTTGAAGACATCCTACCAGTACAAGAATCATTTGTATTTCAGAACATGTGAACTACAGGTCAAGCATTTACACATTAGAATACTGTTAGTGATGCAGTAAGCTAGTAATTTCATTCTTTGTGCTTTGCCAATTGGAACTGCATTTATGCATTTCACGTTTTTTAATAAATTAAATTATGCATATGCACATAAAAGTCATGGTTTTCTTCTATGTCTTTTCTATATGTGGCACATTCAGTGGAGCAGTTTGATGCTAAAGACATGAGAATGAGTCTGATCAATGCAGGAAGTGAGCAAAAAAAAAAAGGTTTCACTTGCTCTTAATAGTAAAAAAAAAAAAAGGATTTCAACATTAATTTGGTTTACCAAGAATAAGACTTTTAATCAATGCTGTGGAGTCTGCTCCAAACCACATTTACTAAACCACATTTACTGACTGCTGCCTCTAGACCTCTCCATTCAAAACACAGATCACCAACAATATTATTTTATTATTAGACATTTGAAAAATTAATCCAGCTCATGACATCATATAGTGGGACCAGGTGCTCTTAGCTCCATAGATAAAGGAATAAATGTGTAAAAGAAAGAAACTAATCCAGATTATTTCAGATATAAAAAGTAGGGTTGTCAAAAGTATAAAAAATCTGATACTAATCGATACTAAAACTAGTTAAGTATCAATACTAATAAAGTCCCATTCAGAGGATGGAAATAAAGCTTTCCTGAATGTCCGTAGAACCTACTGCAAAACTGAGGATTACACACATATAACACACATGGGAATAGAAAAGAAAGTTCTACAATTTAATGTGGAAAATCACAGTATATTGTCTAAAGAAAGAGGGTTTTTTATTATCATTGTGGTATCTGAATCAGTAATGAATACTGAGACTATTCCTTGTTATCAAATTTAAGTTTGAAATGTTAATATCTTGACACTGATAGAAGCTATTGTACCAGGACTACAGCTCATTACAGTGTATTTACCATACCATACGGCCCTTAAGTGTTTGTGTGAATGGACACGTCACCTTTGGCCTATATCTCATCTTTATTCTCAGAGTAAACACTGCTTATGTAACTGTGAGCGGCCATTACGGCTCTGTTTCTGTGTGTGTGTGTGTGTGTGTGTGTGTGTGTGTGTGGTGGGGGGGGGGGGGTATGGGTAACATCACATTGTGAGACCAAGTTTTGTACACACATTCACACTCATGTGTACATTATGTGGAAGAAAATAAGTTCATCTGTATTATTAGTTTAGGGCTGCAGTGATTAATCGAATAAATGTGACAAATAAAGTATAAAAAATAATCATAGCTGAATTTTAATAATCGTACTCGGTACCTGGACTATTCAGACTCTAAAGCTGGGCGGAGGTGCTGCGGAGGTGCTGGGGAGCTCCGAACACTAGAGAGAGCCTTTTCTCTTAATAAATAAATAGTATTGGTGTGAACACGTGGTCTCTGTGCAGCCTTCAAAGGCGCTGACCACAGCAGAGCTTCAGTCCTTGTGTGAGTGTCACCACAATAAGACCAGCCCCACACCGCAGCCGGACCCGGTGCAGTCTGAGTGAGGCTTGTCATGGACTGTATGAACTTAAATGATTCCATCTTTCATATATTGAACAAAATTTTTGGGGTCAATATTTATCACATGTACAGTTTCTTTGTACTACTGTTTGTCTGTTTTTTGACTACACGGTGTGATTTAAGCTGTAAAGGTTGAATGAATCACTTCAATGACTCACTACAGATGCAGTACTAAACTGTTTCATTCTGCTATTTACATTGAGGCTTATGATTTTTTAAATAGTATTTACATTTAAAACTGTTTCTGAGGTTTAAATCTTCTCTTGGTTTACTGTGTCAGTGACATGAATTAGTTTTAATATTATCATTATTAGCAATATTAGCATTATATCACACTTCAGAATTTGTTATCATGACATGCCTAGTCTGAGTGAGGCAGATGACACATGCAAAAATACCTTTTTTTTTTTATAAATAAACAACACAGTCTCAAGTTCAGATGGGGTAAAATAGGTTAAGGTTAAGGTTAGGATCTAGAGCTACAAGATTGGATGGCAATCAAACTGAAATGTGAATAGATGAAATTGGCAAATCACAAAGCCTCTATTTTTCCCAAATCCTTATTAGGAACCAGGAAATGTAATGTCCACAAAAAGCATGGAAACCCAACATGTGTGCACGTGAGTGAGTGGGAGGCATGGTTTGCAGTTCATTTTCATAGAGCTCCATTAGGCTCCACACACATTCAAAAGCACAGGGCTAATAACAGGTCGATACAGCACCGTGTGGGTCATTGAGACGAGCCTGCTCCTCCTACACGTGTTTATGCTACAAAGGCTGTATAATCATGTAAACTATACAGAGTCACATGAAGGAAAAAGTATGCGATTTGCAAAAAGAGTCTTTATAAAAAAAAAAAAAAAAAACATAGCTATAAATTAAATGTGAGGACATAATCATACCGACTCCTCAGATTGCAGTCTATTTAAAGGCTTTAAAGTAGTAGTGCAGTCAAGTCAGTCTCAATACTAATAATAAATAGACTGGATACTCAATGCTGATTCTGTACCACAATGATAAAAAACACTCTTTAGACCAGGCATGTCCAAATTATGGCCTGGGGGCCAAATGCGGCCCTCAGACAAATTTTTCTTGGCCCTCAGGCTTCTAGGTGAATTGGCCCAAATTACCTTGCATCAATTTAAAATAATTTTTTACTGCAAGTTTTTTGAAAATCTACTTTGATAAAGCTAATTTTGAATATTTAGTGTGTGGTTTTGAGGATCTTAGCATGAATAAAGACTGATGGCTTATTCTAACGTGTTAAACATGCACATATTTCAATTATTCCCTATACTGATTATCAGTCTACGGCCCTCAGTCGGTCCTCTGCTTCGTCTGTGTTTAGATATGTGGCCCTAGACGAAAAACGTTTGGACATCCCTGCTTTAGACAATATATTGTGATTTTCCACATTAAATGGTACAACTTTCTTTTCTATTCCATGTGTATTATATGTGTGTAATGGTCAGTGGTGCTGTAGGTTCATGTTGGTCCATGTGTGTATACTAGTCTATGTGCTCTGACACTTGTTCTGATACAACTCAACATCATTCTAAAGACATTCAGGGAAGGTTCACTTCTGTCCTGTCAATGGCAATTTTTTTTAGTAATGATACCAACTCATGAGTATTTAGTTTTAATACTAGTTTTAGTATTGATTGGTATCTGATTTTCAATACTTCTGACAACCCTAGTCCAAGTTTTGCCCTAGGTGATTTTAGATAGGGGCCAAAAATGTGTGTGTTCTTTAGTGTATACGTTTTGTAATACAGATTGTTTGTATATAGATGTCGGTTTACCTGAAGAAGCCCTTACAGCCCTCACAGGTCATGGCATTGAAGTGGAAGCCGGTGGCCTTGTCTCCACAGACGCCACAGATCCGCGGCACGTTTCGGTCAAACTCCTCCCCTGCCGCCGTGGACGTGCTCACAACCGTAGACTCCATCACTGAAGGCACAGGAAACAAGGGTTATGATGACTATTAACTTCACTACAGTACTTTAGATTATTTTACTTTGACTTGTAACTACTCTTTAAAAGGCTGGGTCCTGTTTTTATTTGTTTCTACACCAGCACTTTAATAATACCTGCTTTTACACATTTTTCAGGTGTTTCCTCAGCTCTCCTGGTAAGACAACACACTGCTTTGTTTGGACACATGTGAAACGTGAGGACACATGTAGGACTGTGTTAAACCTGAAGACACATGTAGGACTATGTTAAGGGTGAGGACACATGTAGGACTGTGTTAAACCTGAAGACACATGTAGGACTATGTTTGAAGAACATGTAGGACTGAAGACACATGTAGGACTATGTTAAAGGTGAAGACACATGTAGACACATGTAGGACTATGTTAAAGGTGAGGACACATGTAGGACTGTGTTAAACCTCAGGACACATGTAGGACTGTGTTAAAGGTGAGGACACATGTAGGACTATGTTAAAGGGCTCTAAAGTAGTTATGTTTTATATGTTGTAAAGTTTAGTAATGTAACATTTATTTATGCAGAAGATTTTAATGAATAATCTGCTGCAGTGTAGAACTTGTACAATAGTGTCTGGAACGTTGGGTTTGATCTGCAGTGGATTGTGGGATACTTCAGAGCTCCTTACCACTGGTGAGGAACATGGATCTATTAAAATTGAGGTACTTCAGAGTTTCCTCTGCTAAAGGATCTCATGGTTATCATTATCGTATCATATCGTTAATGAAGTTAATGCAAAGATGAGCTTGAGTTGAGTCGTTTTATTTTTGAATGAAAATAAAAAATCAGTATGTGTATTAAAAAATCTTGTGGAATTTGGCATATTTGTTTTTGTAGTAGTTTTAGGGAGGTTATTTTTCCTTCATAGATAGAGATATATAACATATATGGAAATATAACAAAATATATTGGGATATATTTTTTGCTCCATATAGCCCAGCCCTACTACCATTTAATGTTGAAAATCACATTCTATTGTCTAAAGAAAGAGCCTGTACTGAGAACCAACTCCTTGGTACTGCAATGGAGTTTGAAATTTTAGTGTCATGACAACACTAGAATGGATGAATGCACTATATAAAACTCTAATAGCACTGGTCGATTATATGTACTGTATCCAATTCTCTGAAGCAACATGAGTGAAAACAACAACAACATGAGACTCTGATCCGCCACAATCACTCTCTCTGAGCAGGACTCTGATTACACTGTGTTTACAGGCTCAAGTTTAGGCCAGGTTTACAACTGGGATGGGCAGATATTAGTCCTGGTTTACTCCAAGTTAAGTACTGATTCTATCTGGCATAGTCTTTGCTGTGTTTTTCTCTATTAAAGATTTAGCTCTATGGCATTTACAAGTACAATGAGTTTTTCATTTTTCATTATGGCTAATTACTAATCAATAGAGTCAGGGCTTGTAGAATACTTTCAGCTTCTGTTGGAAGGGAGACTCGATAATGGTAGAAATCTCAGGTCGACAGCATGAATATTTTAAACGTTTTGACGAATCATTTGATCATTGTGTGGCTGGACGGAGCAGCACAGGAGCTGCTGATTCTGATGGAAATGTGGAAATAACACTATGAACAAACAGGAGTTGAGCAGAAGGGTGCTGGTTTGAGATGCAGAGGCAAAAACATGAGGGAGTACTCTACATAGACAATACAATTATACTTATTTTTATTAGTTAGAAACACCTTATATTTTGTATTTTTAGGTATTTAAACCAGTTGTGGGCACATTCGCCTTCTAACTTCAAAATGCACTGCATAACATTTTTAGTGAAAAGTCCGCCACCTGATGTCACCATGGAAATGTTACTGCTTTGGCTAGAATGCTGAATAGTATAAATTAAACCTATCTATACAAAGGAGACAAGCAGGTTACAGCACTAAGCTACATCAGAGTTCTGCACTGGGTACCAACAAATAGAAATGGGTAGGTTTTAATGTTCTGGAATTTTACGGGTGGGTATGCGGGCGGGTCATGATTACACACCTGGTGGGTCAGGACTAAATGAGGACTAAATCTTGACTAAACCAGGACTATACCAACTCTAAACCAGGTCTAAACCAGGATTAATCTTGGACTTAAGAGAGAGAACCCTGAGACCACGGAGCAGAGTGTTCACAAAGTGCGCTTGCGTGCGCTTACCTCGGTGCAGCACGGAGCTCTGCACCAGTGGTTTCGCCTGCGGTCACCCAGCAGTCTACGAGGGTGCAGCTTAGAGCCCGTCCCGACAGTGAGTCCTGCTTTAGTCCTGGTTTAGTCCTGGTTTTAGTCCTGGTTTAAGTCCTGGTTTAAGTCCTGTTTTAGTCCTGGTTTAAGTCATGTTTGAGTCCTACTTCAGTCACGGTTTAGTCCCGGTTTAGTCCATGGCATGTACGGCGCAAAAGTCTGGCATCTTGATCAATGTTTCTTCTGCTCAGTAAATAATGCCTGTAAAGTGATAAAAGTCGAGTCGTGCCTGTGAATTCGTATTTTGTGACTGTAATTCTTAAAGTCAATTCACTTCGTATTCTGAAGGATGCTTCATTTAGAATGCTTTTAATTTGTGTGTTTTATCATGGGCACGGGCGGGTAACAGGTGGACGTTAACGGGTCCTGGCGGGTGTGTGTTTAACTTTGATAGAATCATGGGTTAATGGGCGGGTGTGGTGCGGGGCGGTGCAGCGGGTGCGGGTCTCCAAAAATGGACCCGTGCAGAACTCTGCGCTACATTACAGGGCAGATCTATGAAGAGTCCTCTCAATTGACAGAAGGAATTATTGTGTTTTTGAGCAATAGAAACACTTGTAATGAATGAATGCTAGATGGAAATGTTTAATGTCTTACCATAAAACGTTTCGGGCAAAGCAATAACATCTCCATTGACATAAGCAGGTGGTAGACCCTCCACCACAAGTTGTGCAGTGCACCTTTAAGCCCTCCAAAAATGGTATAAAATAAAACCTTTTTTTTTTTCGCTTGCTTGCATCTTCACAAACCTGACTCTTAAGCTCTGTTTCCATTGGTTCATTTGGAGCAGATCGGTATAGCCTAAAAGTGTCTCCACTGTCTAAACTGAACCGTACCACCCCAGCTGATCTAACAGATTTAACATGAGCCAAACCCAATGCACTGAAACTCTACTTTAGCAACATCTTACAGCAACACAAACTTGCAATGACTGAACGTGTTTTTATGAACTGCTGAAATTGGCCTTCATATTACATTTGCTTTCTATTTCTGTGGTATGATGCCACTGATGTGCCACCCCCAGAAAGTTAGTTTGGGAAAAACTAATTGATAGGCATGTCTTTAGTCTACCAGGAATGTTTTTAGTCATCTGCTGTTCGTGCTTCCATTTCCCTCTTGTGTGTGTGTGTGTGTGTGTGTCAGGTGAGACTGATGGAGCAGCGGCCCTTTTCTTTCTCTGTGTCTCTGCCCATGTGCTATAATCAGCTGATGCATTATTTACTCTGCTCTCAACACTCTGCATTTACTGTAATGGGCCCAGCGCTATCAACACCAGTGCAATGTGTTTGTGCTGAGAGGGACCCGGCTTAGTGAACACACAACAGTGTATCTGAAATGACACAACAAATGGCTGCAACTAATAAATCATTTAAATTTCCTTGTCTTCTTGTACTGTACAGAATCTGCTAACCCTGTAGTTTAGACCTCTGCAAACATGCGCTGAAACACATAGGATTCTTCAGATTTCAGTCTTCTCTCAAATGTTAATGCTCCTGGACAAGTTTAAAATGTGGCCAAATTTTTTATTTTTTTTGTAATTATGTTATGTCAGTTACTGTGTGAAGGCTGATCCCGGGACATTCTGGTGATATAAATTGGCTATTTATTTGAGGCAAAAAAAAGTACAAAAAATACATGAATCAGAAGAAGAAATACCCACCCAGTGATTGTAAAAGCAAGGTTTCATTCATTTAATTGCAGACAGGTTGTGTCTGCCTCCCCATAAACCTGAGGAGAGAGAATGCAAGTGAAGTAGGGCTGAATGATTTAGGAATAACATTTATTATTATTAATTTTTTCTGACAAGCATTGTCATTGTGATTAGATTTGAAATGTATGTTTAATAGGTTTTAAACACATCCAGAAACATTTATGTAAAACAAAAATAATAAACTGAACTGACTAATATAAGCATCCCATTTCAGAACATGTTTGTACAGATCTAAACTCCAGGGTCTTATTGTGAGTAAAAAACATCTAGTTTTTATGCACAATAATAAAGACTACTTGAGAAACTGCAGTTTCAATTTGATTATGATTAATCTTGCAGCCCTAAAGTGAAGTGCCTTGCCCGAGGACAGTATACACAGCTGAGATCGAACCTGGCACTGGTTGAAGGATGGACAATATTGGTGGTTTTCAGATTCCAGAATGTGATGTCATGCTCGCAGATGGAGGCAAGAGTCAGTTTTCCCTATTGATTACATTGTACTTTGCCATGAAATACCCAAAGGGCAAATGTTGACTCTGATCTGATCAACAAAAACCTGTACTTTAAACAATATTAATTTAGAATCTGTATTAAATATTACTGGCCTATAGAATGTTACATATACAAGTCTGTGATGCCATCTGAAACTCTGCAATACAGAGACACATTTTCAAATGAAGACAAAGTCTACATAATAAATATTCTTACACAACAAGATTCAATGACCAACTTAACTATCTGTGTTATGACATGACAACAGGACAGAATAAAAAAAAAGTCATGTTTTCTAAAGTGAATCTAAAAATAGCCTTTGGAGCAGTGTGCTAACTCTTCATGTTCAAACGCACACAATCAGAGCAGTTCATCTGTGGTTTATCCTGGTTTTTCTATTTTTAAATACACATGAGTGACATAAAGGGCTGGTGCCGATGGGAAATGATACAGATGAAAACTGAACGTGAAAGTAGATACTCATTGGAGCAAGTATCTTTACTAAAAAAGTCTCATTGAGAGGACAGAAATGAACCTTTCCTGAAAAGTTTTAGCTTCAGCTATCCAGTGTGTCAGGGTCGGTCCAGAGCAGAGTGTTGAAACTGTTCTGGACTCAGTGTGACCCAGCCCCAGGTATGTGCCATAAAACACTTCCTCTGCACATGCCCTCACAGCCAGGATCACTCCTCCCACCCTCTTCCACTTACTCTCCCTCTATCCCTCACACTTTCTTCTTTATCTGTCTCAATCTCTCCGTCAATCCCTCACAGCCTCTTTAGCCTCACCTTTTCTTTTCCCCTCTCTCTTTCTGCCTCTATCCCTCCCTTCCCTTCTTCCTCTCGCCCTCCTCTATCTCCCTCTCTCTCCTCTAACTTACCTCACCCTCTTCTCTCGCACACTTCCCTTCCTTGTATCTTACTCCTTCTGCTTTCTGCCTCCCTTCCACTCTCTCCCTCTTTCTCCTCCTCTATCTCCCCTCCCTCCTTCAGTACGTCTTTCTTTACTTTTCTCCCTCTGTGACCCTCATACTCCACTCCCTCTCTCATGGTCTCTCATAATACTCATAATACTTGTTCTGCAATTCTTTAATGTGTGTTTTAAACATGTTTCCAGGAAGTAATTTGTCTTCAAAAATATCTGAACTATTTGAGAAAGAATCTTTACATAGAAGGAAGTGGTTAAGGAACAGAGCAAGAGGAGCAGAGAGCCGGAGGAGCAGAGAGCCGGAGGAGCAGAGAGCCGGAGGAGCAGAGAGCCGGAGGAGCAGAGCGGAGAGCAGAGAGCGGAGAGCAGAGAGCCGGAGGAGCAGAGAGCCAGAGGAGCAGAGAGCCAGAGGAGCAGAGGACAAACTTACATATTTTCCAGAGTAGTTTTATGATCAGTATCAGAAGTTCTAAAACATTTTAAAAAGCTAGTGTTGTAATGTAACCACATTAATATAAATTTAGGGTGCTCTCACACCTGTCAGTCTGGTGAACTGGTTCAATTTGGGACTAATCTAAATCATCTGAATCACTAATCGAAACAGTGTTGCTGTTTTCATTTGGTGTGGATCACCTCTCACCTCACAGCTCAAGGGTCTTTTCTGTCTCATGAATGTTACTTTTAAGTATCGATACATGATCAAATGAGTATCTGGTTTCAATATTAGTTGTAATTTTAGAATTGATTATTAGTGTCTGATTTTCCATACTTCAAACAGCCCTAGTCTGTAGTAAACAACCATATCAAGTGGACTCCAGTTGTTTCTAGTCCATTCTTGTTTCCAGTTTGTTTGAGCTGAAGTGTGGTGTGAACATTATCCACACCAAATAAAACTGCAACAGTGTTTTATCTTTTGGTCGCAAATCAAACCAATTACGTTACGTTATTATATTACGTTCTGTAATGGACTAAAAAGGGCGCATGGCAAAAGCTCTCAAAACAATTTCGTATTTGTTTGTCTGACCCAAACTGCACTCACCAGACTACACCTGCAGGGGGAGATCATGCCAAAATAACTACTTATGCAGAAAAAAGTCCAAGCAAACAATGTATTTATATAAAGACATATTAAACTTGTTAATAATGAGTTTAATCTGCTTTTTGACATATAAATACCAAACCTTCAGCTCACTCACAAACTTCTCCTTTCTGCTGTTGTATCATCTAAATAAAATCCAGCCCTACAGTGTATCAGACCAGCAGGTGTGAAAGTGGCCTCAACATGCTCATAACACTTAGACTTCTAAACTGGAGTGGTTTCTTTAGTGCAGGTCTGGTGTCCGGTCTGGCCCCTGCTCCTGGCCTCAGAGACAGCTCCTCACTGTAAAAAGCAGCATCAGGTTTCTACAGATTTCTGTCATTCTAATGATCTGCCACAGGGAAATGAGAAATGAATCAGTTACACCTCAAAATAAGAGACTGGAACATTTTCAAAACATTAACAAATTTTACCTATATCCCATATTCCAGGAGCATTCATATTTGAGAGAAGACTGAAATCTGAACTTTTAAACTTATAAATAAATCCCATGCATTTCAGAACATACTTGTAAAGGTCTAAACTACAGAGTTTACCCACAGTAAGAGTAGACACAGGCAGGGCATCTGACACACAGAGAGGGCTTCAAACAGAGGGACATCTGTCTAAACTACAGGTACTATAACATTTTAAAAAGACAGGATATTTATTTCTTTGCATAGGGCATTCTATAACCCAAATTACTGCAAACTCTAGTATGTGATGACAGCAATCTCTATTCAGTTATGATTAAGTGTGCAACTGATCGAATTTTATTCAGATTTTTGTCAGTAACAATACGTGCTCAGATGAAAAGTGTACTAGTACTGGAACATATACTAGTTTTATTATTGCTTATAGGCCTGTAGTCAATTAAAGACATTCTTGGTGGACTAAAGACATGTCCTGCCAATCACCTGATCAAATAAAAAGGGGGCGCTGCAAAAGCTCTCACAACGATTCCAAAAAGTACCAGGAAGCAATGTATTTATATAAAGACAGATTCAACTTGTGAATCATGAGTTGAAACTGACTTTTTACAGACAAATACTGAGCACCAAACCTTCAGCTCACTCACTCACCTCCTTTCTGCTGCTGTCCCATAGAAATCCTTATCATCTACATACAATTATTAGTCATATAGTGTATGTGTGTGTGTGTGTGTGTGTGCGTGTGTGTGTGTGCGTGCGTACTAATTACTTAGTGTGTGATTTTTGATGCATCCCTAAATGGGTCACCCCTCTTTAGTCACATGAATATTGTGTATAAGTATTTTAAGTATTTTGTTGTGGTTCTGTCCTTTTTTGCAGTGCAGCCTCAGAGGGGAGAGCTGCCCCTTCACCGGGCCCCAGCCGGACTCTAGAGAGACTCCAACTATGGATCAGGTCTGAGCAACCAAACAGGACTAAATCAGGACAGGAATAAACCAGGAATAAAACCAGGACTAAACAGGACCAACGAGGAACAGCAAGTCTAATCCAACATTTATTTCATTGATTCAGCAGAAATTTGCCATGTTTTCCAGTCCCCTGTTATATTTTTTGTCCTTTCTTTTCTCCTCGTAAGCAGCCAGATTAGTTTTGATACGGACAGACTATGTGTGTCCCTGATTGGCCAATTCACTGTGAAAACAATATTTGGTTTATATTCTGGAAATTAGTATTGAAAATCATTTTAATTTACTTTTAGCAAGATCACCACAATTTAATACAAAGCCACAGGTAATGAAATGCACTATTCTACTTTTGATCTTTCAACATCACCAAATGGCTAATAAAAAGGTTTTTTTTGTGGTTTCTCTTTGCTAAGCATTTATTATTTTTATTCATTTGTTTATTTATGATACAGGGACAGTGCACAATATACATGAACCTTAACAGGGGAGATGCATTGTGGCAGGTTGTAGCTCTAGAGCTTTTTTGTTGTGCTCGCTTTCCTCCATGTCCACAGTCTGTGTTGGTTTAGACCTCACAGGAGCTGAGGGACACCAGAGAATTAGGTCCAGTCCATTACCTCCCAAAGCTCAGCAAACACAGGCACCCAACAGATACTACACTCTACTACTATACTACACGTCATACTTTGGTTTAGTCCTGGTTTAGTCCTGGTTTAGTCCTGGTTTAGTCCTGGTTTAGTCCTGGTTTAGTCCTGGTTTAGTCCTGGTTTGAAAATATACAGTGAAGAGCATGAGTGAATCTTCATAGAAAAGTCCATCAGAATCCTTCTATATGCCACACGTGAGAGGAAGCCACCAATTAAAGCAGTCACGGAACAGGACTGAAGGGAGGGAGAGGGAGAGTGAAGAGGGGAGGAGAGGGGGCATTGACACACACAAGCATAAACAACCTGCTACTGTTACAGCCAGTACAATGACCAATACCACTGCAAAGAGAGGCCAGTACAGTACAGATCAAGACATCGCAACATTGCAGAATCCCTATAGTTTAGAGGTCCTGTATTAAGCAAACTTGAATCTTGTGACCTTTAAGCCACCAAAAACACACCTGGATAGGGCTGGATATCATTAAGAAGTTGCTAATATGATACATACCTCGATACAGTGCACTTTCGATTCAATATGATATATTCAAATAAATTCGATATGGTTCAAAATAAAGGCAAAATCTCAGCTGTGATACTAAAAGTCTCTGTTAAACCATGTCTTGTGCAAAGTTCATATGAAAAACAAACATTTTAATCATCAAAACAAACATCAATATGTGTAGCATAATTGAGTTTCCTTCCACTAAACAAGCAACAAAACTGTAGTGCTGTAACAAAATAATTTAGTAGAATACACAAAAAAAATACTCTTGGCGATATATAGATACAGCAACCCACGATACTGATACTGTATCATCACATTAAATTATACAATATATTGATATTTCAATATTTTTACACACCCCTATATCTGGAGTTGTGTGTGTGTCATTTACATGTTTGAGGAACTCGTTTTTTATTATTCTGTCTACATCTCCAACGCTCCAAATGCTCTGTTGCACCTTGTCAAATGAACAGCTCCTTTTACCTTTAGTTCAGTACAGACTGGCAATGCCAGGGCTGATATTATTCTAGTGAAGGTGTATGCAGTTTCAAAACACAGCTGGAGAGTTTCCTGTATTACCACATGACATCACAGGGTGGAATAGTGTGTTTTCAGTTTGAGAGAAGAATTTAGCCCAAATGTGCAGGGTTTGTATGTTAAACATGAGTAAATGAAACAAAACACAACTCCAGGTATGTTTGTGATGAGGGCACAACATTATAACAGATAAAAAATAGCACCATATAGGCCTTTTAACCCAAGCTGAGACAGGTCAGAATCCTCAGGTGGAGTTCGCAGTAACTGTCAGATTGCAGATTTGTTAACCTGGTTTATGGTTCCTATCTCTGTAATTATTGGACCTATCCACATGAAACAAAAACTGGCACAAAGTTCAGTCTATTCTCTGTCAGCAATACATAAATAAGCAGGAAGCAAATAAGCTTTGATTGTTAAGCCATTATTCAAACCCAAAGATGTGAGTGTGTCAATTAAACAGACTTTAAGACACAAGACTAATATACGTTTGTGGAGACAAGCTCAAACAATTGCATATTTCTAGCAAAAACAGTGAATCTCACATGATCTAGTTATATAGTCCCTTGCCCTTCATCTGAAATGATGACACTATATACTATAATGGCATGAACAGAAATTTGTATTAGAATTAGGGCCCGACCGATATATCGGTTGGCCAATATTATCAGCCGATTTGGGCACTTGGAGAAATATCTGCTACCAGCCTAAATCTTGCCGTTATAGGCAGATAGTCCACGTACCTCCTTATAAAGTTTAAACTTTCTATGTTATGTTCAATTAACCCAATTTACAGATGGATACATATCCTAATATGTAATGCCGCATCAATATTTATCTGCGGAGTAATTTGTTTGCGTCTGTGACTCCGTACTGTCCCTGAACGCACCTCCAGAGTCACGTCACTCACGTGCGCTTGTTTACATATGCAGCTGCGGTCAACATGCTGGATTATATTCCTTTTATGGACAATCATTTTTGAGTCCAGGTTATCCCCAGGTTTGACTATCTCAAATTAAAGACCTTTTTAAGACCACTTAAATGAAAATTAAGACCAACATCGCACCTATTGTGCGGGCAAAACACACCAGATCCAATTCTAATAATGACCAACCAACTACTATTTTTAGTGCCCATACTTTTTCAGCACGCGAGCTACTTATAAAATGATCGACCTACTACAAAGCCAAGCCAACTGTACTGCACTTAAACACTCTGTGCCTCTTTTTTGGACCCTCACCCTCAGTTTGAGGACCCCTTCTTTAAGAGAACTTTCACTGGCACTTTACACAAAACAGTGAAAAAAGTGAAGAGAGTGGGTAGATTTTCTGTTTTTCCAAGTTCCTAAGTGGAGTTACATTCTCTTACTGGTGTTGCAGTGGGATTTAGCCTCTGCACATTTACCAAACGCATCGCAAAACACCACAAACACAGATGCATTTGTGCACTTTTATTAGGCAAACTTCAGCCACATGTTGCAGTAGACCTGCTCTGTGCTGTAGGCATCCTCTGTGACAACACTAACATACATTTAGATGAGTTTTTGCTTCGCTTTTCGTCTTGCTGTTCTAATCAGCACATTGTGGAAGAAGCCTGTGTGCGCTGTACACGAGGAGGAGCGAGAGTGTGAAAAGGTGAGGAGCGGCGTGCTGACCTGAGGTAGGTGGACAGGTAGGATGTTTTAAAAAGTTTAACCTGCCCTGTGATACACGCTGGTCCACAAGGGCACAAGCTGTTGCGGACAAGCCACGCACAGGGAGTGTGTCTGATTGTGATGTGCAGCTCATTATCCACAGGTTCCGAAAGAGCGCACAGGTTACAGAGACGCCCTGCACACAACTGCACGCTCCCGCATACCGGTAAGTTTATTGCCGGCACCAGCGGTCGTAATATGAACGCGCTTGTCGAGTGTCAGGCCTCAAGTGACAGACAAGACTGAGTCCAAATGCGACAAGTGCTACAACACTGCGATCTACCCACACTACATTGGTGATCGACTGGTAGTTTGCAATCGACGTATTGGGGACCACTGATCTAGAACCTAAGAGCCAGTGTGGATTAAACTTACACTTTCCCATGATTCATCCAACATCTTCCTCCACTCTACTGATTGTTTACTCATTGCTGCCGGCGCCAGATACCAAAATATTGTTTGCGCATACTCCAAATTAGACGTTCATTCACGTTACATGATTTCATGTTGTTTTTACTTTTCCTCCATCCCTTTAACATTACACTACAGCCCAGCTGAGTATACAAAAAAATAGGCTAATGAAATTTAAGACCTTTGAAAAAATAAGACTTGGACAACAGAATAAAACTTTTTAAGGCCTTAATTTAGGAACATGAAATTTAAGACCTTTTTAACACTTTTAAGACCCAGCAGCTACCCTTGAATCAGAATTTAAAAAAGGGCACTTATTTATGAAGACCTGTGATCTGAGAGGAGCCTGTGTGAGCAGTGAGTTATGCAAATGCGGCGGTTTTTGAAGCTAGTTTTCATTGTTTCTCATTGGTTAGAGCTTAGCTGCTGTAGCTCCCACACATAAACAGCCTGTTTTCTTACACTGGCCTAATGTAAAGTAACAGCTGTATACATGTTACTGGACCTCTGTTGACATGTATAGGAGCTGTGAATGGAGGTGTGAATGATTTACATATATGATTAATTACCACGGTGTGCATGCATAATAGTGGTAGTTCACTTACTTTGTTTACAGGCTAGAATATCATGCAAAAATGCCATTAGGTCAACCTACTGTCCTTAAATATGATGTAAAGAGACAGAAGAACAGTAAATGTTGCCAAAATAGACTCAATTTAAAATCCAGTAGAGCCAGATTTATAGTGAATTTTTTACATCACTAAATATATCAGCTGTTATATCGGCTATTGGCTCCTCCAAGTCCCATTTTATTGGAATGATACTGGTCGCAAAAAATTCATATCGGTTGGGCCCTAATTAGACTAAAAATAGATGACTTCTTCTAAATAAACAGTTTACTTTCACTTGTTGCCTTTGAAAAAAAACAAAAACAAACTAAGAACATTTACACAAAGCTGGTGACATAATAATCATAGAAAATATTAGACAGGACGTGGGCGTGTGGATCGGGGTTTGGTAACACTTTTGAAAGGCTGCCAACAGTAATGACTTTCCATATTTGTTTGAGAACTATCACTAAAACTACTACTACTACTGCTAGTACTAGTACTAGTACTTCTACTACTGCTGCTGCTCCAACTACTGCTACTACTGCTGCTACTACTGCTACTACTGCTGCTACTACTGCTACTACTGCTGCTGCTACTACTACTACTGCTGCTGCTACTACTACTACTGCTGCTACTACTACTGCTGCTACTACTACTGCTGCTACTACTACTACTGCTGCTGCTACTACTACTACTACTACTACTACTACTACTACTAGTACTACTACAATCACCAGTACCATCACCTCTACTACTTAGGTAGTAGTAGCTGATACAGTTTTAAATATAAAATTAAGTGATTGGTTCTTTCATAACAAGGTGACCCCATTGCAATCTGTTGCCCATTTAGCTAACATGTTGTGAAAGTAGCACATCTATTTATTATTTTTGTTTCAATCAAAAGTGATATCTTACCACCTCATCTCTGTCAGTATAAATGAACTAAGGTGAAATTATTGACTCAATATAATGACAAAATCACACATGCGTGATTATTGTCAGTTGTAAAATTCAAAAGGCAGGTCTACCAATAATAAAGGGCTAAAACATAGGCTAAAAACAAGCTGAAAAGAAATTGAGAAACTAATTCTAGTTCATGCTTGATACGCTGCAGTGACATTGCACTGGTGGTGTTCATTGTGTCCATTCAAATTGTGATTAATCTTTCAGCACTATTCTAGGCAAAGCAATAACATCCCCATAGAGATAAACCGGAAGCTGTCCCTTCTCCCTAAACATTACATAGTGCGTCTTTAAATCAGACCTATTGTGCTTGTGTGTTGCTATAATCTATAACTCCCGTGAATCATTATGTTACAATTTGGTCTGATATAAACGATTTAATAAAAGAAACAAGTCCACTGACTTCCGCATTAAAAAGGGCAACAAAGCGCCGCATGCTGTCGGCCCCTCCTGCAGATGGCTCCACATCTCAGCAGATATTTTTTTTCCTATGACTATGCTGACAAATGCTACACATATCACCAATTAAAAAATAAACTGGAGAACAAAGTGCGTAAGTCACAGTGGAATTGTTGAAAATAAGCATTTAAAGATCACTCAAACGTTCATGAATCACTATAGATACAACTTTGGGTGAGCAAATAGTGAGGGGAAACAACTATAATAATAATCATCATCATAATAATATCAGTAATAATACATAAAACTAGTATAGCGCTTTTTCTGACACATACTTCTATTTTATAACATGGTTAAAAGCTTTGAGTCTATTTTGCCGAATAGGTCCACATTTAAAATTGCAGTTTTGTCATTTACTAATTGCCACCATACAAATTACGATTTGGATTCAATTATAATTAACAAAAGTAGGCAAAGCAATAACATCTCCATAGAGACAAACAAGTAGCTGACCTTTCTCCCAAAAAGTTACACTTTTTTTTTTTTTTTTTCTCTGAAGAGGTAATTAATCCATAAAAAAGGTTCATTTTATCAATATGATTTTTTGACATCAATAAATCCAACTTGTCCCTTGCTTTCACTATCAGATCATGACCAGTGGGCGTGTGGCGTGCGTGGAGGGGTCAGAAATAGCTCCAGAGTGACACGCGTTTGAGGCTTACCTGCGGGTTTAACATGCTCTTTTCAGCGGGCCAGACGTGAAAACCTTTCTTCTTTATCCCACACGATAATCCTGTTAACACCAAAAAAGAAAAAGTGCCATTTCGCAATCAGTTCACTTGACTGGCGCGTGGGCCTATCCTCTACTACGTACGACATACCTGACCTCTGCGCTGTGTTTACGTAACGCTGTAAACTATTTTCACGCAAATAATCACCAAAACTTTAAAGAAAATGAGCGAAACATAAAAACTGTTTATTTACGGTCTGGCTACTGTCACTAATACTTGTAAAAAGCAAAGTAATAATAGTAATGTCGTATTTTCATAATCAATCACGTGAAAATGTTAAGTGTATAGAAAAACAGTATACAAGTATGCGTGTGGTTATGGTGAACATATTAAACCATCCAAAACGCATTAAATAATAAGCATGGCGAATATAGGTGTAATAAATGTGTTAATAACATACATTTAAAATTACAATAATTAAAATAAGAAGAATATAGGAATTTTTCAACGTTGCATTTACGTCAAAAATTAAGATACAGACTTAAAATGTATTTATTTATTTTTTTCTAGGGCAAAGTTGAAAGTAGTTAGTAGTTAATTCTATATGGAAATCATATCACCCGTTTTGAATAAGCTTGTTGAAATGAATACATTTAGTTAAAAGGGCATTTTAAATGAAATGCATTTTGCTGGTTGAACGGTGGAAAACTCGTGTCTATAGCTGTTTACCATAATCAGAGGCATATGCAAGCTCAGTGGATAAAAACATACACTTTTGCTAGATTTACAAAAGAGAGAAAAACGTGTTGCACAAACTACGACAACTCCAAACTTTGTGCATTCCGCCAGTTGCCTACCTTAGCTCAACTTTTCTCCATGGAGAGACCCGAGTTCACCTGGCTTTTAATCCGCTTTGGTCGCTCTCATGCCCGCTGGAAATCCGCCCTGTGCGCCCCTCCACTCCCAGAAGCTTCAACGGTAAGAAACCAGTGATACAAACTCGTGTAAAGCCACAAGTTTAGCAGAAAAACGTGGAAAAACTCCCAATACGCCCTTCTCGTTCTGCAGACGTGCACGGAGCAGCAGCGGCGCTAATGGAGCTAGCGTTAGCCGAGGCTAGCTCGCTGCTTTGGGGCGAAGTTTAGGACGCTTTGACCCGCTTGGTTCCGCGTAGCAGCGAATCAATGTTTGTAAACGGGAGTAGGGTACAAACAGGACCGATAGCGGGCGGGTTGAGCTGTCGAAAAGGCTCAAAAATCCAGCTTCGGAGCGAGAAAAAGCGTCGCTCCTTCTGTACGACCCAAATAGATGGCCATTACTTTTGCTATGCTCCGCCTCCGTCCTCTTCGAGCGCAGCGCTACAGCCTGGGCATTTCGTCCCCATTCTTAAATAACATTGGAATCAGGATTTAGGATTAAGGTGGGGGGCAGATTTTCAAAATTCTAAACTGGGACACACCCGGGTTGGGACGGTTGGTATAAATAAAAATATGAAAAGAGCTTGTAACATTCTTCGTTCTCGTGTCAGTCATAATCTGAGAGACTTCTGTTGCTGCCTTTTTTTTTTTGCTCTATGGTAATTTGCAAACACGGTTTTCTGTGTTTTTGGCTAAAGAAATGGTCATTTATGATCCTCTTAGGTGTTGGCAGGCATCAGATTAGTCAAAAATTAGTAAGTGACATTTATATCCTACAACTGAATGAAATTAATAAGATTACTGAAATAAAAATAACCTGTGCGACCACTATAATCTTAACCATATGTATGGGAAACACTGTAAATATACTGAAATCTCACATGTGGAGCAGGAGCTAGTACTGCTTTGAAGCCACGAGAGATAAACGAACATTCCGTTGTCCCACACTGGGGGAAAATATCCAAATCTAAAATCTAAAATATTGGACCTCATTATTTCCTGATGGACTTGAGCTCACTAAATCAGTATTCATTTTCTGCTGTTGACTACTGTCATGGCCGTTATGTTATTCCATTCTATTTCCGTGTGAATAAATAAACAGCACAGAGATATTAACCTTCAGCCTCAGGTCAAAGCAACTGCATAGAAGAGAACTGTTTTCTGGCCTCTGGGTCATTTGTTCCCATAACAATGACAAAGTATAAAACAATAGTCAAACTGTTGTGGTCTGTCAGTTTCCCGTTGCTTTAAAGGCTACAGCTCTCCCCTCCCTCTCAACCCTCCAATAGCGCACTAAAGAAATGTTTAAACATAAATACTCACAAATGCAGACTAGGCAAGATGACACTACAAATACAAATACATCCCAGAAGATACACAGAATCTTTATTAAAACAATTCAATAAGAGATAAGAACAGCAATAAGACTATTATATTACATAGCCTATCATTATTATTATTATTATCATAGGCTACATTTATTGTCAGTATCTGCTTAATAATTAAAAAGTCATATAAGCTATCCAATATTAAACGGTATAATGATGATAACACATACACCATAATAAAAGAGACTGAACCAAAACAGATAAGATAAGAGAACCATTATGTGTCCCACATTGGGGAAATTCCAGATATACACATGTAGGTGAATCCTGATTTTACTAAATGCAGACAGAGAGTTTCAGTCTGGTTCTGTTATTAAAGATCCTGTATTATGCACACTGGATTCTTGTGAGTTTAAAACTGATAAATGTGATAAATGTTGTTACTTCCTCAAAAACAGACCTGGAGTTGTGTTTGTTTCATTCACGCATGTTTGAGTAACTCTTTATGATTAGTCTGTCTACATCTCCACCTTGTGATGTCATGAAGTGGTAGTTTTGACTTAACAGCTTCTTTTACCTTTTGTTCAGTAGAGATGGGAAATTACAGGGCTGAAATGATATGACAGATTCTAATGAAGGTGTATTGAGTCTAAAAACACAGTAGAGCAGGTCCTGTAGCCTATTACTGCATGACATCACAAAGTGGAGCAGAGTGTTTTCTGTTTGAGAAGAACTCATCCTAAATGTGAAGGGTTTGTGTGTTAAACGTGTAAATGAAACTGTGTTTGTGATGAGGAATCTACAAAAGAACATAGCATAATATGAGTCCTTTAAGCATTATTTTTCTTGGAACTCTTGTCATTTCAGTGTGTTTTCTTCTCCACATCATCCTGTTTCACACACTGATGGTCAACAACACACATGTGACGTGCCACCCCACCCCCGGGCCAAACGCCTGGGATCTAGAGAGCGCTTCTCTGCGAGAGGGAAAAAAAAGAGGGATTTCCCCCCAGCCCCCTCCACAGCCAATCACAGGCGAGCTCTCCCCGCTCCTCTGCGCGCTGATTGGCCGGGGTCCCTTCCATCACGCCCAGTCCCGCCCACTGGAGCAGGGGTGTGTCCTGACGTCAGAGGTAACCGAGAGGTAAACAACTCTGACCGCGTGAGCGTTAAAGTGACACGGACCCGCGCGCTCTCTCCTCTCTCTTTCATCCTCTACTCATTCTCCTCTCTCTCTCTCTCTCTCTCTCTCTCTCATCCTCTACTCATTCTCCTCTCTCTTTCATCCTCTACTCATTCTCCTCTCTCTCTCTCTCTCTTTCATCCCCTACTCATTCTCCTCTCTCTCTCTCTCTCAACTCTTCTCCTCCATCTCTCTCTCCTCTCTTCATTCTGTCCTTTATCCCTCCCTCATCTTCACCCTCCCGCTGCTCTGTCATCCTGTACTCCTTCCTCTCTCTCCCTCTCTTTCTATCCCCCTTTCTCCTCCCATCTCTCTTTACCTCTCTTCCTTCTGTCTTCTGTCCCTCCCCCATCTTTGCTCTACATCTCTCCTCTTTCATCCTCTACTCCCCCCTCTCTGTCTCTCTTTCTATCCCCTCTTCTCCTCCCATCTCTTTCCATTTCCCTCTCTTCTTTCTGTCTTCTATCCCTCCCTTGCCTTCTCTCTTCCCTTCTCTCCCTCCCTATTTTTCTCGTTCCTCCTTTCCTCTTCATCCCAACCTCTTCTATCTCCTCTCCTCCTTTTCAGTCACCCCTCCCTCCTCTCTCACTTCCAACTTCTCCCTTCCTTCTTTCTGTCTTTTCTCACTATCTTTCTTCCCCTAATTTATTCTCCTACCCCCTCACTCGCTTCTTGTTCCTCTATCCCTCCCCCATCTTCACTCTCCCTCTGCTCTTTCATCCTCTTCTCTGCCTCTCGCTCTCTCGCTTTCTTTCCTCCCCTCCTCCTCCTCTGTGTCTGTCCTCCCTCTCTCTCTCTCTCTCTCTCTCTCTCTCTCTGAAGTGAATGAATGGATTAAAAACAGCAGCTCTGATGTGGCCAATGTGAAAACACACAGGTGACTATGTACACTATTACATCAGACTAAAAACACACACACACGAGTTGAAATGGGCTCATTATTTTGATTTCACTCCCATGTTTCACTGTTATCAAGGTGTGGATTCTTAAACGCTCTTTGTTTAGTGTCAATATCTGACTCAGAATGTAAAAGTCACATGAGCTGTTCAAGGATTAAACCAGGACTAGACCACACTGAATCTGGACCAAACCAGGACTAAATCAAAGACTAAACCAGGACTAGACCACACTGAACCTGGACCAAACCAGGACTAAATCAAAGACTAAACCAGGACTAGACCACACAGAACCTGGACTAAATTAAGGACTTAACCAGGACTACGTCAAGGACTAAAACAAGAACTAAATCAAGGACTTAACTAGGAGTAAATCAAGGACTAAACCAGGACTAAAACAAGGACTAAACCAGGACTAAATCAAAGATTAAACCAGGACTAATCAAGGACTTAACCAGGACTAAATCAAAGACTAAACCAGGACTAACGCAAGGACTAAACCAGGGCATAACCAGGACTTAACCAGGGACTAAACCAGAACTAGACTAAGACCAAACCAGATCTAGTCTTTACCAGGACTAAACAGGGCTCAAAGTGAACCAATTTAACCAAACCAGGCAAAATAGCGAAAGCTCTTCTTTTGCTTGGGTTTGATCGCAGTGCTGTTTGTGCCGGTGTGCCCTTGCGTAGTACACCGGCCGTGCCCCTGGTGCCGTCTCCCGCGGTGCCGTGTTTTCGCCTCGGAAGTAGGACACTCGTGGTGTATTGACACATTTGTGGAGCGTGTGCAGCGGAGCGGATGTGCAGGAGGGGTGTGTCCGCTCCGCAATGCGTGGTAGGCGGGGAGGAGGAGAGCGCGGAGCGGGCTGGGGTTGCCATAGGATTTACATGATGAAGGCGCACGAGGAACCGGCTATTTATAGAGCGAATCAACAACATTAGCGTGGGTATGTTAATAAGGACGCTCGCTCTGACAGAAAACACGAGTATCCACAAGCACGACCAAAACAGCTCTAAAACAGGACTGAAACAGGACTAAACCAGGACTAAAACAGGATTAAACCAGGACTAAAACAGGACTAAAATGTATAAAACCAGAATATCACATGCACTTGCACACATACCTGGAACAAAACCAGGACTAAATCAAGACTAAACCAGGACTTGACCAGGACCACATAAAATCGCCCAGGAATAGGGGCTCAAACCAGTTCTGAACCAGAACTAAAACTGTGAATGTTTATCCAAAATTTAACAAGTGTTAAACAGGACTAAACCAGGCCTAGACTAGGACTAGACTAGGACTATACCAGGACTAAACCAGGCTTAGACTAGGACTAGACCAGGACTATACCGTGACTAGACTAGGACTATATCAGGACTAGACTAGGACTAGACTAAGACTATACCAGGACTAGACTGGGACTAGACTAGGACTAGACTAAGACTATATCAGGACTAGACTAGGACTAAACCAGGACTAAACCAGGCCTAGACTAGGACTAGATTAGGACTATACCAGGACTAAACCAGGCATAGACTAGGCTAGACTAGGACTATACCAGGACTAGATCATCACTAGATCAGGACTAGATCAGGACTAGACCAGGACTATACCAGGACTAGAGCATCACTATACCAGGACTAGATCAGGACTACACCAGGACTAAACCAAGACAAAACCATCTAAACAAATAAGGCTCAAAGCAAGCAACATAATTTTGAACCAATCCAGAACCAACTTTTGGACCAAGGACATTTTGACTGCACGAGGGATGAAAAGCATCTCTAAATCAGAACCCACAGGACTCCTAAACATGGACAAAACCAGGACTAAAGTCTGGACTAAACCTAGACCATGGAGGACTTAACGTCTAGAAACGTCTAACCTGGTCATGCAGGACCAGGATTAGACCAGGACTAAACCAGGACTGAACATGTGGTCCATAGTGGGTGCACAGTGGGTCAGGCTCCGGGGCCCATGGGTGAAGGTCATGGGTGTGTCTAATGTAAACACAGAACAGGAGAGGAGGAAGAGAGGGAGACAGAAGAGAGAGAGAGAGAGAAAGAGAGGGAGGGGGAAGAGAGAGCGAACAGAGAAGAGAAAGAGGGACAGATGAAAGAAGGAAGGGGGAAAGAGAGAGAGAGGAGCAGAGAGAGAGATGGGCGAAAGGAGAACGAGGTAAAGAGGAGTAAAGAGGAAGAGGAGTGAGGGGGGAGAGTGAGTGACGGAGAGAGAGATGGAAGGAAAGAGAAGAGAGAGAGGACTGAGAGAGAGAGAGAGAGAGAGAGGGGGAAGAGAGGGGCCCCATACATCCTGTAGCTCCTCCAGGAAAACAGTGACGCTAAAAAAGAGTGGAATCTGACCAAAGGACTGTGGAGGGACTAAAACAGGACTAAACTAGAACTAGACCAGGACTAGATCAGGACTAGATCAGGACTAGACCAGGACTAGACTAGGACTAGACCAGGACTAAATCTGAACTAGACCAGGACTAGACTAGGACTGTTTAGAAAAGATGATTTGCTATGTGCCACTCTGGCCTCTGGTCTGGGACTAACCAGGACTTTCCCACTGCTGAACCAAAAATAAACCAAAATAAACAAAACCAAAGTGTGATCAAACTTTTCTGGAGTGAATGGAGCAAATCTGAAACATACTTCACAATAATGACAGAAGACATCATGTGAAGAACGGGACTAACCAAATGAGGACAAAGGACTAAACTGAACCAGGATAAACTGGACCAGGTCCCGGTTTAGTCCTCTTCTAGTCCCATTGGTCTAGTCCTGGTTTAGTCCTGGTGTAGTTCCATTAGTCTAGTCCTATTTTAGTCCTGGTCTAGTCCCATTAGTCTAGTCCTGTTTTTTTTTTTTCCATTAAAGTTTATTGGAAACAAAGGAACAATATATATCATACATTGACACAGCATTTCAATTATAGTCCCCTTTCTCCTTTTTTAAAAGTAAATAAAGTCATTGTACTTATATTATACTTACTAAGCTTGAACAAGTCTAGTCCTGTTTTAGTCTTGTTTTAGTCCTGTTTTAGTCCTGTCTTTGTCCTGGTTTAGTCCTGGTTTAGACCTGGTTTAGTCCTGGTTTAGACCTGGTTTAGTCCTGGTTTAGTCCCGGTCTAGTCCTGGTTTAGACCTGGTTTAGACCTGGTTTAGTTTGTGTTTTGATGTGATCTCTGTGGGTTTGGGTTTCCTTGTATCTGCAGCATTTTGAGGAATTTTCAACATTTAAAAAAGTCTATATTTTGCTTTGAATTTGTCTCTGGCATATTTTATTGTTCGAAAACACATGTATTGAGTATGAACACACCTGAAACAAAGCAGGACTAAAACCAGACTTTCAAATAAATACATTTAAGAAAAGTGTGATTAAATGGAAATGTGTGTATGTCTTGTGTGTGTTTTGGCAGAGACAGATCAGATCACACTCAAATATGATTATGTTTAGAAAGACAGAGGACTACAGCTAAACCAGGTCTAAACCAGGTCTAAACCAGGACTAAACCAAGACTAAACCAGGACTAAACCAGGACTACACCAGGACTAAACCAGGACTAAACCAGGTCTAAACCAGAACTAAAACAGGACTAATTACAACAGCTCTGAAAACCCTGTTTCCACAGATCTGACATGTAAAAGTCCTTGTGGCATCATAGAGAGTTCCATAGTGCAGTTTTAAAAATAAGTATGATTTAGCTAATTTACATAATTATGTCTTATTTGACCCCTGTCTCTTGCTCTTATTTAGAATGTCTTATTATCATTTATTGTTATTCTGTTATATTGTGATGTGTGACTCCTGTGTCCAAATCATTTCCCTTGTGGATCAATAAAGTTTGTCTAAGTCTAAGTCTAAAACAGAACAAAAGGTCTAAACCAGGGCTAAATTAGAGTATAAACCAGGACTAAACCACGGCTGTTCTATAGTAATATATGACAAAACTAAAACAGGACTAAAGCAGGATTAAACCAGGGCTAAAATGAACTAAAAAGAGGCCTAATAATAAGTAATAAGAAAGACTAAAGCAGGCATATACCAGTCCTAAACTAGGACTAAAATGAGTCTAAACCGTGTGGATGTGTTGTGGGAGCAGGAGGTTTGTGTCCTGTGATCAGCTCCTTTGTCTCTGGGCGCGTGTCTCTGCCTCTGTCCTCCTGCTCTGTCTGAACACAGATTTGTGAGGCTCGGGTGGCAGCCATTTTGTGTCCTTAAATGATCCCAGTTTCAATTTGGAGCTGCTGTTGCTATTGGAGACGAAGGAGAGTAGAAATCATAAATCACACCGTTTTAGAGGTGGGAGGATCAGAGCATTCTGGTGCTACTATAAAAACATGTAAACATGCTAAATCATACTTATTTTTAAAACTGCACTATGGAACTCTCTATGGTGCCACAAGGACTTTTACATGTCACATCTGTGGAAACAGGGTTTTCAGAGCTGTTGTTTTTTGTTTTTTTGTTATTTGCAATTGATAAAAAAAACACCTGTGAATGGATAAATGCATCATATAGGTTAAAGGCTGTACTGTGGAACTTTTGAGCCCAGGCAATAATAATCTGCTGTCTCCATGGAGACAAGCAGGTGGCAGACTACCCACCCTTTAGACCTCATAAAAGCCCATTTTAGCAGAAACTGTGAATTTTCATGGCTGTATTTTAATAGATTCATTCACATCTTCTTTCACGTTCAAAAAATGTCCGCCTCAGCTTGCTTGTCTTTCTTGCCTCATGCTCCTAATTCAAGCTCCTGTTTTTTTGTTTGAAAACTCTGTCCCAAAAGCTGCTGTTTGCTGCCTGGAAGAAAAAAATATCTCCAGAATAGAACGAAACCATTTCATCATTTCCATTACTGCCTCCTTACACTGGGGTGTGTCTAGCTTTAGTGAGGTGTGAAGACAGTGGTTTGCTCTGGGTCTGCTTCTGCTCCATCATCTCTGGATCAGGGCAGAGGTGAGTTTCCTGCCCAAGATGAATCTCCTCCTCTGGCCTCTGCTCGTCTGAGGTCAACCTCTCACACCGCACTTCCACAGCTCGTCCATCTCACATTGCTCCATTGTGTGTCTCTGCTCGTCTCTGGACTGACCCTGCTAAAGTTTTTGTGTGTGTCTGTGTGGAGTAAACCACGCTCACAACCAGAGGCTCCCAGGTTCAACTCCCAGGCCAAGAATGTGTTCAGGTGACATCAGCACACTGTAGAGTCTAGATAGTTTCAACTCGATGGTGGGATTTGCTGTGTAAGTGTCAGATGCAGATTTGTTGACCTGGTTTATGGTTGATATCGCTGTCACTACTGGAACTATCCACATGAAACACAAACTGGCACTGAGTTCAACATCTTCTTTGTCTGGTGTAAAGAACAGACTTGATACTCAATTCTGATTCCGATACCGTCTGTGTAATTCTCAGTGGTCCATGTAGGTTCATAGTGTTCATGGGCATATACTAGTCTATGTCCTCTTCTACTTTTTCTGATCCAGATCATTCTAAAGCTATTCAGGAAAGATTCATTGCTGTTCTCTCAGTGTGATGTTTTTAGTATTGATATCTACTCAAATGATTATCTATGTTCAGTTCGATTTGACTTTTGATACTTTTGACAGCCCTAATATCTATTATGAGAAAAGTGGAAATTCTCCCACTGTTGGTTTATTTAGTAACATTTGATCGAACTTAATAAAATTATTCTTGCTATTTTCCATGTATATCTGTGTATGTTTACTGTAGAATGGATTAATGAACTATTGTGCTGCTCTGGGCTCATAATTTTTCCTCATTTTCCTTTTGAAGTGGAGGCCTGTGTAGCTGGAATGCCTTTGTTTCCTTTAAATATTGACTCTGGGCTCAAAGTGGGTTTTATAAGGGTCAACATGGATGTGAGGGGTGGGAGCAGTTACTGGAGGAGAGATTTCACAGCGAAATAAAACAAACAGGAAACAAGTTAAAGATTCCATACAAGCTGTTTCCTTATTCAAAAATATTCCCATGGATTTTGCTTTGCTTTTTTGTGAGATTTTAGTTGTGATATAATGTTGTTTTTTCTTCAAAAACAGACCTGGAACCGTGTTTTGTTTCATTCACACATGTTTAAGTAACCCTGTATTAGTCTGTCTGCATCTCCAAACCTCAAATGCTCTGGTCCACCTTTTGATGTCATGAAGCTGTAGTTTCTATTTTAACAGCTCCTTTTACCTTTAGTTCAATAGAGATAGGAAATTTCAGGTTTGAAATTATCCAAATGATTCTAGTAAAGGTGTGTGGAGTTTAAAAAAACAGAGGAGCACTCCCTGTAGTAAACCTATGTGGGTGCATTCTGCAACTTTTTTAGTGGAGAGGCCACCATCTGCTTGTTTCTATGGATACTGTGTGTCATTACTCTGCCTGGAATGCTTCACAGTATGACATTAAACAGCTCTACCTTACATTTATTAAATTACAGATGCGCTTCTAGGTCAAAATTCCTAGAAAAAGAGGCATTCTGTCTGTGAGCATGGTCGCCTCTCCACATGCTTGGTCTGGTTTGGTCGCCATGATAGAAAGGTTTAATGCCATACCTCTTTACCATGTAAAATGGTAAATGCCATGTAAAACATTCCAGACAAAGCATTAACAAGGAGAAAAGCATTTGATGAACCCTCCATCAGAAAAGTTACAGAATGCAATGTGTGAATAAAGCAAAACACAATTCTAGGTATGGTTTTGATGAGCAAACATTATAACATAGATCAGTAATATAGATAAATTACTTTTTATAATTTGTAATGTTTAATTTCCAATTAATTATGGAAATGTTGTGGAAATGTTTGTCAATGGCAATAAACAGGAATTCGTTTGTGAATCTCTAGCGTCCTCTGCTGGATAAAAGAAACATGGACAACTCAATTATATCAACAGACTAAACCGACTCTTCTGAATTAATAAAGGGGAATAATGCGTAAATATGAATTATTAATTAAATAATTTAAAAATTTATAATAGAAGGGTAAAAACCACTTGAGTAAAATAAATCCTTACATGGAACATTTCTTATTTTGAGGTTTTATTTTGAAGTCCCATCTCTTATTTTGAAAGGTCACAGCGGATACGGAGCAGACTGGGCTAACACTCGGCTAGTTTGTTTACGTTTCATAAACATGCTTTACTACCATTATATTTTACTGTAACATTACAAAAATAAAATTAGAGGGGCATGTTTCAGCGTATGAACGTGGTATTGCATTGAGTAGTCTTTCCTTGTTAGCGTCCAAACAGCTGAAAAATCCGTTAAATCATGTTAAAGGTAGTTAGCATGGGGCTAGGTCACAGGCAGGCAAAGCTAACCTGCTCTCGAGGTTTCATTTTAACCACAGACATCTTGGTAGCTTTTCATTTGATTAATTATCTACCAAATTTGGTAACTACTTGGTCATAACATACAAAATCAAAGTAAGATGAATAAGAATCATATTGTGTCTTTATTTTTATAGTTCGACGTGTAGGTAATGAAGGCACGTATCTGGTCCCATGGTGTAATGGTTAGCACTCTGGACTTTGAATCCAGCGATCCGAGTTCAAATCTCGGTGGGACCTCGTCCTTTTGAAAACATTTCTCATGTGCTTCCTTCTTGTTTTCCTCTGTTTCAGATGGTACCACGACATTCTAGACGCCAATAATATTAATACATATCGGGGCACCTAAAATAAATATTGCAGTATATCCAGTGAGCTGTTGTAATACAGTGAGTTATTTTGTCACTAATGGAAATGATCAGGTTCAACAATTGTGGATTTAGCTTTTGGATATTTCATGGTACTATGCAAAGTTATCATAGGGAAAACCGTGTCTTGGCCCATCTGAAGCCAAGAAACGAATCACCGTATCACCGTATCGGAAACATTTGGTGTCCAGACACATCGTTTCTGTGTCCGCAAGCCTTCCCTATCCACACAGTTTTGAGCACATTTGTTTACGTTTTACAGAAACGAAACTTAAAACCACATGGCTAATTTGCATACACCGAGTGCTCAAAGAACAGCTGGCTATTGTGCGCTGATGTGGTTCAGCTTCTCTCGTACTAAAGGACATGACTCAGTGACTTATATGTGTTCTTTCTGTGACAGAGGGGCCGTATATTTGAATGGACATATAGTCTAGCCTCTTAGCGCTTTGGCGGTGAATTACTTCGTGGCGCATAGACCTACATCAGCGTATCAGCATATCAGCAATTTCAGGCGTCCACACAGTACCAGTGTTACGGTGTTCCGGTTCTTTGTAGGATCATGTCAAGATGTGATTTGTTTACACTGATGTTTACATATTTGTGCCACCCTCAGGCTACATCAGGCACATGCACGGTAAAAATGTTTTATCATTTGTATCTGACGTACTGTTTCGTTTGCAGATTCGACAAGAACAATGCCGACTCCGATCAAACTTGTCTAACATGACTGCGATTAATACATGGCTCCAGAATAAAGTAAATCAGTGCTTGCAACTGTGTATGTGACTATAAGTTGTTTGATGTCCTTTAATGACTATGATAAACAGGCTATAAAAATATAAGCAAGAGGGTGTGTGGACCTCAAACTCACGTCACCCGTGAAGAAAATAACAAGTGTGACATTTTTACCTCTACGCTACATTAACATACTGAACTATCAGTTCAGCACCTATATCTGTCATGCGCATTACAGTCACATTGGAGGCATGTTAACTTATGAAGGCCCTCAAAAGGACACAGCACAATCAAGCTTTTAATAACAGTGGTAAATTGTCCACTGGGCGGGTCACAAGAGAACACGCCCTGCCAGGTGTCACATCAAGACATGGAAGCGAAGTTTGTGTTGTAGCCTTTTAAAACACCATCATGCAACCTTCTGCCGACTTTAGTTCAGTGCTGTAGTGCGTGCACAAGGCACATGGTAAAGGACACACTCGCCCTTTTAAAAACAGCGCTAACTTGTCCGATGTTAAGTGTGACTTTCACAAGTTAACATGCCTCCAATGTGACTGTAATGTGCATGACAGATATAGGTGCCGAACAGATAGTTCAATATGTTAATGTAGCGTAGCAGTCAAGACATTGCACTTGTTATTTTCTTCATGGGTGACGTGAGTTCGAGGTCCACACGCCCTCTTACTTATATTTTTATAGCCTGTTTATCGTAGTCATTAACAGACACCAAACAATTTATAGTCACATACACAGTTGCAAGCACTGATTTACTTTATTCTGGAGCCATGTATTAATCGCAGTCATGTTAGACAAGTTTGATTGGAGTCGGCATTGTTCTTGTCGAATCTGCAAACGAAACAGTACGTCAGATACAAATGATAAAACATTTTGGTGTGCATGTGCCTGATGTGGCCTGAGCGTGGCACAAATATGTAAACATCAGTGTAAACAAATCACATCTTGACATGATCCCACAAAGACCCGGAACACCAGTATACATGGTCCAGAACACTCTGGACCATGTATATTCTAACATCAAGTGTGCTTACAGAGCCTCACCTGACCCCCTCCCCCACCTGGGCCAGTCAGACCATCTCTCCCTGTTCCTCACCCCTGCATACACCCCCCTCAGCAGACAAAATAAGCCAGAAAGACTGCTCATCACCACCCAGCCTGACGACGCCCTCTCCCGACTGCAGGTCTGCTTTGAACAAACACAGTGGGAAGCCTTCCACATTCACAGATACAGCACTGTCTTACATCAAGTTCTGCTTTGGTATGGTCACTGCAGTAAAGATCATCCAGGTGTTCCCTAACCAAAAACCATGGATGACTAGCCAAGTCCGCACACTTCTCCAGGCTCGGGAAGCAGCCTTCAGATCAGGTGACAGAGAATTATACAGCACCACTCACGCCAGCCTAAGGAGAGGCATCAAGGCCGCTAAAGCAGACCAAAAGAGGAAGGTAGAGGAGCAACTCAACAACCCCGGCAGGTGTGGCAGAGCATACAGTCCATCACTGACTACAGAGGCTGTGCTGTGGCATAAGGAAACTCAGATGTGGCAGTGGCAGATGAACTAAACAGTTTCTTTGCCTGCTTTGAATCCCAGGCACAGCACTCAGTCACACCACTCCAACCCACACTACAATCAATCTCCAACACCCCCCCACTCACTGTTGAAGTGGAGGATGTGAGGCGGGAACTGAACCTTTAATCCCAGGAAGGCTACAGGCCCAGACGGAGCACCAGGGAAAGTGCTCAAGGCATGTGCTGACCAGCTAGCACAGATCGACACTGATATTTTTAACCTGTCACTGAAACAAGCAGTCATTCCAGCCCCACTCGCATCAGTTTGCATATCGGTCAAACAGATCCACGAAAGATGCAAAAGCCATCGCCCTCCACTCTGCACTGAACCACCTAGAGAAACGGGAGAGCTATGTCAAGATGGTCTTCATTGACTACAGCTCGGCTTTTAACACAATAATACCAGACATCCTGATCCCCAAGTTGGTCAGCCTGGGGCTCCCACCATCCAACTGCTCCTGGATTAAGGACTATCTGGTCAATCGTCCCCAGCAGGTGAAACTGGGCCCCCACCTATCATCCATCTGCACTCTCAGCACCTGCTTCCCCCAGGGCTGTGTGCTGAGCCCACTCCTCTACTCACTCTACACTCACAACTGCAGTCCCACCCACATAACATCATTGTCAAATTTGCTGATGACACGACAGTGGTGGGGCTGATAACAGAGGGGAATGAAAAGCCCTACAGAGATGAGGTTCTGAAACTCAGCGAGTGGTGTGCAAATAACAACTTGGCACTGAACATCACCAAGACTAAGGAACTCATCCTGGACTTTGGGCGGAACAGAGCCACCCCTGCCCCCCTGTACATCAACGGCCAAAGTGTTGAGCGAGTGGAGTCCTTCAAATTCCTTGGGGTTTACATCTCTGTGGATCTCTCCTGGTCAGTCAACACCTCAGCACTGGTCAAAAAGGTCCAGCAGCGGCTGCACTTCCTGAGGTGCTCAGGAAGGAGCAACTAAACGCAAGCTGCTGGTGACCTTCTATCGTTCCACCACTGAGAGCCTGCTGACCTCTGCTGTGTCAGTCTGGCACTCTAGTTGCACAGAGGCTGACAGGAAGGGACAGGGTCACCAACACTGCACAGGACATTATTGGCTGCCCTCTGCCTTCCTTAACCACATTATACAACTCCCAGTCTCAGCAAAGTGAGGAAAATCATTACACACCCTGGATTCTACCTGTTCAACCTGTTGCCTTCTGGCAGGCACTTCAGGTCAATTCCAGCTTTAAAATAATTTGTTTTATTTATTTGTTTAATTCTTGCACTTGACGGAGCAGCTCTGAATTTCATTATACTGTATAATGGCAATTAAAGGCTTTTTTCTATTGAAAGAGTCCCAGTTCCATATTGAAAATCAGCCCACCCTCCCCTATGGGCCATCTCAGATTTGGCTGAAAAATTGAGTGGCAACCAAATGTGAGATTTTGGGGGCCCACAGTGCCCCCCTGAATATAGATATTTGACATTATATTTGACAACAGATTTAGAATCTATGACCAAGAATCTACACTAATACAAATGTTCTGCTTCCTCGCTCTATTTTTTAATGAAGTGCTGGTCTCTCAAACATGCTTCAAAATTAAGGCTTCCAAAAAGTGGACATGACCCCAAAATTTCAACAGGCCATAACTCAGGAACGACTCAAGGGATTGAGCTAAAATTTGAGATTCTTTCATTTGGTGATTTTAAAAATGTTTAGAATTTTTTTCAGCCATTTCTGAGATGGCTCATAGGGGAGATTCCTTGAAAATGACTGATTTCATATGGACTGACCCTATTCTATTCTATTCTATTCTATTCTATTCTATTCTATTCTATTCTAAGCTACACCAACAGATCTTAATCCCTTTTCAGGACCTATATTTGTCATGCACATTACAGTCACACTGGAGGCATGTTAACTTGTGAACATCACACTTAACACTGGACAATTTAGTGCTGCTTTTAAAAGCGTGAGTCCATCCTTCACCATGTGCATCATGCGTGCACTTCAAGTCTGTAGGAGGTTGCATGATGGTGTTTTAAAAGGCTACATCGCAAACTTCATTTCCATGTCTTGATGTGACACCTGGCAGAGAGCGTTATCTTGTAACACCCACTTTGGACAACTTACCACTATTATTAAAAGCATGATTGTGCAAATGCTAAGGAAGTGACTACTAATAACTAACAAGGTCCAGTATTCACTCAAGGAGAAGCCACAGTCATTTTAACAATGATAGACTGAGATAAAACTGAAGCCCCTTCTGTGTTCTTGTTGTAAACTTTTTTGACTTATTCACACTATTCTCCCTCACATATATCAGTATCCTGTCCCCTCTGCTCTTGTCTGCTCCTGTGGCTCTGCTGTTTGCTTACATTGTTGTACAGAGACCAAAATGACAACATTCATTTAAAGTTCATACAATAACTTTATTTAAATCTCCACCACAGAAGTGTAAAATATATTAGATTCTTTACATAAAAATACAAAAATGAAAATAGCAAATTGTGTAAGCTGTGCGTCTACTGCCTCATAGAAAACACATACAAATGATTCAGAAAAGAAACTTTAAATGTATATGACACCAACAATTCCAATACTTTATATGGTTCACAGGTGTTGGAGTTTTAAGGCAATGTTTTTTAGTTGGACCCAGTTTAATGCACTACTTCTCTGTGAAAGTACTATTTAGATATTTTTGATTTTTATGACACATATAGTAGTCTATTTAGGGTCCTTTTGAAGGTCCTATATTACACAAAATTGGCTCTTGCGCACTTTAGAATGTTACCTGACCGAAAACATAGTTGTGTTTTGTTTTGTTTCATTCACACATTTGAGTAATCCTTTATGATTAGTCTGTCTACATCTCCAAAGATCAACATGCTTTGTTCCACCTTGCAGTAGAGCTGTTTTCAAGTAAACATCTCTCTTTCCTTTAGTTCAGTGAGATTGGCAATTCCAGGGCTGAAATTATCCAAATGTTTTTAGTGTAGGTGTATGGAGTGGAGCACGTCCTGTATTACAACATGAGCTTGCTTGCATGTTTGTGTGTTAAAAATGTGTGAATGAAACAAAACACAACTCCAGGTCTGTTTGTGATGTGGAAACAGTGTAATATCGCCCCTTTGACATATTTGTATTTTAGACCCTAGTACCATTGGTATGTCACTAATGTTGGATTCCTGTTTTCATATTCATATATTTCAGAAATTCAAGGCATATTATTTCTCACGTGTTGTCAATAGGCACAGTATATTATAGGCTGCTTGTGCACATACACATGTGCTGATGTGGTGGTCAGATATTCATAGTGATATGGGAGGATAGTATAGTAGAAATGTGACTGTTTTTCTCGAAATGCCCTGAGCCTTTTGTGCTATTGTCACTGTCAGGATTAGATTCAAACATGTGTTATAACTGTAACAACAGCTCTTACAACATGATTCTATGAGCTTCATAAAAGCCAACATGTGAGCAAGATATAAGGGAAGGTTATGGGAAGTAGAGGTGGGTAGTACTCAGTTACATTTACTTGAGTAACTTAAGAAATTATACTTTTGTAGCTGCATACTCTTACTCCATCTTGAGTAATATATAGTACAGTGTAACAGTACTCTTACTTGAGTAAAAGTTGTGCTTCCTCTTCCCACCGTCAGTGAGTCTAAAGTGACAAATGTGACATTCTGAATTGATTTGCACATTTGTGTTTCTTGCAGCTCCTTCAAATATGGTTTAGTTTGTCTCATTTTTGTGTCTGTCCTTTGAAAATACCAGATGTTGTGATTCATTTCATGGTTGTCCTTCAAATTACATTCGCTTTAAATAATAACTTAAAATATAATCAAATATAAAAACTTACCAGTTACTCTTTAAGTTGCTCTTATTTGAATAGTAGTTTTCCCAAATACTTTTTTACTCTTTCCTGAGTAATTTCTCAAGCCACTACTTTCTACTTCTACTTGTGTAATATTGTTTGAAGTAATATTATTCTTAATTGAGTAAAACATTAGGCTACTATACCCGCCTCAATTGGTCAGGTATACTTTATTAATTTATGGTATGCTCTAACCTGAATGTTTTTGCGGAGGTCAGAAGAAACTACATTGACCATGATCCTTAAAATCTTTTGAAAGATGACAACAACAATAGCACTTATCAAAGACATAAGCAGCATTTTACAGTAAATATTCAGCTTTGGGCTAAATTTTAAAGTTATTAAATGTATAAAACTTAACATCAAAATTCTGAAGTCGCACACTAAACATTTTGCCGTCTAAACCAAACGCTTTCGGTGTCCATTTCCTTTCTTTTACACACAACACAACATTTCTCAAACCATCTTCTACTTCCTAAACTATCTGTTCTTTCAAAAACATGATAGAAAAATGCATATATTTACAAGTGTGCTTTGGAACATAGTGTGACAACATTTTAAATACATCAAAAATATTCCAGTTCAAATTTTGCATAATTTACAAAACTCATTATAAATTCTTAGGCTTAAAAATAGCATTTAAATTCTTAACTGGTGCATTAAAGGCCCATGAGTGCCTTGCGCGTGGACACAACAAGAGTGTATTGTCAAATAAAATTGTAAAATTGTATTAAAATCTCCTAAAAATATTCAAATTGTGGTCCAAATTCAAATCAGTGGAGTATCTGGAGTGAAACCTGCCAGTAGCCCTTAAAACTGTGCATATCTCTTTCCTTTAGAAACATTTTAAAATAGAGCCACTAAATACAAATCTGATAAATACCATGACAGTGTAAAAGGAGAAGGTGAAGTCAGGGAGGGCACCTGGACTAAACGACAGGACAGTGGTTCTCAAACAGTGGTACAGGGTTTATCCAGTTGAGTCCTGGTTTAGACCGAGTTTAGTCTTGGTTTAAAACTTTTTCAGTCTGGTTAAAGAACTCATTTTACTGTAGAGTTTTAAGCAAAATCTAGCCTTAGTTTAGACCTAGTTAATCCTCATTTAGATCTAGTTAAGTCCTGGTTTAGATCTTATCTAGTCCTGATTTTAGTGTTGGCCTGATGAAGCAGAATGTGGTTTCAGTTTACACTGCAAAAACTCAAATCTAGCCACGTTACGACGACTTCAATTAAGAAAGTTTTATCATGATTTGAGTAAATTTCGTTTCACAAGTAAAATGATTTACCAACGGAACAAACTTTTTATACTTTAAATATGAAAATACATCTTGCTACACAAAAACTCTTTGCACTTAAAATAAGAAACTAAATCTAATGTTGCTTATTCCATGTTGAATCTACTCACATAGTCAAACTTTCTTCATTTAAGTCATTTAAACTTGCCTAGATGTTGCTTTTTGCAGGGTAAGTCCTGGTTTAGGCCTGTTAAGCACCTGATTTTAGTGTAGGCTTAATCTAGTCTGAAGCAGGCAGATCTTAGTTTTGATTTAGACCTGGTTTAGTCCTAGTTTAGTCTTGGCTCAGTGCTCACAGTCTAGTTGTTGACCTGGTTTAGTCCTTGTTTAAATAATTCTTACTTTCAAATGTTTGGGAAGCTTTATCCTATATGATATCTAGACAACTGCAAATGCTGATAAGTGAGAAGAGGTTTTGCAGCGCCCACCCCAGTCCTATGAAGCAAATCTGTAGAAATCCAGTTTTAAAAGATATTATTCCTGACTTTCTCTGCACACATGTGGCTCTATCTGCGCAGGTGTGGTGCAAGCATGACTTTGTTGATGAAGTTGACGATGGCGGAGGCCGGCTGCTCGGGGTCGATCTCGGCGAACAGGTGACATACATTTCCAGAGGAGCTGCCCGTGCGCCGTGCCACAAAACCAAACATCCTGAGAGGACAGAGAGGACACAGGGATGAGAACGAAAGACTGTGTGTGAAATATGAAGGTTAAAGATATTAAAAGATACTCAAGATAAATACAACAGTTAAAGCCATGCAAAGAACAGCACACAATCAATAAACACTTTATTATGTACACTTTGTATTGACTAAATACAGGCGAAATGAAATAAGGACTGAATTAGAATGAAACATGGACTCAGAAATACACAAGGATGAAAACAGAATGGGACTAGGATGGTCCAGGACTAAGTCAGGACCATATTTGGTTTAACCCAATCCTAACAGCAAAATTAAACTAGACCTGAACAAAGGACAAAACAAGGTGATTTAAAGTAGCATAATGTCTTTTCTGGAGGGAGTAAATAGCGTGGGCCAAAAAACATTTTTTTTAGATTCTCTAGATTAGAACCCTGCATTTGGTTCCATATCTGGTCAAATATTTTATGCAAATTAATTAATATTCAGAGGTTGCTCAAGACACTTGAAAATAGCCCTATAGGGTCTATACTATAACACAGAACCAAATAAATAAGGCCTATTCGAATAATTTGTCAATTATTCTGCAAACACAACCTGAAACTTGCATAAAATTACAATTACAGCTCCACTGTGTCTTTGGTGGCGTCACTAAAGATCTGCATGTGTCTTTGACTCCTGCAGTAGATCCTGTTTCTGATCTTCATTCTTTGTTCGGCTGCAGTTAAAATCTTGAATAAGCTTCACCTCCTTTCAGCAACATCATTGACACTTTCCTGGATGCACAGTTTCAGCACCTTCTGAAAGTCTGCATTCTTCATTCTTCCAAATTTCTTCCTAAGTCATCGTTTGGATGCTAAAACCTAATGCAGGGTTCTAATTATCTGAAACTTGATTTTACCAGGCTTAGATGGACCAACCTTGGGGTCAACCAAGTGACTGTCTCCTTAAAGATGGAATGTTTCACAGTGTAGCATTAAACTGCTCTAACATACACTACCTCTTTGTTTGTCACATCTGCTGTGCATGTCCAACCAGGAAATAAAATGATAAACTTCACCAAAATTACAAAATTAGAAAAGACTAGGCAACATTTTTCATCCAATGTGATTTGATAACTATGTTTTTGAGACATGAGTCTCACTTTAGAGATCAGATCTGTGGAGAGGGGACAGAAAGCACAGGTGCACCTAATAAAGTGGCTGTAGTTTCCATAGAGACACAGAGGACGGACTTACTTGCAGGACGTGCGTTCAGAGTGAGTCCATCTTAAGCACAGGTCAAACAGGGACAAAAAGGGTCAAGGGTCAAACAGGGACAGAGACAAAAGCAGAAAAACATGAAAAACAAAGATCTGAGCAAACGCACAAACAACTTATATTCAGATAATATAAGTGTGACAAAGACAGAAGAGCACAGAGTCTTCACTATATTTGCCATTATGGTAAACAATAGAATCTGTCACCATGGAGACAGACACGTCTAATGCCATAATGTGGAACATGTCAGGCAAAGCAATAACATCTCCATGGAAACAAGCAGGCAGCAGGTTCCATCAGAAAAGTTACACAGTGCACTTTTAAAATCACCTGTAACTTAATAGGTTTAATGCCATGCTGTGGAACATTCTAGGCAAAGCAATAACATCTCCATGGAGACAAGCTGGCAGCATACCCTCCACCAGAAATGTTACATAGTAGTAGCGATATAAGAAAATACAGAACAATATTCTAGAATAAAAAATCTTGAAATTTCATTCTCATCTAGAGCAAAACTGTTGTCAAATTCAGCAGACGTCCACAGAGTCTCCTGGTCTGTCTGTGCTGGTCCATACTTGTCCTGTTTGGTCCTGGTTTGCTCCCATTCTAGTTCTGGTCTAATCCAGGTTTATTTGTGGGTTTAGTCCCAGTTTAGCACCTTTCGGTCTGTACTGAAGTGTACCTTTTGTCCTGAGGGTCCAGACTGCTGAAGGTCACTGTGTTGATGGGGTAGTGTCTCCTGAAGAACAGCCTGGAAGAAAACAATGATTTTACAACAAATAAAGACTAATATTGTCACTTGTGTATTCTACACATACTTCTGTCTCTAAACCTGCCTGTGTCTGTTGTCTTTTGTTGCCTCTAAGAGTAATGCCCTTAAAGCTACCATCTGGAACTTTACTGGATTTATTTTCATCAGTCGTGGGGCAGATGTCCCCCCGCCCTCCCCCTTCACCTGCCCCCTCACCTAACCCCCTCCCCTACCTGACTCCCTCCCCTCACCTGACCCCCTCACCTAACTCTCCCTGACCTTCACCTTGCCCTCCCTCACCTGACCCCTCACCTAACTTGTGGAGTGTAGTAGTAGTAGTGTAGTAGTTGTTGCAGTACTACTAATAGTACAAATAGTAAAATTAGTAGTAAAAATACCTGCGTTTGCTGTCTGTCAGAGTGATGCCCTGCGCAGACACTTTGAAGTGGACCACGGTTGCCACAGGACGCGGGATCAAAGACAGAGTCACTTTGGTTGCCTTGGAAACCGCCTCCGGACCAGTCAGGGACTCAGTCTCCACCGAGTTCAGGTACAGCACATTACACGCTGAGGGAGAGACAAGAATCAGTATACTACCAGGACTAAAACAGGACTAAAACAGGACTAAAACAGGACTAAATCAGGACTAAACAGGACTAAACAGGACTAAACAGGACTAAACAGGACTAAAACAGGACTAAAAGCAGGACTACTAACAGGACTAAACAGGACTAAACAGGACTAAACAGGACTAAAGCAGGACTAAAGCAGGACTAAACAGGACTAAAGCAGGACTAAAGCAGGACTAAAACAGGACTAAAACAGGACTAGGACTAAACGCAGGACTAAAGCAGGACTAAACAGGACTAAACAGGACTAAACAGGACTAAACAGGACTAAAAAAAACAGGACTCTAAACAGGACTAAACAGGACTAAACAGGACTAAAGCAGGACTAAAGCAGGACTAAAC